>NC_064851.1:85114793-85459793 GCF_024139225.1 Suncus etruscus | reverse complement strand
CCCCAGTAGTAAAAAAAAATTCAGGGAACTGATTTTATGCTGGGAGTGGTTTTTGGTATCAAACTAATAATTATTTATAAAGTGAATAATTATTTTACTTCTCCACTGAAGGTCAAGTGAAGTTTACCACCAGCAAGAAAATCATTACTTCATAATTATAACACTGATTAATCAGATTTAACTATTCTGCCACATATTTTTATTTTATATAAAAGTAAATATAATAGAAGCATCAATGATCAGGAGCGGTGATGATGAGGTTTGTATGGTGGCAGACGGTTCAAAGTTCTTCATATTTTCAAGAATGTAAATATTGAGTATTAATGATGTTCAGACTCAAAGAGTTAGAAATGTAGAAACATTTATTAAAAAGTAAAGAAGGAAAAAGAACTCCCCAAGGGAGGAAGCTAGTATAAGACTAAGTCCAAATAACTAGGTGTTTTTTGGGGGGGTGGGAAAGTTAAAAACTTTGAAATTGTGCACGTTTTAAAGGGCTCTGCATTCCTTTACAAAGAGTGCAAGATGGATATTTGCCTTAAGCATTGTCCATTATTATCTAGTGGGAAAAGATAGGCTCCAGAAACTTGGGAATGACATTTGTGTTAAGTCAATACTTGGGGATGAAGTTTGTATTATGTCAATTGGGACAGATGAAACTGCTAGCAAGGGGAAGCAGAAGTTTCCTCTTTCATCAATATCTGCAGAA
Source organism: Suncus etruscus (assembly GCF_024139225.1). Classification (NCBI taxonomy): domain Eukaryota; kingdom Metazoa; phylum Chordata; class Mammalia; order Eulipotyphla; family Soricidae; genus Suncus; species Suncus etruscus. Next base: position 85,459,087 of record NC_064851.1, on the reverse strand, counting down.
AAAATGGTAACACTTTCTTTTAAAACAGTTCTGGATTTAAACTTGTTTTTAGTCCCTACTACCTGTGTGACCCTAGAGAAGATGCAGCACTTTCTAGGTTTCATTCTTTTCATCCACAAGTAATTATGACAATAAAAGTTTCATTGAGTAATTATGTGAGTTACAGAAGATGGTCTATATATTTAACACAGCATCTAGCAAATAATATGATCAACATATATTGCATTTTCTTTTAAACAATTATAATAAGTATATTTAATCCATAAACAGGGACATAAAAGCTCATATGCTGCTCTTCCAGAGAAATATTTGAATATTTAAATAATTTTCTGTCTATTATATACTATTCTTTTACTTGGTCAAGTTCTGTTTTGTTAAAATGCTCAAAAGTAGCCTGTGGTGTTATTTAAGCAATGAAAGATTTGTCTCTGAAATTAGAAGCATCTTTATTCCTAATTTTAAGAATTGAATTAATATCAGTGGGAGGTTGATGTGGTTATAATGCCTAGGGAGGCAATAACAGGAATTCCTGTCTAGTTGCTAACCAAAAGGTTCTCAGAAAGGGAATTCCATATGTCCCTCCTGTTGAGAAGCTTTAATTTAGCACTGCTGTCTGCCTATACTAATTACCATATGGGTGTTTACATAGATTATGGAGTAGATATTGTTTTTAGAAAAGCTAATTGCTTGAGAAACTAAAGTTGTTTCTATTTAAAGTCAAAGATTTATGTGATAAATAAGCCAATCATGTAAACGCTACTTGAAACCATTGTTTCTTTGCTGTGAATTTGAAAATTTCACAGCAGGTGAACACAGGCCTTCACATAAATCAGATATTTATTAAACAATTTTCAGAAAAAATATAAATAAAAGAGTTTTAAAAAGCAGAGAAATTATTGTGACTTTCATCATTTTAATAGTGTTGATCTGGTACTTGAATCAATCATCCATTTAAAAGTAAATGCTAAGCATGTAAATTCTCCCCAAGAAACCCATCTCTTAATTAAAATTAAAAGCAAGAACCATCATTATAAGGATGTTGCTATATAATGAGGAAAATATGCTTCTGACCTTCCTAATTATTGAAATAATCATAATTCTTTGTGTTAAGCCAGATCTTACTAATTTGTTGGTTCTAATCATCATCCATCGCTAATAAACTACTTTAAAAATCAGATAAAATATAAAAACAAATAAAACAAATTTGTTAATAGCTATAATTTTAAAGTTATAAACAAAATATTTTAAATAAAGTTATTTGAAAATAAACTTTTTACAGTAATGTATATTGTGCCATAAAATCTATTGTAACAATATTATCTATATCATAGTAAAATATTAAGTACACACTATTAAAATGTTTTAAAATTTAAATATAATATTATTATATTAAATTAATATTAATATTAAATATAATTAAATATATTAAATATAATTAAATAATATTAAAATGTTAAAATAGACAATACAATTTAAAAAGAAAATTATAAGTTTTTTGTTGTTGTTGTTGCTTTTCGACTACACCTGGTGATTCCCAGGGGTTACTCCTGGCTATGTGCTCAGAAATCGCTCCTGGCTTGGGGGATCATATGGGATGCTGGGGTTCTGAAAATTATAAGTTTTTACATAAAAATTAATCATTTCATTAGCACAACTTTACTGTCTTATTTTCAACTCATTTTATATGTATCTATTTAGTTTCCCCTACAATTCGTTTGAAAGTCAACCTCACAAGAACAAAACCTGGGTCTCTTTAGGGGTGTAGATTGGTATTAGCATAGCTGTCTCATTTGGCCCAATTCTACAGATTGTAGAAAAGAAGAAATTTTCTGAAAGTAGTGTTTATGATCCTGAGGGGAAGAAAATGTCTGTTCAGAAGTACTTAATATTTTCCAAGCTTATTAAAAAAAAAAAAAAAAACATTTGGTCCTCCAACCACACGGCTTAGGTTTGCTTCTTGCAGCATACATGTTAAAAAATTCCTTTGTCGGGGCCGGGCGGTGGCGCTCGAGGTAAGGTGCCTGCCTTACCTGCGCTAGCCTAGGAGACGGACCGCGGTTCGATCCCCCGGCGTCCCATATGGTCCCCCAAGCCAGGAGCGACTTCTGAGCGCATAGCCAGGAGTAACCCCTGAGCGTCACCGGGTGTGGCCCAAAAACCAAAAAAAAAAAAAATATTTAAAAAAAAATTCCTTTGTCAAAGCCCTGAAGCCCAGTGGTGATAGAGGCTACAGAAAAATATTAGTGATAGAAAGATATATTTCTAATAACCCTTGACTTTTATTAGTTCAGTCACCGCTAGAATAAAGGGTAAGTGGACCCTTGATATTGTAAATGTTCCATGTCCCTCCTCCATATGCTTCCCAGGTCAGCATTCTTTACTGATGAAAATTCTGGTCTGGATCTTGGTTTGCTGTCATGGGCAAAAGTGTCTGCAATATTATCTATCATTGAGCTCTGCTGTTATCCCCCAAAGTCTGCAATCAATAATGGTAGCATGAACTTTGTAGTGCTTTTCTTATTTTCATTATGTCTGAAATCCAGACCTCAGATTACTAAATCTCTGGGAATGTGGAAATTTCTTAAGGCAAGGAATAGCAAAATTTCATGCGTTAAAAATTTAAATACAATCAAAAAGATTTCTATACTGCTATATAAAATTCAAAAGAGCACCATAGAGTTATACGAATTTATGGACACGTCTAATTTTTAAAAGTTTCATAATACTTATAGAGTCTACATTAAGAATGTTCCATATACAAACATTAATTGGTAATAACATACAATCTATTATGAGACAAAAAATATTTGGTAAGAAGATGTTTAGATCTCATTATTTTTAATATGTCCCCAAATTTTTCAGTACTGAATCTATAAAGGTATTTTAGTGGTTAGGGTGCTTACCTTCATGCAACCAAATTGGGTTTGATTTCAGGAACCCCCCATTGGTTCCTAGAGATTGCCAGAAGTAATCCTTTAATATATGGTCAATAGTAAATGCTAAACAGTGCTAAATATAATCCCAAAACAAGAAAAAAACAAAATAGCATGAATTTGCCAATAACTTAAAAGTGACCCTGACATATATAAACATGAGCTGCATCAATTGCCCCTTTGTATTCAAAGATCAAAAAACAAGTTTAGCTTTTCAAAGAATTAGTTAAAATCGTGAAAAATACAATCATTTATATTATTGTTAGTAAAAGGGGAATCTAGCTATAACTCTGAAGGGTGGGCAAGTGATTTCATGATTGGAGACCTCCAGCTATTTATCTTTTTTTCTTTGACTCATTTTCTCAGCATAATACTTTCCATATTTATCCATATAAAAGTAAATTTCATGACTTCATCTCTCCTATCATCTGTATAATATTTCACTGTGTAGATGTAGACTGTCTTTATATACTCATCTGTTCTTAAATACTTGGGTTGTTTCAAAATCTTTGCTATTGTTAAATAGCTGCAATTAACATAGCAGTAGTGTAAATGAGCTTTTTATTTATTTATTTTTATAACCCCTCAGGTATTAGGGCCAATTTGGGATTTTCTGGGAGTTCATTATCTAGATTTAGAGGAATTACCGTATTGTTTCCAAAAATATTGGACAAATCTACAGTCAATCAGCAGGGAATAAGAGTCCCATGCTCTTTGCATTCTAGTTTTTGAGGAATTTTTGAATGCTTTCCAAGAAGGCTAGACCATTCGACACTCCCATCTTTAGTGGATGAGAGTCCCCATCTTTTTGCATTCATACGAGCACTAGTTGTTCTTGTTCTTTGTGATATCTCTGTGGTGTGAGGTAACATCCCATTGTTGTTTTGGTTTGCGTTTCTTTTTTTTCTTTTCTTTTATCTTTTCTTTATTATTATTATTATTATTTTTTTTGGTTTTTTGGGCCACATCCCTTTGATGCTCAGAGATTAATCCTGGCTAAGTGCTCAAAAATTGCCCCTGGTTTGGGAGGACCATATGGGACGCTGGGGAATCGAACCACGACCCTGATTCTTGGCTAGCACTTACAAGGCACCTTACCTCTAGCGCCACCTCGCTGGCCCCTGGTTTGCGATTTTTAATGGATAATGTGTGTAGCATTATTTCATGTTTCTTTTGGTCTGTGTTTTTTCTTTTGAAGCTGTTTCTGTTCATTTATTCTTCCCATTTTGGTGAGGTTAGATTATTTTAATTTTTAAATTCAAACAGTACCTTATATAACCTACATATAATCCCTTACTAGGAGAGTATAGGGTGAATAATTTCTCGCAATCGATGGAGTCTTTATACTCTGTTCAATATTTCCTTTGAGATGAAACTCCTTTGTTTAATACAGTCGCCGTTTTTATCTTTGTTTCCATTTGCTTAGTTATTGGTGATTAATCTTTGAAAATTTAAATTTTGTGCACAGAAATAAAAGAGGTCCAAATTTACTTTTTTAGAATATAGACAACCAGTTATACCCAAACCACATGTTGAAGAGGCTTACTTTGCTTCACTTAGTAGATTTTGTTTCTTTATCAAAGATTAATGCTGAAAAGGCTTACTTTGCTTCACTTAGTAGAAATTCTTTCTTTATCAAAGATTAATTTACCATACACTTGAGGATTTGTTTCAAGATACTAAGTCTATTCCATATATCTGAGGGACTGTCTTTATTCCAGTACCATGCTATTTTAATACTCCTGCTTTATAGTTAACTTTGAATTTTGAAAAATGATGTCTTCCATTTTTCGCAAGGTTTGCTATAGCTATTCCTGGAGTTTTATTCTTTCAAATAAATTTCTTTGAAATATTTCATGAGAATCCATATAGAAATTGCATTAAATCAATACAATGCTTTGTATAGTTGTTATAATTTTAATAATAATAATAATAACAATAATACTTCCAATTCAGGAGCAGATATGTATTTCTATTACCTTAGATCCTTTTTTATTTCTCTTATTTCTTGAAGTACTTTGCTTTGGAAAAAGTATTTCTTTTTATTTTTTCTCTTTGGGCCACTAGTTGTTCAGTAGTGAGCTTTTTAATTTACAGGTATTAAGGCTTTCTTTTTAAATAGTTTTTCTATACTTAAACATCTTGATTACATATATGATTGTGACGAGGTTTTAGTCATGTAAAGAACACCCCCATCACCAGTGCAACATTCCCACCACCAATGTCCTAAATCTATCTCCATCCCACCACACCCCCACCTGTACTCCAGACAGGCTTTCCAGTTCCCCATTCATTCAAATGATTATGGTAGTTTTATGTGTAGTTATTTATATAACTGCACTCAGCACTCTTTGTGGTGAGCTTCATGAAGTGAGCTGAAAGTTCCAGCCCTCCTCTCATTGTCTCTGAGGATTGTTGCAAAAATGTCTTTTAGTTTTCTTAAAACCCATAGATCAGTGAGACTATTCTGAGTCTTTCTCTCTCCCTCTGACTTATTTCACTCAGCATGATAGATTCAATGTACATCCATGTATAGGAAATTTTCATGACTTCATCTCTCCTGACGGCTGCATAATATTCCATTGTGTATATGTACCACGGTTTCTTTAGCCATTCGTCTGTTGAAGGGCATCTTGGTTGTTTCCAGAGCCTGGCTATTGTGAATAGTGCTGCAATAAATATAGGTGTGAGGAAGGGGTTTTTGTATTTTATTCTTGTGTTCTTAGGGTATATCCTTAGGAGTGGAATAGCTGGGTCGAATGAGAGCTCAATTTCCAGATTTTGGAGGAATCTCCATATCTCTTTCCATAGAGGTTGGACTAGAAGGTATTCCCACCAGCAGTGGATAAGAGTTCTTTTCTCTCCACATCCCTGCCAGCACTGATTGCTCTCATTCTTTGTGATGTGCGCCAATCTCTGTGGTGTGAGGTGGTATCTCATCATTGTTTTGATTTTCATCTTCCTGATGATTAGTGACGAGGAGCATTTTTACATGTGCCTTTTGGCCATTTGTATTTCTTTTTTATCAAAGTGTCTGTTCATTTCTTCTCCCCATTTTTTGATGGGATTAGATGTTTTTTTCTTGTAAAGTTCTGTCAATGCACTGTATATTTTGGATATTAGCCCCTTATCTGATGAGTATTGGGTGATTAGTTTTTCCCACTCGGTGGGTGACTCTTGTATCCTGGGCACTATTCCTTTTGAGGTGCAGAAGCTTCTCAGTTTAATGTATTCCCATTTGTTGATCTCTGCTTTCACTTGTTTGGAAAGTGCAGTTTCCTCCTTGAAGATGCCTTTAGTCTCAATGTCATGGAGTGTTTTACTGACATGTTGTTCTATATATCTTATGGTATCAGGTCTTATATCAAGATCTTTAATCCATTTGTATTTTACCTTCGTACTTGATTTAACTGGGGGTCTATGTTTGCATTTTTTGCAAGTGACTAACCAGTTCTGCCAGCACCACTTGTTGAAGAAGTTTTCCCTGATCCACTTAGGATTTCTTGCTCCTTTGTTAAAAATTAGGTAATTGTATGTCTGGGGGACAATGTCTGAGAACTCAAGCCTATTCCACTGATCTGAGGGTCTGTCTTTATTCCAATACCATGCTGTTTTGATAACTATTGCTTTGTAGTACAGTTTAAAGTTGGGGAAAGTAATGCCTCCAATTTTCCTTTTCCCTAGGAGTGCTTTAGCTATTCGAGGGTGTTTATTGTTCCAAATGAACTTCATAAGTGTTTGATTCACTTCTTTGAAGAATGTCATGGGTATTTTAAAGGGATCACATTAAATCTGTACAATGCTTTGGGGAGTATTGTCATTTTAATTATGTTAATCCTGCCAATCCATGAGCAGGGTATGTGCTTCCATTTCTGCATGTCCTCTCTTAATTCTTGGAGCAGGGCTTTACAGTTTTCTTTGTATAGGTCCTTCACATCTTTGGTTAAGTTGACTCCAAGATATTTGAGTTTTTGTTGTACTATTGTGAATGAGATTGCCTTTTTGACTTCCTTCTCTTCCTTATCATTATTGGTATATAAAAAGGCCATTGATTTTTTGTGTGTTAATTTTGTAGCTTGCTACCTTCCTATATGAGTCTGATGTTTCTAGAAGCTTTTTGGTAGAGTCTTTAGGGTTTTCTAAGTAGAATATCATGTAATCTGCAAATAATGAGAGATTGACTTCTTCCTTTCCTGTCTGGATTCCCTTGATATCTTTTTCTTGCCTTATCGCTATAGCAAGAACTTCCAGTAATATGTTAAAGAGGAATGGTGAGAGCGGACAGCCTTGTCTTGTACCAGAATTTAGAGGAAAGGCTTTTAGTTTTTCTCCATTGAGGATAATATTTGCCATTGGTTTGTGGTAGATGGCTTCAACTAGATTGAGAAAGGTTCCTTCCATTCTCATTTGGCTGAGAGTTTTGATCAAGAATGGGTGTTGGACCTTATCAAATGCTTTCTCTGTGTCTATTGATATGATCATGTGATTTTTATTTTTCTTCTTGTTGATGTTGTGTATGATGTTGATAGATTTATGGATATTAAACCATCCTTGCATTCCTGGGATGAAACCTACTTGGTTGTAGTGTATAATCTTCTTGATTATGCATTGGATCCTATTTGCCAGGATTTTGTAGAAAACCTTTGCATCAGCATTCATCAGGGATATTGGTCTGTAATTTTCTTTTTTGGCAGCATCTCTGTCTGGTTTTGGTATCAAGGTGATGTTGGCTTCATAAAAGCTGTTTGGGAGTGTTCCCGTTTTTTTTAATTTTATGGAAGAGCATGGCTAGGATTGGTAGTAGCTCCTCTTGAAAGATTTGAAAGAATTCATTAGGAAATCCATCTGGGCCTCGGATTTTTCTTTTGGGCAGATGCTTGATTACAGTTTCAATTTCCTCAGTAGTGATGGGGGTGTTTAGATATGCTACATCCTCCTTATTTAAATGTTGAAGGTTATAAATGTCCAAGAATCTTTCCATTTCTTCTAGGTTCTCATGTGTAGTAGCATAAAGTTTCTCAAAATAGACTCTGATTACCCTTTGGATCTCTGCAATATCTGTCTTGATCTCCCCTTTTTCATTTCTAATATGGGTTATCAGATTTTATCTCTCTCTTTCTTTCTGAGTTTTGCCAATGGTCTATTTATCTTGTTTATTTTTTCAAAGAACCAACTTCTGCTTTCGTTGATCTTTTAGATAGTTTTTGATTTTCCACTTCATTGATTTCTGCTTTCAGCTTTGTTATTTTCTTCTTTCTCCCTATTTTTGGTTCCTTTTGTTGGTCATTTTCTAATTCTTTTGAGCTGCATCATTAAGTTATTCAGAAATGCCCCTTCTTCCTTCCTGATGTGTGCTTGTAGAGCAATAAATTTTTCCTCTCAGGACCACTTTTGCTGTGTCCTATAGATTCTGGAAGTTTGTGTCTTTATTTTCATTTGTTTTCAGGAAAGTTTTATTTCCTTTTTGATTTCATCTCGGACCCACTGGTTGTTCAGTAGCAGGGTGTGTAACTTCCAATTGTTAAAGTTTTTCTTTTGTGTGGTTTTGTAGTTCACATCTAATTATAGAGCCTTGTAGTCAGCAAAGGTAGCCTGCAAGATTTCTATCCTCTTTATTTTGTAGGTATGTTTTGTGTGTCAGCATGTAGTCTATAATGAAGAATGACCCATGTACATTGGAGAAGAATGTGTATCCAGGTTTTTTGGGATGGAGTGTCCTATATATATCTACTAGTCCTCTTTCTTCCATTACACTTTTCAGGGCTAGTATGTTTTTGTTGGGTTTCAGTCTGGTTGACCTATGAGGTGTTGATAGAGCTGTGTTGAGGTCTCCCACAATTATTTTGTTATTATTGATTTCTTCTTTCAGGTTTGTCAGTAATTGTATTAGATAATTTGTTGGTCTTTCATTGGGTGCATATACGTTTAATAGTCTGATCTCTTCCTGTTGCACGTATCCATTGATTAGTACATAGTGTCCATCTTTGTCCCTTGCCACTTTTCTGAGTATAAAGTTGCTGTCACCCCAGCTTTTTTGAGAGTATTGTTTGCTTGGATGATTTTCGTCCAGCCTTTGATTTTGAGTCTATGTTTTTTCTGACTATTCAGATGTGTTTCTTGTAGGCAGCAGAAGGTTGGATTCATCTTTTTGACCCATTTTACCACTCTGTGTCTTTTAATTGATAAATTTAGTCCATTGACATTGAGGGAGATGATTGTCATAGGATTTAATGTCATCTTTATAGATAAGTTTGCTGTGTTTATTGGTGTCTCTTGTCTTAGAGTAGACCTTTCAGTTTTTCCTTTAAGGCTGGTTTATCATCTGTGAATTTTCTGAGCTGTTGTTTATCCATGAATCCATGTATTCTTCCTTCAAACCTGAATGTGAGTCGGCTGGGTGCTGTATTCTTGGTGAGACATTCATTTCATTCAGTCTTGTCACAATATCCCACCACTGTCTTCTTGCCTGGAGAGTTTCTTGTGACATGTCTGCGGTAAGTCTTAGGGATGCTCCTTTGAATGTAATTTCCCTTTTTGATCTTGCTGCTTTCAGTATTCTATCTCTCTCTGTGGGATTTGTCATTGTAACGAGGATGTGTCTTGGGGTGTTTTTCTTTGGGTCTCTTTTAGCTGGTACTCTTTGGGCATGCAGGATGTGATTGCATGTAGTCTTTAACTCTGGGAATATCTCTTTGATGATGTCTTTGACAGTTGATTCTTCCTGGAGATCTCCTACCTGGGTCTCTGGGAGTCCAATAATTCTTATGTTGTTTCTGTTGAGTTTATCAAAGACTTCTATTTTCATCTAATTTATACTAAAAATAATATTAAATCCCATGACAATCATTTCCCTCAATGTCAATGGACTATAAGTACCAGATAAGAGACACAGAGTGGATAAATGGATCAAAAGAAGAATCCAGCCTTCTGCTGCCTACAAGAAAAACATCTCAATATTCAGAACAAACGTACACTCAAAATCAAGGCTGGAGTAAAATTATCCAAACAAAATAACACCTTTAAAAAAGCTGGGGTGGCCATATTAACATTAGACAACACAAACATTAAACTCAAAAAGTTGTAAGGGACAAAGTTGGACACTTCATACTAATCAAGTATACGTGCAACAGAAAGATATCGCTCTTTAACATATATGCACCTAATGAGAGCAAACTATTAAAAAACAATTATAGATAATGGGAAGAAATAGAATTTTAAGTTGAGTTAACAACAAAACTTGAACTGTTTGCAAGACAGCATATTTTCTAGGGAAAAATAAAATCTGAAATATTTATCCCTAAATATTTTCATAGCTCCTTTGAATATTATGATATATGTAATAAATAAATTTTTTCAAGTGATTCTCCACATTGCTTGTATTCACCCAATGATTTACACAAACAAGTTTAGGTTTAAAATATTTACTCTTGTGTTTTGAAATTCATTATCTGGTGATAACTGACACCTAAACATATAATGTTGTACATATATAGTTCATGACAACTTCTAAAACTTTTAATAAATTACTAATTATTTTTGCCTCTGAGTTATAATTTTCAAACTAGTATTCTTAAATAAAAATCTCAAAAGTGTTAAGAAATTAAAATTTATATTTAAAGTCAAAGTATGTTAATAATAATTATTATTTCATATATGACACCTCCTCCAACTATTTTGTTTCTTTTTCATGTTATTTGAACTCTGTATTATAAGACAAGCTCAAGCTTTTAGCTGTCTAATAATGCCTAACTTTTTCTTATTTATATAAAAGTATACAAATTAATATACTAACACAATTACTAATTGTTAGTAGATTTAGAGTCCAATAGATGTGTTAAATATTTCTAGAAATAGTGATGTGGAGCATTTTTTCATGTGCCTTTTGGCCATTTTTATTTCTTCTTTATCAAAGTGTCCATTTCTTCTCCCCATTTCTTTTATGGAATTAGATGTTTTTTTCTTGTCAGGACCCTGTATAATTTTTCAGGGAGATGCAAATAAAAACAACTGTGAGGTACCACCTCATACCACAGAGATTGGCACACATCACAAAGAATGAGAACAAGCAGTGATGGCGGGAATGCGGTGAGACAGGAACTCTTATCCACTGCTGGTGAAAATGCCAACTAGTTCAAATTTTCTGGAGAGCAATATGGAGATTCCTCCAAAAACTGGAAATTGAGCTCCCATATGATCCAGCTTTACCACTCCTAGGAATATATCCTAGGAACACAAAAATACAATACAAAAACCCCTTCCTTACACCTATATTTATTGCAGCACTCTTTACCATAGCAGGACTCTGGAAACAACCAAGATGCCCTTCAAGAAATGAATGGCTAAAGAAACTGTGGAATACACAATGGAATATTATGCAGCCATCAGGGGAGATGAACTTATGAAATTTTCCTATACATGGATGAACATGCTGAGTGAAATAAGTCAGAGAGAAAGAGAAAGATGGAGAATGGTCTCACTCATCTATGGGTTTTAAGAAAAATGAAAGACATTTCTCAACAATTTTCAGAGACAAAAGAGAGGAGGGATGGACTTTACAGCCGATCTCATGAATCTCACCACAAAGAGTGATGAGTTTAGTAAGAGAAATAACAACATTGAGAACTACCCTAAAAATGAGAATATATGAGGGAAGTGGAAAGCCTGTCTAGAGTACAGGTAGGGGTGGGGAAGGGAGGAGGGATATTTGGGTCATTGGTGATGGGAATGTTGCACTGCTGATGGGGGGGGGTGTCATCTGATATTACTGAAACTCAACCAGAATCATGTTTGTAACCAAGATGTTTAAATAAAAAATATTAAAAAAATAACAAAGTCAACTTGATTGGTAAATGGTATTAAAATATTTCTAGAAATAATCAAGGTAAGCATATAATTAGATAAATATATAAATTATATTAAAAAACTACTTAAAACGAATTGTATAGTAATGTTGAAAGTTTTATGTATAAGTTCTTTTTTTTTTTTTAAAAAAAAGAAACCTGCCTTTTATTTAAACTGACTTTTTTTTTGTATTCTTTTTTTTTAATTTATTTAAACACCTTAATTACATACATGATTGTGTTTGGGTTTCAGTCATGTAAAGAACACCACCCATCACCAGTGCAACATTCCCATCACCAATGTCCCAAGTCTCCCTTCGCCCCACCCTACCCCCGCCTGTACTCTAGACAGGCTCTCCATTTTCCTCATACATTCTCATTATTAGGACAGTTCAAAATGTAGTTATTTCCCTAACTAAACTCATCACTCTTTGTGGTGAGCTTCCTGAGGTGAGCTGGAACTTCCAGCTCTTTTCTCTTTTGTGTCTGAAAATTATTATTACAAGGGTGTCTTTCATTTTTCTTAAAACCCATAGATGAGTGAGACCATTCTGCGTTTTTCTCTCTCTCTCTGACTTATTTCACTCAGCATAATAGATTCCATGTACATCCATGTATAGGAAAATTTCATGACTTCATCTCTCCTGACAGCTGCATAATATTCCATTGTGTATATGTACCACAGTTTCTTTAGCCATTCGTCTGTTGAAGGGCATCTTGGTTGTTTCCAGAGTCTTGCTATGGTAAATAGAGCTGCAATGAATATAGGTGTAAGGAAGGGGTATTTGTATTGTATTTTTGTGTTCCTAGGGTATATTCCTAGGAGTGGTATAGCTGGATCGTATGGGAGCTCGATTTCCAGTTTTTGGAGGAATCTCCATATCGCTTTCCATAAAGGTTGAACTAGACAGCATTCCCACCAGCAGAGGATAAGAGTTCCTTTCTCTCCACATCCCCGCCAACACTGTTTATTCTCATTCTTTGTGATGTGTGCCATTCTCTGGGGTGTGAGGTGGTTTCTCATCGTTGTTTTGATTTGCATCTCCCTGATGATTAGTGATGTGGAACATTTTTTCATGTGTCTTTTGGCCATGTGTATTTCTTCTTTGTCAAAGTGTCTGTTCATTTCTTCTCCCCATTTTTTGATGGGGTTAGATGTTTTTTTCTTGTAAAGTTCTGTCAGTGCCTTGTATATTTTGGAGATTAGCCCCTTATCTGATGGGTATTGGGTGAATAGTTTCTCCCACTCAGTGGGTGGCCCTTGTATCCTGGGCACTATTTCCTTTGAGGTGCAGAAGCTTCTCAGCTTAATATATTCCCATCTGTTAATCTCTGCTTTCACTTGCTTGGAGAGTGCAGTTTCCTCCTTGAAGATGCCTATAATGTCCTGGAGTGTTTTGCCTATGTGCTGTTCTATATATCTTATGGTTTTGGGGCTGATATCGAGGTCTTTAATCCATTTGGATTTTACCTTTGTACATGATGTTAGCTGGGGGTCTAAGTTTAATTTTTTGCAAGTGGCTATCCAATTGTGCCAACACCACTTGTTGAAGAGGCTTTCCCTGCTCCATTTAGGATTTCCTGCTACTTTATCAAAAATTAGGTGGTTGTATCTCTGGGGAACATTTTCTGAGTATTCAAGCCTATTCCACTGATCTGAGGACCTATCCTTATTCCAATACCATGCTGTTTTGATAACTGTTGCTTTGTAGTACAGTTTAAGTTGGGGAAAGTAATTCCTCCCATATTCTTTTTCCCAATAATTGCTTTAGCTATTTGAGGGTGTTTATTGTTCCAAATGAATTTCAAAAGTGTCTGATCCACTTCTTTGAAGAATGTCATGGGTATCTTTAGAGGGATGGCATTAAATCTGTATAATGCCTTGGGGAGTATTGACATTTTGATGATGGTAATCCTGCCAATCCATGAGCAGGGTATGCGTTTCCATTTCCGTGTGTCCTCTCTTATTTCTTGGAGTAGAGTTTTATAGTTTTCTTTGTATAGGTCCTTCACATATTTAGTCAAGTTGATTCCAAGATATTTGAGTTTGTGTGGCACTATTGTGAATGGGGTTGTTTTCTTAATGTCCATTTCATCCTTATTACTATTGGTATATAGAAAGGCCATTGATTTTTGTGTGTTAATTTTGTAGCCTGCCACCTTGCTATATGAGTCTATTGTTTCTAGAAGCTTTTTGATAGAGGCTTTAGGGTTTTCTAAGTAGAGTATCATGTCATCTGCAAACAGTGAGAGCTTGACTTCTTCCTTTCCTATCTGGATTCCCTTGATATCCTTTTCTTGCCTAATCGCTATAGCAAGTACTTCCAGTGCTATGTTGAATAGGAGTGGTGAGAGAGGACAGCCTTGTCTTGTGCCAGAATTTAGAGGGAAGGCTTTCAGTTTTTCTCCATTGAGGATAATATTTGCCACTGGCTTGTGGTAGATGGCCTTCACTATATTGAGAAAGGTTCCCTCCATTCCCATCTTGCTGAGAGTTTTGATCAAGAATGGGTGTTGGACCTTATCAAATGCTTTCTCTGCATCTATTGATATGATCATGTGGTTTTTATTTTTCTTGTTATTGATGTTGTGTATTATGTTGATAGATTTACGGATGTTAAACCAGCCTTGCATTCCTGGGATGAAACCTACTTGATCGTAGTGGATGATCTTCTTTACGAGGCATTGAATCCTATTTGCCAGGATTTTGTTGAGGATCTTTGCATCTGCATTCATCAGTGATATTGGTCTGTAATTTTCTTTTTTGGTAGCGTCTCTGTCTAGTTTAGGTATCAAGGTGATGTTGGCTTCATAAAAGCTATTTGGAAGTGTTTCTGTTTGTTCAATTTCATGAAAGAGTCTTGCCAAGATTGGCAGTAGTTCCTCTTGGAAAGTTTGATAGAATTCATTAGTGAATCCATCTGGACCTGGGCTTTTGTTTTTCGGCAGACATTTGATTACTGTTTTAATTTCATCAATGGTGATGGGGGTGTTTAGATATGCTACATCCTCTTCCTTCAACCGTGGAAGATTATAAGAGTCCAAGAATTTATCCATTTCTTCCAGGTTCTCATTTTTAGTGGCGTAGAGTTTTTCAAAGTAGTTTCTGATTACCCTTTGAATCTCTGTCATATCAGTAGTGATCTCTCCTTTTTCATTCCTGATACGAGTTATCAAGTTTCTCTCTCTCTCTTTCTTTGTTAGGTTTGCCAGTGGTCTATCAATCTTGTTTATTTTTTCAAAGAACCAACTTCTGCTTTCGTTGATCTTTCGGATTGTTTTTTGAGTTTCCACTTCGTTGATTTCTGCTCTCAGCTTTGTTATTTCCTTCTGTCTTCCTATTCTTGGGTCCTTTTGTTGAGCATTTTCTAGTTCTATTAGCTGTGTCATTAAGCTACTCAGGTAAGCTCCTTCTTCCTTCCTGATGTGTGCTTGCAAAGCTATAAATTTTCCTCTCAGTACTGCTTTTGCTGTGTCCCATAAGTTCTGAGAGTTTGTGTCTTTATTGTCATTTGTTTCCAGGAACCTTTTGATTTCCTCCTTGATTTCATCTCGGACCCACTGGTTATTGAGCATGAGGCTGTTTAACTTCCAGGTGTTAAAGTGTTTCTTCT
This sequence comes from Suncus etruscus, assembly GCF_024139225.1. Lineage (NCBI taxonomy): Eukaryota > Metazoa > Chordata > Mammalia > Eulipotyphla > Soricidae > Suncus > Suncus etruscus. The sequence goes on along the minus strand of NC_064851.1, from coordinate 85,443,700 downwards.
GAGTCCCTTTGGAGTTCACAAATAATTTCAGAGCCTTGTGGTCAGCGAAGGTAGTCTGCAAAATTTCTATCCTCTTGATCTTATGGAGGTATGTTTTATGTGCCAGCATGTAGTCTATCCTGGAGAATGTCCCATGTACATTGGAGAAGAATGTGTATCCAGGTTTCTGGGGATGAAGTGTCCTATATATATCCACTAGGCCTCTTTCTTCCATTTCTCTCCTCAGGTCTAGTATATTCTTGTTGGGTTTCAGTCTGGTTGACCTGTCCAGTGTTGACAAAGCCGTGTTAAGGTCCCCCACAATTATTGTGTTGTTGTTGATATTATTTTTCAGATTTGTCAACAGTTGTATTAAATATTTTGCTGGCCCCTCATTTGGTGCATATATGTTTAGGAGAGTGAATTCTTCCTGCTCTACGTACCCCTTGATTAATATAAAATGTCCGTCTTTGTCCCTTACAACCTTCCTGAGTATAAAGTTTGCATTATCTTATATTAGTATGGCCACTCCAGCTTTTTTATGGGTGTTGTTTGCTTGGATAACTTTTCTCCAGCCTTTTATTTTGAGTCTATGTTTGTTCTGACTATTCAGGTGCGTTTCTTGTAGGCAGCAGAAGGTTGGATTGAGTTTTTTGATCCATTTAGCCACTCTGTGTCTCTTGACTGGTGCATTTAGTCCATTGACGTTGAGAGAAAGAATTGTCCTGGGATTTAACGCCATCTTTATTTCAAAATTTGGTGTGTCTTTTGGGTAGTCTTGTCTTAGATTAGGTCTTTCAGTTTTTCTCTTAAGACTGGTTTTGTGTCTGTGAAGTTTCTGAGCTGTTTTTTGTCTGTGAAACCATGTATTCTTCCATCAAACCGGAAAGTGAGTTTTGCTGGGTATAGTATTCTGGGTGAAGCATTCATTTCATTCAGTCTTGTCACAATATCCCACCACTGTTTTCTGGCATTGAGTGTTTCTGGTGACAGGTCTGCTGTAAATCTCAGGGAAGCTTGCTTGAACATGATTTCCCCTTTTGATCTTGCTGTTTTCAGAATTCTGTCTCTATCTGTGGGATTTGTCATTGTGACTAGGATGTGTCTTGGGGTGGTTTTTCTGGGGTCTCTTTTGGTTGGTACTCTTCGGGCATGCAGGATTTGATCACATATATTCTTTAGCTCTGGAAGTTTCTCTTTAATGATGTTCTTGACCATTGATTTTTCCTGGAAATTTTCTTCCTGGGTCTCTGGGACTCCAATGATTCTTAAGTTGTTTCTGTTGATCTTATCATAGACTTCTATTTTCGTCTGTTCCCATTCTTTGACTAATTTTTCCATTGTCTGCTCATTTGCTTTAAGTTTTTTGTCCAATCTCTCCTGCTGTATGGAATTGTTATGTATCTCATCTTCCACAGCACCAAGTCTATTCTCAGCTTCTGATACCCTGTCCCAGAGCTTATCCATTTTGTCATTCACTTCGTTTACTGACTTTTTCAGTCCTGTTAGTTGACATGTTATTTCAGTTTGGAGTTTTGTCATTTCTGCCTTCATATTTTCTTGGTTCTTATTAGTGTTCTGTTCAACTCGATCCATGGTTTCTTGGAGTCTGTTGAGCATCTTCCATATTGCTAGTCTAAAGTCCTTATCTGAGAGGTTGATTAGTTGGTCAGTCGTTATCTGGTCCTCAGAATTGTCATCTTCATTCTCTATGTCTGATGCTGGCCTGCGTTGTTTCCCCATTGTCACACTTGTATTGTGGGTTTTTCTACGTGTTGTGGTGGTATTCATTGTCTATATGATGTAGGCAGCACACTCCTCTGGCTCCTCCCTTTCTGGATGGGCTGACTTGCCTCTAAGGGAGGGGAGTCCTCCGTGGATGAAGCCTCACACTGGGTCAAATCTTAGGCCCAAGCATGCAACAGAGAAGACAGTCCAGAGAGAAATGTTTGCTTCTGTGATATAGCGCCGTTCTTAGTGTGATTTTTCCTTCTTGTTGCAATGGAGTTCTTTCCTTAGAAAGAGTGCACGGCCGCGTAGCGAAGCGGAGTGGCCATGCTCCTCTGGAGCCTCTTTTTGCCCCACTCGCAAGAGTTTCACGCAAGAGGACAGTAGACAGACATAGACAGGTCACACTCACAGTTTTTCACAGTTGAGCCCCACTGGGCCGGTGTACTTTCGCGGATTTTCCCCGCCTGGTGTCACACACAGGGAGCCGGCTTTTGCAAAGCTTAGCCGGTTTTTATGCTCTGAAGTCCCTCCCTGAAAATGGCGTCTGGGCGAGCGAGGTTTCTGGAGCCTCTCCTTGCCCCACTCGCAAGAGTTTCATGCAAGAGGACAGTAGACAGACATAGACAGGTCACACTCACAGTCTTTCACAGTTGAGCCCCACTGGGCCGGTGTACTTTCGCGGATTTTCCCCGCCTGGTGTCACACACAGGGAGCCGGCTTTTGCAAAGCTTAGCCGGTTTTTATGCTCTGAAGTCCCTCCCTGAAAATGGCGTCTGGGCGAGCGAGGTTTCTGGAGCCTCTCCTTGCCCCACTCGCAAGAGTTTCACGCAAGAGGACAGTAGACAGACATAGACAGGTCACACTCACAGTCTTTCACAGTTGAGCCCCACTGGGCCGGTGTACTTTCGCGGATTTTCCCCGCCTGGTGTCACACACAGGGAGCCGGCTTTTGCAAAGCTTAGCCGGTTTTTATGCTCTGAAGTCCCTCCCTGAAAATGGCGTCTGGGCGAGCGAGGTTTCTGGAGCCTCTCCTTGCCCCACTCGCAAGAGTTTCACGCAAGAGGACAGTAGACAGACATAGACAGGTCACACTCACAGTCTTTCACAGTTGAGCCCCACTGGGCCGGTGTACTTTCGCGGATTTTCCCCGCCTTGTGTCACACACAGGGAGCCGGCTTTTGCAAAGCTTAGCCGGTTTTTATGCTCTGAAGTCCCTCCCTGAAAATGGCGTCTGGGCGAGCGAGGTTTCTGGAGCCTCTCCTTGCCCCACTCGCAAGAGTTTCACGCAAGAGGACAGTAGACAGACATAGACAGGTCACACTCACAGTCTTTCACAGTTGAGCCCCACTGGGCCGGTGTACTTTCGCGGATTTTCCCCGCCTGGTGTCACACACAGGGAGCCGGCTTTTGCAAAGCTTAGCCGGTTTTTTTTGATGTATAAGTTCTATGCATCTTAGAATGTGCTTAGTGAACATCAGTGAATTATACAATGTTACTTATGATTCTAGTCTATTACTTGCATGTACTACTGCATATTTTTGGATAAACATCATTAACTGTTCTGGAAAAGAAACTTTTCATAAAGTTTTGGTGAAAATAAATACCTTAGTAATGTCAGCATAGGTGGGTTTATTTATTTATTCATTTATTTATTTATTTATTTATTTATTTATTTATTTATTTATTTATTTATTTATTTATTGGGTCACTCCCTGCAGTGCTCAGGGTTTACTCCTGGCTCTGGGCTCAGATATCCCTCCTGGCAGGCATGGGGGACCATATGGGATTCACAACACTGCCCATCCTGGATGGCTGCATGCAAGGAAAACACCCTACTTCTGTGTTATCTCCCTGGCCCCTGTAAGCACGTTTTAAAATATTGCTTTCCTACCTTAATGTTCAGTCACTATTGTTTTATACTAACCGGAAAGCTGAATTATTTCATATCTTAGAAAAGTAACTTAAAACTTTATAAAAATATCTTCCTCAATATTAATGAAGTCATAAATTAATATTTTAAGATATACTTGTAGTTTAAAATGTTGATACTAGTATTATTTTTTCTTGGATACCCTGTTCTCTACCCATAAGAAGTGAAATATTTGCTTAATAGCTTGTGCTGTTTCATTTCAAAAAATGAAAAGTAACAGAGACCATTATTTTATTACACTCCTAATTATTACTGTTTTAGTCCTCAAAATTATTAACCAGGTATTTAACCAATTTCTACTTTACATAATCCTTGTAATATTTGTAATTATGTTTTACTTTTAACTAGTTTATGTTATTACCAGAAATTACAGTTACTTATGATTGGAAGTTAGGCATATATTGTTCCAACACAGTTGCTTCCCTTGACTTTCCTCTAACAATGCCTTTCCTCTAACTTTCTCTAACAATGCCTCTATTCTATCCTACATATTACCCATCAATCTGAATTTTGATATGTATGGTTTTTGTGTTGGCAGGAATGTATTGAAAAAGGAACTTTGATTCACTGTGGGTGAGAATGTTGTTTGGTTGAAAACCTTTGAAAATAGTATGGAAATGCAGGACATAAAAACATTCATTTGCAGACTACTATTTATCATATATTTCAGTACAATAGCTAAGACATAGAATCAACCTAGATATCCAACAACAAATGTATGGATCACGAAGATGTAGAACATACTACATAACTCTAAATAATTGTGCAGTCATGACATTTGTTGAAACATAGATGGAACAGAAGATATTGTGTTAAATGAAGTAAGCCAGAGAAGTAAGCCAGATATAGGATATCACTTATATGTAATATTTAGAATAACTGTGTGAGAAAATCAATGGTTGTGTGGAGAACAGTCTTAGCCCCAAAGTATAGTGTAAAGAAGGAAAGAAATATAGTTGAGGGAGAGAAAGACAGATGTGAAATAATGGACTACAGAGGTCATGGTGATTAAGCATTTTCTTGGTGTTAAGGAAGGACAGAACTAAATAGCCAAAGCACATAGTCAACAACAATGAAATTATGATAGTCAAACTTTAACTTGTAAAAGCATCTCTTAGTATGATTTGACAAAGTGGTAGAACTGGTGCTGAAACATTTTATGTCTTAAGCTCAGATATGAATAAATATAAATAAATGTGCTTTTAATAAAAAAGGAAAAATAAAGAAAAATAGTATATCTGAGTTCAATTTGATCTGGCTGAATCTAATGTGGGCTCAAATACTGATACTAACTTTAAAGAAAGTAGCATTTTCTTTAGATTACATATTATAGTACAACTTTATTGCAATTACACATATCAATAGTTCCTAACTCCTACAAGTTATAAATTATATATCTCTCCATAAATAAAGACATTTATACTAGGATCTGTAGATACAATAGTTATTAAAATCCCCTTTTAAGGTTACATATCTACCAAGTCTCAAAGTTTAAATGAGAATGGCAGTTGAGTCCAGACCTGTATTCTTATGTAGTATATTATGTAAACTGTAAAGAATTTATCATATTTCTCAGGACATAGAACATAATCAGTACAAATTTATGTTCCATTAATTTTTCTATTGAATCTTTAGGAACCTGTATTTATTTGTTATAAAATGCTAATTTTTATTAACTGAATTCTTATTTACTTTTGATATTGTGGTATAGTTGTGTGGTGATATTTCTTATCCTGGGAAAAATTTGCCTCATCCTATATATACAAATTTTTCTGTGAAGCAGACAGTAACACAATAAGCTATATCTTCTATATCTCCTCTATACCATGGTATTTATAAAACTCTTGAACCAGTGGAATGTTCAGTAAATATATTAGAAATATAGTGGAAACAATTTCTTAATATTTTAAAGAAAGATAAATATTAGAAATGTTGGATTTCAAAAATGTTTCTGTAATGATTTCTTATAACTAGAAATAGTTTATCCCAAATACATTTATAGTTTGGTTTATTTTACTTTGGAGATAATTATGAAATTGTGAACATCATAGAAGATAAATTTAGATATCTATACTTTTTGTTCAAATTTTTCAAAGGATAGCATTTTTATTAACTATTTAAACAAAGATTTCTTCAGTGTTATTAGGAATTTGGGGGAGTTAAGGAAATAAAATTACTATGAAATTATTGCCACCATGTTTTAATATTTTTTAATAGTGAATGGAGTTGTCATACCTGATTGTACTCAGGGATTACTTGTGATTCTGAGATCAGGGATCATTCCAGGCAGTGTTTAAGTGGAATATTTTTTAGTTTCAGGGAAAGAACCTGGTGTCAGCCACATAAAAGGCAAGTGCTTTATCTGATGTATCTCTTTTCAGTCCTTTTAAGAGAGCATAAGAAAACTTGGGGTGTTGTGTAAGTGTATCTTAAATATAAAATACATAAAAATCAATGTGAATTAATAGGCAAATTGATCATAATGAGATAAAAATCATAGTATGATGTGGAAATGCAAAGAATATTACCTTGAAATGAAGAGAAGGCAGAAATTAAAGATGACACATTTCCCTAGGAAGGAGGCATCTTCTGCTACATATAAATAATCTGCAATGAATGTTGTATCAATACCTTCCTACAGAATGAGCCTCGATTTTCTTTTTTCATTGTTTTAATGTTTTTTTAAACTCCTATATTTAGAAAATGATTGACAATTATATTCTATCTGTATAAGTTCCCACTCCTACAGTATTCTTTTCATATCCAGATGTTATTCTCAGATAGTTTTTATTAGAACTTGGGATTTTAACATGTGTTATTACATTTTTCCCTTCTGTCTATAATTTAGCATCATGTGTAGAGCCATTAGTTATCATTCTAGTTTTATAAATAGCTGAAATTGATTTAAGCACATTGATATAAGTTTGCCTATTTAAACTTGATAAAATATGTTTAAAAATATGTAAAGGAGATGGTTGAAATGTAATTGGCATATATTATCTTTCATTTTTTAAGAAAGACTATAATACGATTGCATTTTTTTTCTCTAGAGTTCAACTGTCTTATATTTGATATATGCTTAAATAGAAGAACTCTTTCCATCTTTTGAACCTGGTCATAGAATATCATGCAGTTTGGAGAATATAACTACTTGCTATTTTTCTACAATACTTGCAGACAAATATATGAGTGAATCCCTGAAATATTAGAACCTACTTTAAAAATGTTCACTGTGTATGAATAGCATAAAATTGAATTATAAATTAAGCCTTCAATAGTTTTAAGTCATCATTTATATCCACTGGATATTGAATTCCTATGTACTTTCACTAATCCCCACCCACCCAAAAATATTTATTTCTGCACTTCTTGTTTAATTGTGTTTAATTTAACTGATTTTTTGGCTATATTTGTTGGGGGCCACACCCGGTGGCATTCAGGGGTTACTCCTGGCTCTGTGCTCAGAAATTGCTCCTGGCAGACTTGGTGGATCATATGGGATGCCAAAAATCTAACCCGGGTCTTTCCTGGGTCTGCTACATGCAAGGCAAACACCCTTCTGCTATGCTATCACTCTAGCCTCTAATTTAACTGTTTCAAAACATCACACTAGCATAATTTTCTATTATATATTTTTTAAGATGAGGCTGTTCTCAAGTACTGTTCAGGAAATTGAGAGGTTCTACTATGGCACTGTTGACCAAGTAGCCTGGATGACACAAGAATGATACAGTAATACTCTGATCCTATAGTCCAATAGTGGTTGCCTGAACCACTGAACTGATCTAAGAAATGCTCAGGGGACTAGCTGGTGTCAGGAACTGAATTGTGTTCTGCTTATGAAGGCATGCACTTTTACAGTTGTATTGTGGCTCCAGTTACTATGCTTTATTTTTATGTGCTCATATGCTCATATTTTTTTCAAAAAATAAATATTTTTTAATTTAATCACTGAGATACACCAGTATTCATGATTGAGTTTCAGTCATGCAATGTACTACACCGTCACAGTACACATTTCCTGCCACCAATAACCCAATTTTCCTTCTGCCCTCTCCCCTGCCTGCCTCTGTGGAAGACATTCTCTCTCTCATTTTCTCTGTCTCTCTCTCTCTCTTCCTTTTTTCTTTTAGACACTTTGGATAGCAATATTGTTACTAACTGGGTATCATTGCACGTAACTTTATCACTTTCAGCACCCAATTCTTGTCCAGTGTTATCATTTTTAATTATTATTGTCATAGTTGTTTCATCTTTTTCTTAATACACTTTCCTGCTATTTTTGGCAAAATTTCTTTCATGGACTGATCCTTCTGGTCTTACTATTTCTGGGTATACTATTACTAATATATATTATATAAATATATATTTTATATAACATATAATATATAATATATATTTATATAATATATTATATAATTATATAATATATATTATATAGCAATATAATATATACTTATATAATATAAATATAAAATATATTTATATAATATATATAATTATATATAATATATATACCACAAAGAGAGTGATCATCCTATGTCTCTGTTATCCCTCTCCCTCTGGTTCATTTTTCTCAGCATAATACTCTTTGTATTCATCCAGGTATAAGCAAATTTTATGTCTGCATTTTTCTGAACAGCTATGTAGTATTCCATTGTGAAGATATACCACAGTTTCTTTAGCCACTAGCATATTGTAATTGAATTTGTGTATTAAATGTTTACTTAAAAACAACAGGACAAATAAAGTAACAATAAAAATTAACTATAAGAAACAGCTCTCAGTATAAAAATATACTACATAAAAAACCCGAACAATTTCTAGTATAGTTCAGAGAAGGAAGTACAACAATGTTATGATAATAAAATAATTTAAAGCATTTTCAAGCAATCTTATTTCATTTTTATTAGTTTAGATATATTTTCTGCTCTCAAACAAAATGAAAGACAAATTTTAAGCATGGAGTTAGGGGTTCTTTTAAAACATTATGAAAATTTTATTTCAACTAAAAACTATGTCTTAAATTTTGTCATATATGATACCAATTGCACTTTATCTTGTCACATTATTTCTTTGTTAGGTATGATGATATCAACTGTAACCTCTTTTTTGATCCAAATCCTAGTAGAGAATATCCTACTTTAGTACCACTGTCTCATAAAATTCTATTACATTCTTATTCTGCCTCTTATGCATCCAATTTTTTGATGCATGTAAGAAAGAGTGATTTAAGAACTTACCATTATGATATTAAAATATTAGGAAATTGAAGACTGTATAGAATGACATAAATGCTATGAAGTAGGCCATGCACTCTCTTTTTGTTGTTGTTGTTGTTTTGGGTCACACCCAATTGATGCTCAGGGGTTACTCCTGGCTAAGCGCTCAGAAATTGCCCCTGGTTTAGGGGGACCATCTGGCATGCAGGGGGATTGAACCACGGTCCTTCCTTGGCTAGTGCTTGCAAGGCAGACACTTTACCTCTAGCGCCACCTCTCTGGCCCGCCATGCACTCTTAATATCATATAAAAGAAGTACTATGAAAGACAGGTATACTATTAGACTGACATTTTCAGAAAAGAATTAGAGTTATTGTAAAATATCTAAGGTCACACAACGTATTATTTTTAGATACAGGATTAAACATTTTTATAATTCTTCTAAAACTATTGATTTTTATTTTTTAATAAATAAATAAAATCATGATATTTCTAATTGTTATTACTCTTTTCATCAAATAGATGTAACTGAACACAAAGTTCATCACAGTTTATGACATGAAAAATGATAAGAAACTTTGTTTTTCCCTTCATAACAAAATGGCAACTTCTGTATCTCATAAGACCTATGTATAAATCAAAGCATCCCCATATGAGATGCAATAAAATTATATAAGAAAGAATCTCACTGAAGTGGAATAATAACAAGGGCACCAGATGGGAAGTGACTGGATAAATGAATGAATGAAAATTTCCCCTATTAGTCACCAACTCTAAATTTGTCAAGAAATAAAGACTTTAAAAATAAATTGGATTATTTTAAGTACTTGCACAAAAGGAACAGAACAATAGTGAGTTATCTAAGATGCAAAAGTAAGTCTTATATTTGTTAACAATAATTATTGTTAACAATTATTTGTTAAAAATAATGTCAATAAGATTTCCTGACCTATGATTAAAGATTTTAAAATTGTTAGACTTCTTAATGTACAAGGACACGCTAAAATTGGAGCAGTTTCTCTGTTATTGTCATCACATCAACTATTTGTAAACTGCTTTATCCTCTCTATTCTTGAAAGAAGTTTGTATTTAACTTGCCTTATATGTTTCAAAAGAAGAAGAACATTTAAAAAGTGGTAGCGTATGACTCAAAAGTAAATAATCTTGCTAGAGATTCATTAATTAACTCCAAATGGCTAAAGTTTGGAAAGAGTCAATTCTACATTTGACACTAACTCTAGAAATAACAAGTTACAATAAATGAAAAGTAACAAGAAGAATGAAAATAAGTTGAAGATCCAGATTTTTTTGATATGTTGACAATAGAATTGACAACTCATAAAAGGCAGAAAGCTTTGTATAAAAAAGAGGTAAAGGCATGAAGATGAGAATGCTTCAGTGTCAGCTTTATCTCTTCATTTCTAAAAATTTACTATGATAAAATTTATACTTTTTATTTTAAGCAATTATTTTATTATCCTTGCATTATATTTTGAGGTAAAACTATTTCACATAAAGGTATACTTATTTTTATACATTCAGTAGATATATGTTGACCTGTTACTATAACCATGGAACTAATTATCCGATAGCAATATATAAGTTGTTGCTTCTTGTGGAATTTATCACTTCATTTAATTTAAAACAGAGTCTGTAAATGTGAGCTTAATCTTGTTTAGTGGCATCTCTGCACTAAGTAATTTCTCAATCTGATGTCTTCTCTTTTTAATCTTTTTTTTTTTTTTTTTTTTTTTTTTTGGTTTTTGGGCCACACCCGGTGACGCTCAGGGGTTACTCCTGGCTATGCGCTCAGAAGTCGCTCCTGGCTTGGGGGACCATATGGGACGCCGGGGGATCGAACCGTGGTCCGTCCTAGGCTAGCGCAGGTAAGGCAGGCACCTTACCTTTTAGCGCCACCGCCCGGCCCCCTTCTCTTTTTAATCTTTAATGAAGCTATACGTAGTCCTAAATTTCCCTCTATTTTACAGCCCTCTCTCTGACTCATTTCTGTTCAACCAGCATGTGTTAGGGAAACAATTTCATATCACTTTACCACACCACACACAACACCTAAGTATCCATATATCACCACAGGGTCATTTATGTCCTTGGATATTTTTCCCACCCTTCTGGCAAATAATCCACATCTACCTTACAAGTTCAAATTTTAGTTTTTAATTGACTTTGAAAATATCATACTTCAGAATAACTCAAAGAGATGGTCAAACCTGTACTGTCAACAGAGAAACTACTTTGACATTTTCTTGCTTCATTAAAACATCTCCACAAATAAGGCTAATCAAATCCAAGGAAAATGGAATGAAATAACAATAAATTAAAGTGAAATCTATGAACTCACTCTTTTTTTTTGGGGGGGGGGAGTCACACCTGGCAGCTCTCAGGTATCACTCCTGGCTCTACGCTCAAAAATTGCTCCTGGCAGACTCAGGGTGACCATATAGGATACTAGGATTCAAACCACCATCCTCCTGCATGCAAGGCAAAAGCCTGACCTCCATGCTATCTCTCTGGGCCCGAAATCACTCTTAAATTCTGAACTATGTTACTGAAGAAAACTGATAAAAAATAATGAGAAACATAATAATAGTAAAATAAAATATCCCAAGAAAAAAAAGCACAGAGATTTAGCCAATATTTATACTTAATTATATAAATCTCAGAAATCATAAATATTAATGTTTAAATAATTTGACTATACTATATACAGGGTAAATCAAGAACAAAAGAGATTATAGCTATGAGCAAAATGAAGTATCTGAATAAAAATAGAAAAATAAATTAGGGACCTAAGGCAAAGCAAAAAAAAAATGAAAATTGAAATCACTTTAATATAAGTACTAAGTGTTAAAAAGAAGTGTAAGATTTGGAAGAAATACAGAGAAGGAAGAAAAAGAAACAAAATAGATTCAAATATGGGTTTGAAAAATGTAGTAGATATTAAAAAAAGAAAAATATAGTAGATATTAAAAATAAGCAAATTCATAATATGTTTAACAGAGTTTCCAATGTAGAAATGTGAAAAATAATATGTAATATTTTATTATTATAATTTTAAAAGCTTTCTGCTCCAGATATCTTGACCAACCATACCTGTTTTTTCAAAACTGAGGCCTGAGGGTTTTGTTCTAGCTTTTCTATACTGGAGTCAGTAACCAGGGTCACATCACTAGCACGGGCACAATCAAATCAGGTTTCTAGGCATACAAAACATATAGATAGTTCTGATATTTGTATGACTCTTTGGCTCTTAGACATTTTCTTAAAGAAAACATGCATCTGCATGTTTAGAATTACAGTGTATATTTACAAACATTTACTATGAATATTTAAATATGACACTGTTCCACAAATAATTATATGGTAGAGTAACTAAATATGGAATAAATAAAATTGATAATATAAATTGTTTTAGGCTTGATTAACAACTTAAAAAACTAAATTATAGACTTCAGGACCAACTTATGTATGAGATATATGAAAACATATAACAAAAGGAGGGTGTGACTGTATCTGATGATTACTCCTGACAATAAAGTCTACAATAATTTTTCTAGACAATAGTACTTGTGAATCAAGAACAAAAAGATTTTAGCTGCAAACAAAATAAAATATCTGAAGATAATATTAATAATTAATACTAGTATTAGAAATAGAATAATATTGAAGGTAAAGTAAATTAGGAACTTGAGGGTGCTAAATAAATGAGGGACCTTATGTAGTGCCAGGGATTAAACAGGTGGGGCCACAGGAAAAGCAAGTTTCTAACTTCTCTTCTTTTTATCTAATATTCTCATAGACAATTTCATGAAAACCATGAGCCAAACATTTCTGGTACTGATAAATTTTTCTTTAATTAAAAAAGCCACATAACCCTCATATTTTGGTGGGCCTATGCAAACAACAATTGCCACTCTAACACCATTCTTACTGTGTTCCTTTGACTCTAATCCTTAAAAAGAACTCACTTAAAATTTGAGGTTAACTTAAGCTAATATGCATGTATATGGAAATGTAAGAAAATACTATGCCTGTAATGTTTAAGGAGTTACGTAAGTTTTATGGCTTTAGATTGCCTTGTGTACTGTTAAGAAATATTATAATGTGTTACAATCTGGGGACTTGAGGGACAAAGTAATTGTACATGGATTTTGTCTTATTTATCTTAATGCTCTTTGGCTGAAATTTCAAAGTTAAGATATCAACAAGGGGACTTCTGAGAATTATGTTATGGGTGATTGTCCTTCCACTGTAACTTTACCTTGTCCTCTTTCTTTGCACCCTTGTTCTCATAATTAAAAATAAAAATTAAAAAAAAAAGCCACATAAGTTTTTTTCTTCAAGTGTGTTCTCTTTTATTGAACACATAACTTGCTTGCATGTCGGTATAAAAGTTTCTCCACTCTAGAAACTCTGTATTCTCTTCAACCTGTACCTTCCTGTCTCTTAGCTCATGTTTTTCTAAGTAAGTTTAAATTAATAAAAAAATAATCTTAGTTCAGGGCCAGAGTGATAACTCAACGGTAGGGCATTTGCCTTGTAGGATGCAGGAACAGGATGGACCCTGGTTGGATCCCTAGCATCCCATATGGAATCTGCCAGGAGTGATTTCTGAGCGCAGATTTAGGAGTAACCCCAGAGCACCACTGATTGTAGCCCTCACAAAGTAAACAAAGAAAAGTAATTTTACTTCGATAAACAAATGAACAAAGGCCACATAGAGATACTTAGAGATAAAAATTTTAATGAAAAATGTTTTTGAGTGATCAAATCTGAGGAATCTATCAGGGGCTTAATTTATGGTATTCTTAATATAATCCACTCAATCTCACTTGATCATAGTATAGGGACTGAATATATATGAATAGATATAAAACAAAATATAAAAATAAGAAATAATAAGAACTATGGTGTCATCTTTATAAGATTAGAAATGATTCAGCTCATAGAGTACCTGCAACTTGTCTTAGCAAGCAGAATAGGAAGTGAGAATGAAAAAAATGAGCTGGTAATATATTGACTCCCATAAAAGAAGGTTTAAACCTGATTTCTGTATTTTATTATATTATAATATATATCATTATTAATGCCAATCACCATAAAATTCTTTTCAGAAAAACAATATTACAAAAACTATATAAAGTTAAACTTATCCCAGATAATAAGGACAGATTTAAATTTGAAATATATTATTTTAATACAAATGTAAATTAGAATAACCCACCTGTATAAATAAAAATCAAATTTTCCAACAAAATAAAATGCAAATATATATTATAAGAAACTTGTCAAAAATAGTACTTTGTACTCCCCCCCACACACAAAAAAATAGTGTTTTGTAAAGTTTAAACAGAAACTAAGGGTTAGTGGTTGGGTCAGGGAAAGACTTACTTTTATTGGATATAATGAATGCTTTGGCAGTGACTGAGAAACAGGAAGCCAAGCAAGTTTTGAATTGCAATATAGAAACATATGGTTAATTGTTTTAAATTCATTAAGGAAAGTTGTTAATTAGAAAAGTACTTAGGAATTCAAGAAAATTGCCTTTATTTTAATATTCATATAAAAATTCTTGTAGGGTTTCAGCTACGACCTGCACAAAAACCATGATCTCTAGTTCCAGAGGTCTGTCTGAGACATTTGCAACGGAATGGGTCTTTTGGAAACGTAATGAAAGACGCTATCCCAGACCCCTCCTAGGATCAGCGCAAAGACCAATGCCACCAACCACAGAAGATGGATTAAAATGACACTGAGAGAACAGAACTTCTAAAACCACAAAGAAAGACTTCATCGTAAGTTCCACTCCTTGATGAAGATACCGAGATTTCTAGATACAGAGGGCTGATTTTATCACCCAGGAAGGAGCAGAAGTCTTCCATACACCACAAAAGCACCATGGGGAGAGTAAATGAATTTAAAAGGAGTCTATAGTTAATCCCATGACAATATACTTCAAGGGTGGAGAATCCCTGTATCTCTTTGGCCAAGGGAATTCCTTTTCGAATAACCCCAAAATTTACTGTGCATGTGCAGGAGGGAAGAAAAAAAAAAGAAAAAAAGGGCAAAAAGCACAAAACAATTTTTTTTATTTATCTAGTTTTTGTCGATTTCTTCGTTTTGGTTTGGCTATTGAAGTTGTTATCTCCATTTATATTTATTTGTTTATTTATTTTCTTCTTTTCTTTTCTTCCTTTATGTGCTCTGCCACATTTTTCATCTCAATACCTTGACTTTTATGTGATGCTTATCTTTTTTTTTTTTTTTTGGAGTGCTCACTGGATATTTTATTTGACACTTCTCTTTATACTGTTGTAGTGTTTCACCTTCTTTTTCCCCTTCGTCTCTCAAACCGAGGATGAGAGCCTCTAGAAGGACTCCGCCCATTTTCGGAGTACTTGATTTTTTCCCCCAGTTTATTACTTTTCTCTTCTTCAAACAAAACCATATAACTTTAACTATCTAGTCCCGCCTCCCAATTAGAGGGGGAAATAAGGGAGGTACCAAGACCAAACAGGTGTAAGACAACTAAGTAGTAAGCTAGGCACAGAGGGGACCACTTATTCTAGCGGCCCTGGGGGTGAGGGAAGAGGATATGGGAGGTAGGACGGGAACGGAGGTGGAGGGAGGACAATTCGG
The DNA here is from genome assembly GCF_024139225.1 of Suncus etruscus. NCBI lineage: Eukaryota > Metazoa > Chordata > Mammalia > Eulipotyphla > Soricidae > Suncus > Suncus etruscus. The sequence goes on along the minus strand of NC_064851.1, from coordinate 85,428,181 downwards.
TGATGGGAATTCTCCTGATTTTATGTTAATATATACTTAAAATATTAATGTGAGTGATATGTAAGCCACTATGATTAAAATAAAAAATATATTAAAGATTAAAAAGTAAATGACATGACAATAAAAGGGGAAACATTTTTACATCTAATTAGATCAATATGTACTAAAATTAACTGCTTAAATAATATCTAAGAACTGATTTTGCAATTTCAAATATTTTTACTTTTCTCCATAAGAAACTATATGTGATTACTACTTGTTCAAGAAAGAAAATCCCATGTGCCCCACAATCAGCATCAATGAGTGTGTCAAAAGAAAATGGCACCAGACATTTATGGTGAAAGAAAACATGATTGATGTTGCATGTTAGCTAAAATATATTGATATGGCTTGCAAGCAGCCGATCCAGGACCAAAGGTGGTTGGTTCGAATCCCGGTGTCCCATATGGTCCCCCGTGCCTGCCAGGAGCTATTTCTGAGCCGACAGCCAGGAGTAACCCCTGAGCACTTCCGGGTGTGGCCCAAAAACCAAAAAAAAAAAAAAAAAGAAATCTACACTCAGATGCTAAATTAAGATGGTTTGGGAGAATTTGAAAGTGGTTTCAACAGAAAAAATAACGTATGTATTAAAATACTTTCATAACAATCCAAGGATTAAGTAGAGTATAGAAATGAAACATAGAATTATTTTCAGAAAATTGGATAAAAGCATGTAAGACTAATGAGAAGTAAGGCAAAAAATAAAGCTATATTAAATGTACATAAAATTCAGAAGAGCAACCAATATAAAAAAAGGATACTATTGACTAGTTAGAAGAATTTTAGAACAGTTATTAGACAATATTTTCTTATTTTTTAAAATTTAAATATTTTGATTTACAAAGTTGTTCAAAATACAATTGTTTTAGTCATTTAACACTAATCCTACCACCAGTGTGAACTTCCATCTACAAAATGCCCCCAATTTCCTATCCACCAACCCTCAAGCTTGCTCCTATGGGCAGGAACAAATTTGTTTCTTATTGCTTTGACACAAAATAGCAAGTGGAATTCTCAGAAAATGGGTTGATGAAGTCAATATGTGATAATTGTTATAATATGAGCTTCTGTATTATTTTCACTCTGTGAGCTTGGTGGGCTTGATTCAACTTTCCCATAAAATTTACTATGCTGCAGTTGGGTTGTTACTACTGTGAAATTTGGAAGAGATGTTGCAAAGCTGTGCAGCTCAGACGTTTATATGTTGCAGGATATATGGTATGGTGATTCTGAGTCTACAAAGAAGAGAGGCAAATCTGCTTATCCCTATTATGAGATCACAGAATTTTAAAACTAGAAGTCCAATCTGGCTGGGACTTAGCATTCTAGAGACTTTCTGAGTTTCAGCTGTGGAGATGGAACATTAATATTAGTAATTATATAATTTAAAATAACATTTTGAATTTTTACACAATAAGAAATTGTATATAGAATATATAATATGTATATAACATATACAAACATATGTTATATATAATTGCATATGCAAAAATGTTCAGTTTTTTTGATATACACTAAGTGTTTATCAGTGAGTTAAATAGGTGTTATACTTTTCTTTGGAATATTTTAATTACATATATTTGAAAATATGATTGGATGTTAGAACTAGAATAAAGTATACCTTATATAAAATTTTAAAAATTGTCAGTTTTGGCCAGTTATTAGATATTTTCCACCCTAACAAAAATAGCAATACTATAAAAATTTTAAACTATAAATTTTGAAGTTAATACACTACATATGCTTTTGTATATATTTGAAAATTTTCTTTATAATTTATACTTACTTCATAGACATCCAATGAATGGTAGAGATATTTTGGGAGATAACTTTATTAATTTTTTATTAAAGCACCATGATTACAAACATGATAATAGTTTGGTTACAGTCACAAACAGAACACACCCCCTTCACCAGTGCAACATTCCCACCCCCAAAGCCCCCTGCACCCTTCTTCCCATCCCCTACCTGTATTCCTGTATTTGAGACAGGTATTCTACTACAGTTATTTTTATTAAGTTCAGTAAGCTGTTTTTTTTTCTTTCTTAAAGGATAAGTGTTAAAAAAATACAGTAGTAAAGGTGTGATAGTGGCAATCGCTATTGTTTGCATAGAACCAGCAAAATATGGGGAAAACGAAAAAAAATTATCCTTGGCCTGATTACAAGAGGGCCTCACCTCTGAAGTTTATTGGCATAAGACTGACTCTGGGCTCCAGACATACTAGTCTGTCCAAACTCTAAGTCATTTCCATGATCCCATGAAACATGATCACAATTTAGCTGTTGTTGGTGTCAGGTTCCTGTATTTAAAGATTCTGTGTATTTCCTTCATTGAAGTCAGGCTGATGTGGAGCATCCTATACTTTCACCTCGCCATTAGATGTGGAGAGACCTGCCTGTAAGCAGATTGTTGCTAAGTCCTCTGGGTGTTGAGATCATTCTTTGGAGTAAGTCAATACCAGAGCAGTGCCAGGGTCTTCCCTGGTAGAGGTTTGCATCCTAGTAATGTTATAAACAATTGTGGTTGTTTTCATAGATGATATCCATAGTTCAGGGATATATGAGCAATGCCCATTCTCTGAGGTCTAAGCCAAATCATTATGCCAATGTTCAAGGTATAAGGCCTTACAAAAGGCATTACAAAATTTGTGTTCCATCTCTATTAGATAAGAACTTGTTTGCATATGTATTATTTTCCCATTTTAATATGCCTATGCAAAAGAGAAACAGTGCCACAAGGTATTGTTGGTGCATCTGGGGGCCAAGGGATCAAGTACATCATTCCCAGTAACTTGGTTATAACATGAATTCTAGATGAATTCTAGATACCCTTCTACCAGCATTGCTTATTGAACAGATCTCAAAGGGTAAAAAGCAATCAAACCAGTGGGCGAAATTGTCACTATATAAGAGGATATTCAAAAAAGAGTTATAGATGTTAAGGGAATACTTCTGAGGTATACAAAGGAGATACACGTGTCTTTTTTATGTTTTAGAACGAGTAGTGGGGGGAGGGTGTTGTTTCCGGGACATGACTTTGGTCTGTGATTTGGCCATCGGGAGTCTGTAAACAACTCTTAGCACCCCATAGCAGGAAATGTCTTTAAGTAGAGGAGTCTCGGAAACTGATTATGGTATCAAGCACAGGTACCCAGTGAAGGTAGTTGAAGGATAGGAGTTCACTGATAATAGATTGATAGGAACAGAGTTTTGTTTCTTCTCAGGTGGAGAGTTTATATTTTTCATTTGGGAGCTGGCTGGCAGTTGCTTGAGAGAAGATAATAATCTGCTTCATAAGGAACGAATAGCTGAGGGTAAAAATGGTCACGTGTGGGGTAATAGACAGTGGGGGTGAGAGTAAAAAACTAGAAATAAGCCTGTAAGGTGGAGAGTTAATAGGGGAAGGGAATAATACAACATAGACATTCTGTATATTGTAAACATAGATGAACACCTATGATATCATATTTAACTAACTGTACTGTATAACGCAAAGTGGATTAAACTATATGATACCCTATAAATCTATAAAAATTTTATGCTCGCACTATTTGAGGATGGGGATTGAGAGAAGGCTGGGGTGGGGGGGGCAGCCAGAGGCAGCATCTTCCCCTAAGGTTGGCCAAAAAGCCTATAGCATGGAGCCATGCTGTTCCCCATGTTGCCTGCTGAAGTTTCAGGCTCCCAGAGAGGAGTTTGAATCCTTAATCATGCTGGAAGCCAGAAGTTCACCAGTTCCTTCCACCCCAAATCCAGTGCTGGATGGGGGAGGCCTGGGGTCTCTTTAAAACTGCTTGCTGAAACCCATCTTGCTGGCACCCTGAGCAGGTGGCCAGGAGAAACCCTGGGGTCAGGGAGCAAGGAGAGAGAAGGCTGTGGGGGGGGGGCAGCCAGAGGCCACATCTTCCCCTAAGCTTGGCCAAAAAGCCTACAGCATGGAGCTATGCCGTTCTTGAGGGATAACTTTAATGGTATCTTTAAAACAGAAAAGATGAAGTGACACATTACCAGAAACATTTTTCTATCAGGTATGTTTATCAAGCAGAGAATTATAAGAGAGATCTCTCAATCACATTTTCAGGAACCATTTAAAGTGAGATCACCTGAAATATTTTAAATAAAATGTAAGAATATTTTGTATGTAGTGAAAAAGATATTGTCTAGCACTAAACTTCCCTGGCTTTATTATGTTTGTAGAAGCTTAGAAAATGTGTTCAGTGTTCTCACATTACTATATTGAAATGCAGAAGCTTTACTGCTCCGCATGCAGACTCACGGAAACACAGTTTAGGACTCTGAATGTCTTCTGAAATTACACACCTTGCTGAGACACCAAAGGATCAAAGTAGCTCATTAATTATGTTCAGGTTCTGTGACTTAGAAAAACGTGTTCTCCCTACCATTTTCTTTATCAAATTGTTATCTTATACCCTTGCCAACACATTAGATAGGTGAAAATTTATAATTGAATGTTTAGAGATGACAAATTATTTTAATTATGGATGGCTTTGGGCATTTTGTTTGTAATTTAACAGTATAGCAATTTTACATAATTTAGGTAATATATCTAGAGGGCTATTTGGTGCATATAATTATTGCACCATCGGGCTGTTTCAGCTTTTGGATTACATGGTGATACCCAGAATAGTTTAGAGAAGTTCATTACAAGTAAATACAAAGAGTTGATTTAGAAAAAATATGTCTTATCAAACCTTTTATTTTAAAGATTAGTAAAAAGTTTAAGAAAGTATATATATTGAGTACTTACTTACAGACCATTCTTTAACTAAGCAACTGAAAATAAATTTTCATGTAACACAAATCCTATAAAGTACTATTATTACTACTCTTTGTGCTATATATAATGACAGGAACATCACAGCATATAAAACTTTGTGAATAAATACATTTAAATGTGTAAAAATTATATTTATATATTTACTGAAAAATACTATATATTTTTATTTATCAACTGGTTACATCAAAAGTCTGTGTTCCTAGGATGAGGTTGCAATGAAATATGTTGGTAAATGTTAGTTATTTCTAAAAAAGGAAATCCACGACTGAGTTGAGTGATAGATGATCATTATTTGGGTGACTTGTGAAAGTGGTAAGGTGAAATATTCAAACTTGGCTTTGTTTTTGTAATTTATTCATTAAAATATAAAGCTGTTAAAAAAAGTTACTTTTGTAACTTGTTTTTATTCTGCCTCCTTCATGTTTTCTTTCTCTGTGGATTTGGATTTTTGTTATTCAAATGTGAATAAGCTTACAATTAATAAACAGATATACTTGAGATGAAAACCAATAGAAACTTGATTTGAAATTAAATTTACCTTGGAGTTTTGTGATAAAATTGATCCATTCCTGTCTTTTATTTTACTTTAAGGTTTATTTTCATTTTTGTCATTTCTGTAAATATTAAAAACGGTTGTGCAAATGATACTATGTATGTCTAAAACTCAACTAAAAATAATGTTGTAAATAACTAAGCTTTAAATTAAAAAAAACTTAAAAGGTACTAATTGAATTAAAGATCTCAGATGTGCACAAAGAAAGAATATTAATGATAAGCGACAGTAATTTTAATTCATTTTTATTTTTAACTGATGTAATAAAAACCTTATTTTTGAAAAAGCTACAGAATTATTTTTATTATAATTAATTGTTCCTATAAGGAATTCATGTATAATTACATATATGATGTAATTCAAACATATAAAAGTAGTTAAATTATGCAAATACGGAGTTGATTAACTAGAACAATTTGATTTATGCTATTTTGTATTACACGCAAAATTGGAAAGCATTATTTGAAAGTGTAATGAGAACTTTGTAAATGTTCTATAGAGAATTCTAGAGTAATAAAAATAGAAAACTTAAGTACTTGCTAAAAATGAAAAGAAATTGAATGACACAAATTACTAATTTAAAACAAGAAAACAATTACATAGAAAACAAAAATAGGAACAAAGACTAAAGGCAGAAAACCCAGCACAATAACAAGTAATCCAACTAGATTAAAAATCAATGAAAAGGTCAATAGTTGAAATGAGCTATTTATTTATTTATTTATTTATTTTATTGAATCACCATGAATAAAATTTAAGATTATCACTGCTATGATGATTAAAAATGAATTCAAACAATATGCTAGAAACCTAATTTAAGGAAAACACACCATAATTTGAATATAAAAGGATGGTGAAATATATGCTATATTATTTTATAGGTGTAGAACTATTACCATGATTTTATTTTATTTCATATCATTTTATTTTATTTTATTTGTTTTTGGGTCACACAGAGGTACTAAGGGTTTATTCATGACTCTGCTGCATTCAGGTATCTCTCCTGGCTAGACTCACAGTGCTATATGTGATTACAAGACATAAAATCTGGGTCAGCTGCATAAAAGGCAAGCTGCCTAATTGCTGTACTATTGTTTTTGTTCCTAGATCTATTAATTTTAAAGATTGCAGGCTTCAAAAAAAGACTATTTATCAGCAATAAGGAGAGGTATTATGCAGTGATGAATGAGCCAATGATTCAGCACTGCAGGATAATCCTTAATATTCATATGTATGTCAACACAGAATTAAAATAACCGGTAAAAATGCAAGGACAAATAAAAAAATGCATAACTATTGATGCAAATCTGAACTTCCCCCGAAAGAAGAGGCACATTACTCATAAATCAGTATATTATAAAGACAAACTCAATATCAATTAACTAAATGTAAAAGATAATTCTGAACCTCATATAATGGGATTAAATTTATTCTTTATAATATTAAAATATTCATGAAAATACCTCATTTTTTAAGACACAATGCAAACAAAACCAATTTTAAATTTAGAAATTATGTAATATCTTCTCTAAAAAAAGACAGATAAACCAGAAAACACTAAAAACTCATAAATCAGTATATTATAAAGACAAACTCAATATCAATTAACTAAATGTAAAAGATAATTCTGAACCTCATATAATGGGATTCTATTTATTCTTTATAATATTAAAATATTCATGAAAATACCTCATTTTTTAAGACACAATGCAAACAAAACCAATTTTAAATTTAGAAATTATGTAATATCTTCTCTAAAAAAAGACAGATAAACCAGAAAACACTAATGAATTGTTGAGAGGTCCCCAAAATCTGGAGATTATAAAATGCTCTTTAAACAATTAGTAAATTAAAGGTAAAAGTAATACACAATTTGTGGTAAAATTGAAGTAAAAATACAACTTACAAATGAATGATGCAACAAAAATTATAACATTGGATGAAATATTGTATAGGAAAGATCTACCTATATAATGTAAGCTCGATTCTGGATTCTAGAAAACTTAAGTGAATTACAGTTAGAATAAAAATTAAAGCAAATATCAATGATGTTGAAACTGAAAAATGAGTAACCGTAAACTGCTTGCTAGTAAATATCAAGAAATACTTAATGTCAATAAGTATTGTGTCTTTATAGAGACTTTTGAAAAATAGCAATGGAATAGAAGAGATTTATTTGTCATGGGCATTAATAATTTAAAAGAGTATATAATTGAGCTGGATTGAAAGTAAAGCAGGTATAGTACAAGCTATACATGTGTCTGACAAAGGTTTAACTCAATGCATCCCATATGGTCCCCTGAATCTCTGCAAGAGTAATTCCTGAGCACATAGCTAAAAGAAAGTCCTAAACACAGTTGAATTTGACCACACAACCCCCCAGAAATTAATAAAAAAATTAAAAGTAGAATTGACATTTACATTTTATGTTATTCAAATAATTAAAAATTTGCCACTCTATACTAACAACAAGTGGAAACAATTAAAAAATGGTAAGTTTTTTGGATCCACCAGAGAACTGAGAACTCAGCATAAACACTTGGCTGTAGCTGAAGAGGAAGATGTTCAGATACAGAGAAGTAGAATTGATAAAAGCAGAAACCTGCTTCTGTAGGAGCCATTACAGGGATGAGAATGTCTGAACCATGATTTACAAGTAGCTCTAGATATATCTGAATTCAATAATAAACACTCAATCAATAATTGAACTGAGTGATAAACAGTAAATACAAAAAAACTATCTTTGTGAATTCTTGACCATATTTGTATCTGTTCAAGGCTTCAGGCCAATAGATCAATCTGAGCAAGAGACTAAAAACATTATTTCTGTTAAATTATCTTTCCTCAGTTTTCAAGTGTAACTGACTAGCTTTTAGAATTTAGACTGTAGTTGTGTATGTAGTTTATGTGTATATAGTTTAAGAAATAATTGTGTAAGTATGTGATTATGAATCAAGCAAGGACTCAGAGGGTATTTTTTTGAAACTTTTGGTTCTTTCCACTGAGTCTGATAAAAAGTTGAGAAGAAAATATATAGAAATTGTTCATGTATTTTTATAAAAAATGTAAAATATATATCTGAGATTTGTGTCAAAACAGATTGAAGCAAAGTAAAAAACAAAAGTGAAAAACATACTGTGTTTGTTTGAGTGCCTGAATGAGATGTGAGAGTTAGTTTCTGGTGATTCTTAATTAACAAAATGAATAAAATTAATTTATCACTTTTCTTCTTAAACAAATTTAAACATGATTTTGCTCTTATAGGCATCCTGAGTTATATGCAAATATATTTATTCTAGACCATAGTGGATTTCAGACTATTTATTTTGCAAGTCTTTCAAATGGGAAAACCAGCTAGCATAACATGTGATAATCTGGCTTAGGTCACAGAAGAATAGCAAAATTGGAGAAAGTTAATTTGTGTCTTTAGTATTTGTTAAATAATTTAAATAGTAGATTTTTTCATGGTGCTTTTTTCTATTTTATATGGCATAGCATCTATCTCTTTATTTTGTTTAAAGCCACTACTAATTCCTTGACTTGATGGTGTTTGCATTATATTCAGTTTATAGACTATAAAACAGAACTTTAACTTATTTCTCAGAACACTGAACTCTCACTTAACTATACTCACATCTTTTTTCTTGTTTGGACACCTAGATCTCTAGGTCCAGCACAAGCTAGCAGCTTTGGCAACGGGAAGCAGAAAGATTGCTAAGAATAGCAAGGTCTCAAGTGTTTTTAGATACTTTGAAGACCTGGGTTGTGCAGGATATCTGTCATCACTCTCTTCTCTGGGACAGCTCCTTGTTCAATTAGTAACAACAGCTTCAGTGCTTCAGCTTTAGTCTTCAGGCTCAACAATCCAGAGTCCAGACAGTTCCTTGAGATGCATGCAGGAACAATAAGTCCGATGAGTTTAATATGCAATTTCAAAACACTGAAGATGAGGTGTGGAGTTTTTATAGACTCTCTGGGTGTGGTTTATAGATTTCCATCTCTGTATAACTCTCTCAAGCCTCTCTCTGGGGTTGTACACTTCCTGGGATGGAGCTTCCAGGAAGTGAGGTGGGAATAGAACAGAGCTGACATGGGAATCCAAGTCAACATCTGGGTACTTTACATTTTAGCAAAGGGCAGCATGAACCATAAGTGAATATAATCCTAGAGATGACCTCAAATTCTGAGGCAGATAGTACTACACAGAAGCCAATGGTAATTAGAAGTTCACCCAATGGATATCACACAAATGAACTCGTTTAACTAGTGAATGAGTTCAACTACTGGACCTTTCTTACTGCCTATATCTGGGGATTGTAGACTCAACATAAAAGCTATAACCTTGGACAACTTCAGAACCGATAATTATAAAATCCAGTATCTCTTAGGCCAAGGTAATTTCATTTCTAATTTCGCCAATACTTACTGTGCCTATGCAAAAGAAAAGAAAAGAAAAGAAAAGAAAAGAAAAGAAAAAAGAAAAGAAAGGAAAAGAAAGGAAACAAATAGAAAAAACCTTGCCACACCAGCTCCCCCATTTCATTCTTTCTTTTTCTTTTTTCTTTTTTGGTTTGTTTTGTTTTTTGGGACCACACCTGTTTGATGCTCAGGGGTTACTCCTGGCTATGTGCTCAGAAATCACTCCTGGCTTGGGGGGGGGGGACATATGGGATGCTGGGGGATCAAACCGCTGTCTGTCCTAGGCTAGCGCTTGCAAGGCAAATGCCTTACCTCTAGCACTACCTCTCTGACCCCTTTTTTCCTTTTTCTAAATTTATAGTTATAGCTTCTAAACAGGGGCTTAAGCCCACTCTTTTTTAACAGAACCATAAAACATGAATCATCTTCTTCTGCCTCATATTTCTATGTCTTCCTACAAATTGAGCTAAAAAAAAGTGGATGGTACCAGGGGTAAAAATGTCTAATGAGCATTGAATGGAAATAAAAAACAATGATCAGACCAAAATACCTAAACCAAAGTAAATGACAATAGAATCAAGAGACCCAAGCTGTACACAACAATATAGACACAACAATAAGCTATACACAAAAGGGACCTGTTATACTATCAGTCCAGGGTTCTAAGGGTGGAGGTTTAGAATGCATGCTGGGAACAGTGGAAGAGGGAAGTCAACACTGGTAGTGGGAATTACCCTAATTCACTTTCACTAAGAACCTTAAATATAATTATGAAAGACTTATAATTCACATTGGTCTCAAGAAAAATAATTTAAAAAAACCTGCTGGTACCAGTAATCCTTCATATGGAACTGAATACTTCAGTAACCAGAAGAGTTTTGCTTTGCCTGTGCACCATCACTCCCTCTGTTGGGTTGCAATGCCCTAGTAACATTCCAGACAAAAGTGATATTGTAAATAGTGATATTTCAGTGATATTCAGATATTCAGATAAAGATCTTGATCCTCCAGAACTTTAGTGGTTAGGTATTACAAACATCGTATATTTTATATGCAAAGATAAGCTGAGCTTTGTGTCTTTTCTTTTACTTCTTCATTGGCATCCAGAATTATGCACCTTAAAATTTTCTCAGTAATCAGCACTACTGAATGACTTTCCATCTAAGGGTAATTTAATCCTGGTGTGTTAACATTCTATTTGGCCTCATTCTTTAAAGTTTTCTTCCTCAAATATCTATTAATGATCTCTTTTTATTACTGTCTATACATATTTTTCTTTATATAGAATTATATTATATAACATATATATGTGTATATATATAGTGAACTTTATATATAAATATATATATATATTTATATATGCCTATTAAGACCTGGAGCTTTATATTGTCCCTCAGGATCTCTAGAATTTGACTCTAGATATCATTTTCATATATATCCATATAACCTAGTATGTTATGCATCACTGTATTTTTAACTTATAAGTATTGCATAAATATATTTCAAAGATATATATCTTACATTTTTTTTGCTTGTAGATCACTCTTGGCATTTCTAAAGGAACCAAATGAGGTGCTAGTGATTTACTAATGTCACCCATAAGCAAGGGAAGCATCTTAACCCTATATTATCCTGCTATCCCTATGTTTTATAGTTATAAACAATACTGACTAAAAATAATCAATAAAACTGTGACTGTGGGGCAGGCATGATAGCACAGAGGTAGGGCATTTGCTTTGAGTGTGTTCTGGGTTTAATCCTGTATCCCATATGGTCCCCCCGAGCCTGCCAGGAGTAATTTTGAGCATTGATCTCTGAACTGAGTAACCTCTGAGCACCACTGCTTAAGAAAACAAGCAAACAACAACAACACCCCTCAAAAAAAAAAAAAACCTGAATGTGAAAATACACAGAAGCATTACTGCATTTTCATGGGCATTTAATAATTGTTTAAAAGTAGTTACCATATTTTCCAGCGTATAAGACGACTGGTTGTATAAGATGACCACCTATTTTTCCTGTTAAAATATAGGGTCTGGGCTATATTCGCCATATAAGACTATCTTTCTTTTAATGCACACCAAATGGAAATTAAAAAACAAGAGAAAGTAAGTAGAACCCTCAAAGGTTAACAGTATATGTTTAATAAAGCTAGACTTTGGAGAGCCAACAATCAGTTTACATTTGTCTTTTGTAGTGAGTGAATGTGATTTTTTAATTGTGATCTCCATTCAGAGCAGGGAGAATGGGCTACTCCAAGAACAGGACAGTTAGAGGGAGACAGAGTGATTCCTCTGTGTCCCATAAAAACTGCACAAAGGACTGAGCACCAGAAAACTGCATACCAGGCTGTGGATGAGATGCGGTGATAACTCAGCTCCTCTGTGTACCCTGAAAAATGAATCAGGACAAACAGAGAACTGAGCACAGGAAAGCTACATACCAGTGATGACACCCGACAGCTGGATAGGATGCAGTGCTTTGTAACTCAGCTCCTCTGAGTGCCCTGAAAGATGAATTAGGACAAGCAGAAGACTGAGTGATGATGCCTGGCAGCTGGAGGAGATGTGTTGGTAAGAGGAGGGTGAATCACTCATACCTGAAGCTGGAGTTGCAGCATGCCATATACCGGTATATAAGACCCCATTTAAGAAGGTTTAACTAACTGCCTGTGAAATTATTTCACCCTTCTTCAGAACTGCTGGTAGAAGGGGTAATGGCACTTAGCTGGGAAAGGCCTCACCCCAACACTAGGACTTTAGAATTCTTGGCCTTTTAAATATCTTTACTATTTATGATGGGTGCTCACTTAGCAATTGCATTAGTCATATGTGTTGTTAAATATAATGGCCAAGGGAAAGAATGAAAATTTCATTGTGGACACAATAAAATTCATTGGAATAGTACATAATAGCAACAAGAATGGTCAGATACAAGTGTTCAGAAGGTTGTTCTTTTTACCCAATAAGATTATTTTTTGAACCAGAATTTTATCTCTGGAAAGACTGGTTGATAGTCAGACTTCCAAATTCTGTTTTTAGTAAAAGATTCTATGTTACAAATGCACCAAATTTATTAAAAAATATGATTGACAGACTCAATTTTATTAATATTAACCTACATATATATGTTATACTAGCTTAATTTTTATACTCCAATGTTATTATTTTCATTAGATTTCAATCAACTATTTATGCCTATTTATTTTTGAATAGCTATTGAGAGAATTCTTTCTAAGACATTTGCAGTAGTTTATATTTCTAAAGGGAAGAGTGGTTATTATTATTAACCACTTACAATCATTTTGTCATTGCTAATATTTCAGAGTATATTAGATTTAGTAAGCATAATATTATAATTAATTTAAATTTTCTCTCCCCTGAACATTAGAAAGAGAAAAGTTTTTATCATTGAGTTTTTCTATGAGTTGTCCCTGAGCTGAGAGTCAGGAATAAGTTTTAAGCACTGCCAGCTATGAGTGTTCTACACACACACACACACACACACACACACACACACACACACACACAATCACACCTTCTAAAATATTATAACAAACATTAGGTCCTGGAATTATATTTTCTAAGGATGAAAAACTTTAAGAAAACAAAAGAAGTAATGGTCAGGATTTATGATTTATAGTTTCTGTTTATCTGGTCACCAGTAAAGACATGTTCAAGGTTAACAGACATGATTTATCTTTTAGATTTGTTTTTTTATCAAAAAAAGTTTCATTGTGGATGAGTGGTGGCGCAAGTGATAGGGAATCTACCTTGCACATGATAACCTTGGATGGACTGCAGTAGATTCCCCAGTGTCCCATATGGTCTCCCAAGCCAGGAGTGATTTCTGACCACATAGCAGGAGTAACCCTGGAGCATAACCAGGTGTGGCACAAAAAACAACAACAATAAAAAGTTTTATTTACTTTAGTGACTATTTACATTTCTAAGTGAAACTTAACTGGACTTCACAAGTATCCACATCACAATGGAGGCAGAGGGAAGGAAATATCATGAGGGGACATTGGTAGAGGGAAGTGTACACTCTGGAGACAATTCATGGTGTTGGATAGTTATGCATTAAAACTTATTCACAGTATTCTTTTTTTTTTATTCACAGTATTCTAATCCAAGTTGTCTAAATAAAATATAGAAATATAATTATTTTAAATGCATTACTTGCACTGAGAAATGATTACAGAGTGAGGTAAGTTGACAAAGGAAATAAAATAATGAGGTTGCCTCTAGATTTTGATCATCATTGTCTACTTGGTCATCATCGACATACTCTTGCTCAACAACAGTCTATAATTCCCTCACCATTACTTCTCTCTCATCACCCTCACCCATCCCTTTCCATTTCCTTTGCTTCTATTTCCTTCCCTTTCCTCTCTATTCACTCCTTTTCTTCTTTCTTTTTCTCTCTCCTTTTCCTTTCCTCTCTTTTCCTTCCTTATCCTCTCCATTCCTCTTCCCCATCCTCTCTTCTTTTCTTCTTACCTCTTCTTTCCCCCTTCTCCCTCCTCTCCATTCCTCTTCCTTATCCTCTCACCTCCACTCACTCTACTCCTCTATTCTCTTCTCCACTAATATTTTCTCTTCTGCTCCATTTCCTTCCTCTTCTCTTTCATTTCTCCTTCCTTTTCTCTATCCTCCTTTCTTTTATCACAATAATAAAAAATGTAGTGATTTCTATCAAGTTTAGCTATGCCTTCTTAATCAATTTGCTTGTCATGTGATTATTTCTGTATTTGGAAATATAATTTTGAGATATATTTTTCATGTTGCCTATGATTGTGTTTTGTATGTCAGTATGAGATATTTTAGGATCTATGTCTGTCCCATGTATAACAAATTTCAGTGAGTTATGATTTTCCTGGTATTTTTTTCATACTTTAAGTTCATTCAATTAGCAATCATACAACTGCAGGATAATTTTTTTCATAAAAATACTGTGAATATTATTATTATTATTATTAATTTATTAACTTTTTTAGTTTTGGGGCCATACGAGGTGATACTCAGGGGTTACTCCTGAGTCTGCACTCAGAAGTCCTTCCTGGTTCATGGGACCATATGGGACACAGGGGATTGAGCTCAGTTCTGTTCTAGGTCATTTGCATGCAAGGCAAATGCCCCACCTCTTTGCTTTCTCTCTAGACCCTAAAATATTGTGATTATTGCACTGTCCTTTGATATTTTATAAATATAAAATTACTATTAAGCAAGTGTATTTTATTAGTTTTACTTTTATATTTATTTATCATACTTCTGAAAAATAAATAATATCTCTGCATGTGTTTTTTAAATATTACATATATTCTGGATGGAAAGATACGTGTTCAATGTTGGAGTGGCTGAAAGTGGGCTTACTATTTATTACTTTAAGATTACTATTTATTATTATTATTTTTATTACTTTAAGATTACTATTTATTATCAATTAGTATTACTATTTTTATTATTTATTTATGTATTCATAAATACATTCTAACAGTTTTATTCTTGTATGCTTTCTAGAGTCTCTGCAGGTGAACCATTTTTGCTACAATGTGATTCTTCCTTTAGAGATAGTGAAAAATCAGCTTCCATTTTTCGGATGCGTTAGAGTGACTAATGTTTTTTATCCTCATAAATTATGTTTTGATTTTACAATATTTTTTTCTCATTTTGGTGCATATAAAATTGTTTTTTCTATTTCCATTTATACTTAAAATTTTGAGTTATTTTATAATTAAGACTATAAAAGTTATCATTCTAACTTTCAGCTTTTCATTTTTATACGCCACTATCTTCTCTTCAGGGCCTGGTATATTATATTCTTTATTTAGACAATTAAATAGCATACAAAGCTCCCTACTGTTCTAGCAAACCAATAATCATGTAAAAACTCTATGGTGTCTAAATATGTACCTAAACATAGCTCACAGAATCAATAAGAACAAAACCTCACCATACTATGCTAGCTTTTGTCTCCACTATTACAGTGCTATCAATAAATAAATGTCAAAAGGTTAATTGTGTTTTTAAAACCCTGTTCTTTATCTCTACATAGAAAGTGAATGCATAGAAGATCAAGTTTCATGACTCAGACCAGGCACTGTGCCATATCTTGTATTTATGATCCAGAAAGACAGCATAAAAGTCAGCTCTGCATATGGCTATCAACATAAGCCTCAATAGTCACAAATGTACCATTATTTCCTCTAAGATTCAACGATGTTTGTATACCTGCTTCTGTCATGTATTTTATGATTGAATATTGCTATTTTATAGGATGCCTAAATTAATCCTCTAGGAGAAAATCCCCATGAATATTACTTATCTAGAAAAGTATCCCTTTTTTTTTTTTTTTGCATAACTCAAGTCTTTATCTTTATCTTGCCAGGCTTGTCTGAACTCTTTCCTTCCTCTTAGAAATATTTTTCTCTTATACAACATCCTGAATTATTCTTCATGAAAAAAATTCTTTATCTTCTTTACTACATAAGAACTTGGGAATGTCTTAGTCTTACCTACTGAGAAACTCACCTTCCATTAGCAATATTATAACCAAGAAAAGTTCCAAAAATGCTTTTCTGTATGCTATTGTAAGTTTGGCTGGCCATGACTTTCTGTAAAGAATATCTAGCCCTTATCTGTGGAAACTATTAGGAGGGTGTTTTTAAAACTCTTATCATCTGTTACATTTCTCTTTAAATTTGTTAGCAATCCTTAACATAAAATAATTTTTGAGTTATGTGCTTAGAATTACTTTCAACTACCATTCAAACATGTAAATCCATACCAGAAATTTTGAAAAATTTATTTGTACTTCTAACAGTCTTTTTATAATTGTGCATGCTTACTGAAAGGTTCTGGCAGGTCAATTTTCCTTCCATAATACAGGATTCTCAAAACTATAAAATGCACTCACCTTGCCATCTCTCACTGAACTCAAATAGCTTTAAATTTTCTGATTATTTTTATCCTTTGAAAGGTAAGTCTGAAGCATTGAAGGATTTACAATGTCTGTCTGTTGCTATTTCTCTGTCTTGTACCATGAAAATTAGGCTGTAACTCACAGCAAAGCCCAAATTCCTCTCTGGCACTTTCATTCACTCCAAGTCATCAGTGAGAGAGGGGATAGACTCTCTCCTCAGGGAGTTTTATCTATTGTTACAGTGCTCAGAAGTTGGGTTCTAAACAGTCAAAAAGAAAATAATATATCAATTATAATACTTTTTCTCATTTCTTTGATCCAAAAATGATTTGACAAATTAGAATGTGTTAGTAAACTCAAAAAAACTTATGTGTGTATTAATATATTCAACAAACCGTATTTGTATGTATGTATATATATATGTACACAGATACATATATACAAATATATGAGGAATTCGCCCTATTGTATCAAATGATCATCCACATATTATCTATAAATTTTAGAGAATGTATTAATGTATTCCTTATAGTTCTCAAAACAAAATAATCCCAATAAATGAGAATAATCACATGCATATTCTCTAACACCCAAAGGCCCCTGCACTTCTCCTTTTGGTGCTGTTTTTACATACTAACGAATATTTATGTATAGAAAGAAAACACAAAATCCTCAAAGGCCACTACCTCTTTGCTCCCAGACAATTGTCAAGTTATCTCATTCATTGTTGCAATAGGGGAAAAAACACTTTTCAATCACCTAAATCTCAAATATATTTTCATAACTATGATACTTGATTAAACATTTCTCCAAAAGGAATCAATAATTTTTATCAGAAAAACAGCAGAGATATTTTAAAGAAAGAGGCTTTTCCACAGCATTCAAAAGGAATAAAAAAATAAAGAAAAGGAAAAATAGAATAAGGAAAAGGAAATTTAGGAAAGAGAAAGAAGAAAAATACAGGCAAGGAAGAAGGCGCGGAGAAGTATTGGAAGGTAACTAGGGACATTGGTGGCAGCAAATGTGCACTGGTAAGGGTAAAACTATAACTCAATCATGAACAACTTTTTCAATGTGGAAAACTGTATTTTGAACAACCATGTTAATCCACATATTTAAATAAAATAATTTTTACAAACAAAAAGAAGAGTCAAGTTGTTAAAAAAATAAAGGAAGGCCTGAGAAATACATGGTAGGTATTACAGAGTGTAATTTAGAGTTTAAGGGACTTGCCTTGCATGCTGTCAACCATGATCCTCACTATGTCATGTGTCCCCAAAACACCACCAGGAGTAATCTCTGAGCTCAGAAACAGGAATTAGCCTTGCGTATAGCAGGGGGTAGTTTAGTCATCATCCCTGGCCCTGGAAAATAAAATACATATAGGCAAAATATTTAAAACTATAAATTTCCAACAGTGTAATTTTTTTGTTTGTTTTTGGGCCACACCTAGCTATGTGTTCAGAAATCGCTCCTGTCTTGGGGATCATATGGGATGTTGGGGATCAAACTGAGGTCTGTCCTGGGTCAGCCTTGTACAAGGCAAATGCCCTACCATTGCATTATCATTCTAGCCCCTCCAACAGTGTAATTTTTATGCAGAAGAAACTCTGTGTTAAAAAGATATAAGAAACACAAAGGGCCATCTCATGCAAATAAAGAAAGTTTTGAGGAAAGAGAACCTTGCATCAAGCACAGCAGCCTCACAGCTGCCAATGTCCTGATCTAGGATTTTAGAAAACTGGTCAGCAATTTCCCCAAATCTCAATTAAACATTTTCCTTTTTTAAGCTTAAAGTACACATTCACTTATGTCCTTTAGTTTGAATAAAATGCTAATACTATATGCCACAGACAAGCATATCATTCTTACTCAAATGTGCAGATTGTTTACATAGTGATAGCTTACCTTTTTGAGCCCCAGTGCCCAAATAGCTGTACAAAACCAAAGAATTTCTTCAAGGTGCCAGCACGTCAATTAAACCTTAATAACAAGATTTTAGTATCTAAAAACTCTTTATAAAGTGCCCGAACTATGTAGTATCATTTTTAAAGGTTGGAATTTTTGTATTGTCAGAGAATAAATTTGATTCACAATCCTTTGGTTTTTATTTCAATTTATCAGAAATTTATATTGTTTTAATGATTTCATTCAATTTAATAAATTTAGGAAGAATTTGATTCAGTTACACAATATGTTTTAAATGTATTATTCACATAACATGTCAAATTTATCCTGATTTATAAAAAAGAAACTTCTTAAAACTGTTAACTGTGTCAAGACTTAGTGTGTATTCCCAAATAGTCTATACATTTTTTATAAAATTTGCAATCAAATTTGAAAATAGTTAAATCATTACATTTTTAATAATATGATATAAAGAAAAATAAAGAGCTTTCAATTAAACCAACCATTCTTTTTAATTTTTTATTTTTAATTATGAGAACAAAGATGCAAAGACAGAGGACAAGGTAAAGTTACAGTGGAAGGACAATCACCCATAAACAGAATTCTCAGAAGTCCCCTTGCTGATATCTTAACTTTAAACTTTCAGCCAAAGAACATTAAGAAAAATAAAACAGAACCCATGTACAATTTCTTTGTCCCTCATGTCCCCAGATTGTAAGACATAATATTTCTTAGCAGCACACAAAGCAATGTAAAGCCATAAAACATATATAACTCCAACTTAATAAACCAACCATTTTTATTGGAAATTCCAGATTGGAGTACAATAGGGCCATGTAAAGTCCCTTTTTAAAATAACATATTTAAATCATATTTAAATAACTTAGAAAGAGTTTTAACTGCAAACTAAAAACTGAAAACACTGCTTCAAGTAAACATATGCATTGGGCATGCTCTGAAAAAAAGTAATGTTGTTTTTGTTGTTGCATGCATGCTGATTATTTGTTAATCCTTGGCTCATGATATGTTAATTTCAGAGCAACACATGCAGCACTCATGTCATCCATTAATCTGCTTCTAGCATCAGATTTTATATGATTTGAAGCTGAAAACATTTGCTCAGAAGCATAGGATGACCTAAACAAAGTAAGAAGATCAATCCCCAATGCTTCCATGGACTTAAAATTGGCAGAGAATTCCATGCTTTTAGGATTTCATTTTCAGAACTGCTAGCAGTGATTTCATTTGTCACCCTTTCACACTCAATACATTCAAGAGCCACATGCAGGTCATTGAATTTACTTTTCCAGTTAGAGCTTTCTTGAAATTCCAGTAGCTCCATTTCCAAATTTTGAATATTCAACCACTGTAAGCAGGAAAGATTAAGATCTTCAAATGTAGACTTTCTGGGTTGTCTCCATTTTATAGAACTGAGAAAATTTTTTACTGAAAATTTTCTTTGCTTCGACTACAATGGTGGAATATCCTTTGTGGATTTATTGGTGTTCTTTATGACTGTCCAGAAATGTTATAGAATTATACAAATGTCTTTTTAGGTTGGGAAAATATTTTAGCTGTCCACTCTCAACGTCCTTTACAAAAACATGCAATTTTCTCTCAAAAGCTTTGATGTCACTAAACATGCTTTCTGCTGTTTTTCCCATGCCTTGTAATTTTTGTTTAGTACATTAAAGTGGTTAGTAAAATCTATAAAGAACATGAGGTTGGTAAGCCAGGCCATGTTGATGAGTTGAGAATAGTCTTCCCCCTTTTCGGTCATAAATAGCCTAACTTCTTCCAAGAAGGCCACAAATATCTCTAACACTCGTCCTCTGCTCAGCCACCAGGCATTATTGTACATCAGTAATGTGTTATATTGTGCCTGAACCTCATCAAGAAGGGCTTGAAATTGTCAAAAATTAAAAGCATGTGCTATGATAAAGTTCACCCTTTTTGTTACATCTTTGAGGACATTGTCAAGTTTTTTGATGCTTTCTTTGGTGCAGAGAGCCTCTTGATGTATTATGCAGTGGAATTGAATCAATGGATGTTTTGCTTCCTTAGCAAAGAAATGAATGCATCCTGATGTCCCCAACATGCTAGGTGCTCCATCACTAGTAAATGAAACTACTTTTTCTGGACTTGTGTTTAGTGATGAAAAAGCCTCCATCACAGCATTGTGTTATTTATCCCTTGTTCTTCCAGGCAAAGACAGCAATTTTACCAGCTCTTCTCTCATGATATCACCAGTAGCATAACGCAAAATGAGCACTAGTCTTGCATGGTTAGTAATATCTGTACTTTCATCCAAGCACATGGGGTAGAAGGGTGCTTTTTGTAAGTCACAAGTAAGCTGTTAACTAACACCAGCAGCCATTCACAGAACCCTATCTTTTGCAGTATATCTGCTTGGTGGCACCAGAGATGCGCTGCACAATTTTATCCTTGTTTTGGAAAACATGTAAGAGTGAATTACTCCCAGCCGAAATTGCCTTTATGATAAAATCTCCATCAGAGAGGGGCTTACCATGTTTTGCCATGCACAGTGAAATTTGAAAGCTGGCAACTGTAAGATGATTTGTTTTTGAAAGATAGTTGCTAAAACTAAGAGACTGGGAGTGATATTTCTTTAATTTTCCTAGAGAGGAACTCTTTTCTTTGAGCTAAACCAAGTTCAGCAACACTGTTATGATTGATCTTAAAGTGACGTTTGACAGTTGATGTGCGAGACACAACACTTTCATTACACATAATACACAATGCCTTTCCCACTGCATTCAATCACTCCATATATCTCTGTCCAGACCTCTTAGAATGGTCTTCCACTATCTGTTTTTGCTTTTTTTGCTGTACTCATTTTCTTTGTTCAAGACTTCAAGTCTACAAAAAGATAAAATTTGTATAATAGAAATAAACTAATAAAGTTCTGTATACAAATCCGTCCCCATAAAAATACGTGATTGGGGAATTTTACTAATTGTAGACATTCAATTTTGGTCAAAAAATATACTGTCCGGGTGAAAACAGGACTTGTGCAACCCTAACCTAGACACCTAGACAAATAGCCCGATAATTTAATAGGTTTTATAAAGGAGTCCAGGTAAGTTTATAATTAACATTAATATTACTGGTCCAATTAAACTTAGGCAGCACAGGAAGGGCAAAGTAGAAGTTTACCTAATAATAAATGATGTAGAATGCAGATTGCATCTTCTGTTCTCCTCAAGTCTCCCGCCAGGGTGGGAGGGCATGACAGAAGAACGCTCAGTGCTGTAGGCGAGTATGTAGGTAGGTTCAGAGGCAGAGGCGGGGAGTGAGACTTTGCTTGTAGCGGTTCAGGCAGTCACGAGGAACACATTGCCAGGCAGACTGAACTGGGACAAAAAATAGGCCCGGGTATTTTAGGCTGAGCATCCCAATCACATGACTTCAGGAAGGCCCAGTCCATTGAAGTCAAGGTCAGGGCTAAAATGCAGAAGCAAACTTGAAAGGCACGGCCAGCCACTAATAAGTGAAAAGTACAACAGCCGGGTATCTGCCTTGCAAGCGCTAGCCAAGGAATGGACTGTGGGTCGATCCCCCGGCGTCCCATATCCCATATGGTCCCCCCAAGCCAGGGGCGATTTCTGAGCACATAGCCAGGAGTAACCCCTGAGCATCAAACTGGTGTGGCCCCAAATAACCAAAAGAAAAAAAAAGAAGTGCAACAGCCAACATACAAGAAGATGTGACATGGGAAAGGGGAGAGAGAGAGAGAAGATGGGGCATGGAGGGGTGGGGTAGAAGATCCATAAAGACTACTACTAAAACATCTCTTCTTAATCCTCTGCTGTTACACAAAACTCCCAAAGGAATGCTGAACACCCAAAGATCCACCAGAAAACAATGTAATTTAAAGTAAGATGCACAGGAAAGATAATCGTGTGATATGTTCAAACTTTAATGTTCTATAAAAGCAATGACAGACTTTCACCTTTGAAATAAAAATGACAAGCGCTTATCAATAAAACCAAACCATGGGTTCTGCTCTTTTTACAATGAAAAATCTGGATAACAAGAGGAAGCTCAGCAATGTCCAACTTTAGTGAGTTGGAGGTTTATGTGACAGCAGAGGACTAAGAAGAGATGTTTTATTTGTAGTCTTGATGTACTGGAGAAGTGACTACGATTCCGCAAATAAAATGACCTGAAAACTGGATTAATCACATCAATGACTATACAGCATTGGATTCATCGCAATAACAAACTAAGAGGTGATCTGAGTGTATGGGAAAAGGACTTTTATTTTTTATTACTGGAGCCTTTCTTATTTTATTATGATGTTTACAAAAGCACTGTGAAGGGCCACATATACACTTTACTGTTTTTTGCTATATTGAGTTTTCCGTAAGGTACAGCATAGAGGATTAGTGGGTTAGTTGTTCACAGAGAGCCCAGCCTTCCTCTCAGCTTACTGAAATTCTCTATGCAGTCATCATAAGCAGCTTTTTTATTTTCTCGAATTTAGCATGTCCCCATGGAAGATACAGAGATTTTAACAGAGGAGCACATTATTGGACACTAACATCCCCCATATCCTCACCTTTCTAGCATGGGAGCACTAGGAACTGTTCCTGATTACAGATGTCACATGTGGAGTCACGCTACAGCCTTAGTGAGTTCCTGTGACAGATTCAGTGTGAAGCTTCTCTTCCTCCCCCAAGTCCCCCTCACACACTGCTTGGCTCATAGGCTACTAAGGGAAAGACAGGCAGGCTAAACATCCACTCACAGGACTGCAGCCAGCACAGGAGGATGGGCCGCTGCCCACCGGGACAATGCTCAGTCCTTCCAATGGCCAGTTGCCATGTGAGCTGCAAAGCAGACACTGGCACACTCACCTCCCACCGCTCAGATATCTTAATTGCAGGCCTACCCACATGTCAGCTGCAAGGCCTTTGCATGCCACAGCTGGCATGCTTGTCATAGATTCGCCATTGCTGGTTTAGCACTAACCAGTCCAGCTCACAGATAACCAATCCTTTAGGCATACAATTTAGGCATAGAATGTAACAATTTAGACATACAATCATTGACCCCCAGACACAGTGCACACTCTCCTTTGAGTGGGGCTGCACCCACTTCTCAAATGCATAATTTTGTTTTGATAGATCTTTTGTTTCTTACTCCTTGTTTAGTCTGAATACTTTCTTGTGCTAAAGATGCAAAACTTACTTTAAAAGGAAGCCACTCTTCTCTATCTAGATCCAAAAAACTAAATATCATCTTGACTTTGGTTCTGTGTCTGCTTCTAAGATTCAAGATGGCAGATGTTAATTCTCAGGTAAAGCAGTTCAATAAAATCTGGGGGTAACCCAAAGAATCTTTTGATGAATTAGTAGGATGCTTACTCACAGCAATCAATCAGTACACATTCAATCTTACTCTATTCCTATATTTTCATAAATTTGCTTGATAAATATTATTTATTGGATTATATACAGGTTTTTATTTTTTAATAACTTACTCCCCATTTCCTATTTTGACTAATTTTGTTCTCAGAAAAATCAATCAACATAATCTGTCTTGGGTGCTAGATTCCAAAGTGTTATGTACGCATAAGAAATATGAAGCACAATTTTATACAATAAAATTTCTACTCTTTGTTCTGTTACCAAGTAAACTATATTGAGTGAAGAGAAAAGTAATTGCTATTTATACCAATTTAAGAAATATTTCAAACACAATTTGACACACACAAAAACATGTAAGCATCAATGGCTTTGAAATTAATAAGGTATCATTCAAATACCCTGAGTTGAATAGGAATATGAGTACCAATTAATAGGTGCTTGTGAATGACATTGTCATAGATAGTGTAAACTTACTGAGCTATTTGGAGATAAATATTGAAATTCTAGAAAAAACTTTCCTGAATAACTTATTAGATAATCAGTAAATTCTCTCACAATTATATACCAATGATAATAGCAAATTAGCAATCATTATTAGATTCTATCATACATTAAATGACATCTTTACTGAGGCCAGGAGAGATAGCATGGAGGTAAAGCATTTGCCTTGCATGCAGAAGGTTGTTGGTTCAAATCCCAGCATTTCATATGGTGCCCTGAGCCTGCCAGGAGCGATTATTGAGCATAGAGCCAGGAGTAACCCCTGAGTGCTGCCGGGTGTGATTCAAAAACCAAAATAAATAAATAAATAAATAAATAAATAAATAAATAATATCTTTATTTTTAATTTCTGTTCTTATCTCTATGAAAGAAATCATAACAACTTGCCCTTATTAACACATATTTTATATTTAGAAACAGTTCACATATTCTTATGTTTTATGAAATTCTATATTCATATATTACATTCGTATATATTATCTCACTTTATATTCACATCAAATAATATGGATGGTATTAATATACAGTTTTATAGAAAGAAATTTGGAAAGAATAAAGTGATACATAACAACCTCTTAACTTTTACATAAAACAATTGAACTTAAGTTTAATCTTCTGACTTTGCTTCTAAAGCCTAATCAATCTGTCAGTCTCAAGAGTATTTAGATTATTTACTAGTTCTGTCATAATTTCCTGAACTGTATTTATAACTCTCACCTAATAATGTGGCTTACAACATCAAACACTCAGACATGCCCTTTTTAGTGCTAAAGTGAGCTGATCACTAACTTGGTCCATCTGAATTGAGTCTGTCATTGTTTAGTGGTATCAAAGTCTTATTTCCTTCTTTATTTTATTTTATTTTATTTTATTTTATTTTATTTTATTTTATTTTTGTGGTGGCGAGGTCTACTTTAGGGCCCTTCAGTGCCAGAGCCACGGGTTGGCTGAGGTGTTGGTGGGGTAATTCCCACCAGTGCAGGCCCTTCCTTCAGCACTCTTCAGCACTCAACCTATGTGTGTGATGGGGTAGCCCCAGCCACAGTGTTCGTATGCCTTTTAGCTGCAGCCTGAAAACACAATCAGTTGAGTAGCCAGAAGTCCAAAAATGGACTCTAAATCCATGTTTGCTGCCATCCTCTCTGAGTCATTCTCAGGTTCAGTTGTGCTTTCTTTACTTTTGGTTTTGGTTTGGGCTTGGGGGGGTCACATCCGGCTATGCTCCCGGCTCTGTGTTCAGGATTCATTCCTGGTGATGCTCAGGGGACCCATTGGGATGCAGGGGATACAACCCAGGTTGAGATCAAGCCTGTGAACAAAGCAAATAAAATAAAGTGTGACTTTTTTTTGTTTTTGTTTTTGTTTTGGGGCCACACCAGACAGTGCTCAGGGGTTACTCCTGGCTATCTGCTCAAAAATAGCTCCTGGCAGGCACGGGGAACCATATGGGACGCCTTAGGTCCTGGATCGGCCGCTTGCAAGGCAAATGCCGCTATGCCATCTCTCTAGCCCCTAAAGTGTGACTTTTAAGTACTTTAAGAGGTCTAGAGAGAGGCCGGAGAGATAGCATGGATTTGGTCATTTGCCTTGCATGCAGCCGATGGTTCGACTCACCCATGGTCCCCCGAGCCTGCCAGGAGCGATTTCTGAGCAGCGAGGCAGGAGTAACCCCTGAGCGCTGCCGGAGTGACCCAAAAACTAAAAAAAATATTTCCTTCTTTAGACTTCCATTTCCATTGTCAACTTTAAATGAATAAAGAATTACTTTATTGTCATACATTACTTACAATTTAAATACTTCAGTTAAAGTTGCACAGTTTATTTATTTTTTTTATGCCACACCATATGATGCTCAATGTTTAATCCTGGCTATGCACTCAAAAATCGCTCCTCGCTTGGGGAAGCATATGGGACTCCAGCGATCAAACCCAGATACATCCTGGATCAGCAGTGTGCAAGGCAAATGCCCTAGCACTGTGCTATTGCTTTGACCCCTGCACAGTTTATTTTTAAATATAGCCTCTACTGTATGTTTTGCTCATTTTACATATATTATTACAATATTTTTAAGCTTACTCCTGTGTATTAGAGTCATGTCACATTGAATTGATAGATTTTTCTTTCATTTGTAAGAACACATTCCAGGGGCAGGAGTGATACATAACGGGGAGGGCATTTGCTTTGCACATGACCATTACTGGTTTGATCCCCAGCATCAACATGGTCTCTTGAGCTCACCAGGATTGATCCTGAGCACATAGCCATGAGTAATCCTCGATAGACTCCAGGTATGGCCACAAAATTAACAAACAAACTAATATTTGAGAAAGAAAAACATTCTAATATTTTGTATACTATCTCCTTTCTCATAATCATATTTATTTTCACCAAGCACCTGACAGAAACAAAAGAAATGCTTTATTTTATTAAGAGACTTCATATCTACTGTGCTGTCACTCTAGCCCTCAAAAAGATATTTTCTTTTTTTAAATAAATTTTATTGTGATCAAAGTGAATAACAAATCTTTCACAGTAATATTTAAGGTAGAGAGTAACAATGAATCAAGGCCATTCCCACCACCAGGGTTGTCCTCCCTCTACCCCTTTCCCAGCATAAGTCCTATATCACCCTCCTTTACCTCCCAGAGTGCTAGTGTAACAGTGACCCTCTGTGTATAGCTTGTTGTAGATAGAGTAAGAAAAGCAATACAAAACCCAAAAAACGGGCCTGGAGAGATAGCACAGTGGAGTTTGCCTTGCAAGCAGCCTATCCAGGACCAAAGGTGGTTGGTTCGAATCCTGGTGTCCCATATGGTCCCCCGTGCCTGCCAGGAGCTATTTCTGAGCAGACAGCAAATAAGCTCATACCACACCTCAAATTCTTTTTATGGTGTCAGAAAAGTTCCACTCAGTTGTGGATGATAAAATCAGGCCTCTGTAGCTAGAGATCTTGGTATTTGCACAGGTCATAGGATGAAATCTAGGAGAAAGTCTTTATGTTTCTAGAAGTTCTGTTCCATCATTGTTGTTTTTATCAGACTTCTGTAGTAAGTGATTTTGCATTTTGCTCAGATCCTAGGCCAAAGTCTAGGATAGAGTCTTTAATTTTGATTCCAGTTGTTTTGCTCAGACTCAATTGTCAAAGTTGGACCTCTGGAATTAGATATCTTGAATTTTTTACAAGTCCTAGGGTGAAGCCTAGGCAAGGGTCTCCTTATAGGTCCCAGATAAGTTCTGCCCAGTCCTGGTTGTCAAAGTCAGTCTACCGTAGTTAGCGCTCTTGGTTTTTGCACAGATCAAGAATTCATCTTACCTTTAGGTGGTGAGATAGGACAACCTGTTCTTAGATCAAGTTGTCTTCTTTTCTTTGTTGTCAAGATATCATATCAAAACTAGCGCAAGTTGGTATCAGAGCAGTAGTAGAAATTTCTCAGGAGTTTGGTTCCTGATGTTGTTTTGGAAACTATATTGGTTCTACATCTGGGATCTGGGGTTCGGGGTTAAACAATCACTGCCCAATCTCATAGAGTCTAAGCTGGATCCACATGACACATATTCAGGATGGGAAGTGCCCCTGATTTTAAAAAGTATGAGTTCTTATTCCTATAAGATAAGATCTTGTTTCTGTGCATAAGGTTTCCCCCTTTTTTACTGTGCCTATACATAAGCATAAGGTGTCATATTATATCGCTGGTGTCATATATTGCTGGTGTATTTAAGGGTAAGAATGACAGGAATAATTAGCTAAGATATACATTAGGAGAGAAAGGGAAAACAAGAGAGAAGATAAAAGAAATATAAGTAAATACAGTAAAAATAAGTTATAAAACAAAAGGAAAGTGGAGGAGTGTGTCGAGTTGGAAGGTTTTCCAATATCTAGGCATTTTATCAAAGACTGAAGTGAGTTTTGCTAAGTGAAGATTTCAGGGTTAAATAATGACTGGAATATTTTAGGATAAGCATAGTTTTCACATGTAGATTACTAAGCAATGTGGTAGTGAAGTATATAAGCCGTGGCTACCCTACGTAGTATCGTCTGCTGCATTTTATGTATCGAGTTTTCTTTTTTAAAGAGAAACTGACGATGTGGGCTTATTTAATATAGATTAAATTTATGAAGAAGAAGAAGAAGAAGAAGAAGAAGAAGAAGAAGAAGAAGAAGAAGAAGAAGAAGAAGAAGAAGAAGAAGAAGAAAGAGAGAGAAAAAAGAATAAAAAGGCAATTGTAATTTACAGAAACTTATTTGGTGAGTGGGACCTGTAACAAGTCTGTGGTGCATCATTGACTGTTTCAGTGGTCTGAATGATTATATTATTTAGGTCTGAATAAAAGACATAAACAAAAAGACATGAGTAAATGGGATATTTTATCAAGACATTGTCATAATGAGCACTTTATATGGTATCAGTATGATTGAGCTCTGATGCATAGAAATAGTTGTCTACCCTATGTTTACAGGAACATGATAGACAAAGAACCTGAAGGGCTATGTTATATCTGAAAAAAATTAAGGCATTAAACATGTTTTTAGTAATAACTGCAGAGGGATTTCCTGGCTTCCAATCATATTCTGCACCTGATTCTGTGGATAAATACCTTATGATAGTTTTATAGGCCTTTGTAATTAGAGGTTGATTGCATACCTGTTCACTTTAAACCGCTGTTTCCATTATTGCTGGTTTCTTTATGGTATAATGAATAGTCGAGGCTTTGTGTTGCCCCTCTTCTGCTTGATTTGAACACTTCTCCTCTCTTTATGTTGACACATATGGTACTTGCAGTTTCTGCCTTATTCCTTTTATAATCAATCTTGATCTCTGTTGCATAGTGATCTGGTAGGTTGCTTCGTGTAGTCCTTTTATTTGTGACTTTGTGCAAGTTAGATTTATATCCTAAGGCATGATCTATTCTAGAGAAGTTTCCATGTACACTTGAAAATAATGTGTATTTTGTTTTCTGAGGGTGGAGGGCTTTATATAAGTCCATTAATCCTAGTTTTTCTAATTTTTCATTTAGGACTATTATGTCTTTGCTGGTTTTCTGTCTGGTGGATATGCCTAGTGGTGATAATGAAATATTGAAAACTACTTACTATCACATTTCCTTCCATATGTTTCTCTAGGCTTGTAAGCAAATGCCTTACATATTTTGCTGGCTCTACATTTGATGCAAAATGTTGATCAAAGTTAGTACTTCTTGATCTAATGTTCTCCTAATCAGTAAAAAGTGACTTTTTTGGTCTCTGAGTACTTTCTTGAAGTTGAGTGCAATTTGGTCTGATATAAGAATGGCTATCCCAGCTTTTTTTTCCCCCCATTTGCTTGAATAATTGAATTCCATCCTTTTATTCTAAGTCTGCCTCTATCCTGTTCTTTTAGGTGTGTTTCTTGAAGGCAGCCAATATCTGCTTTTTGTTTTCTGATCCAACCCTTTAGGCCGGTGGTCGGCAAGCTGCGGCTCTTTACACTTTTTAATGCTGCTCTTCTGCGTGCTGGGCAGCTGCTCCAGGAGTCAGGACTCTGATCCTAGCCTCTGTCAGTGTACGCCTTTTGTGGCTCTCAAAATTTCAATCGTGGTTTTGGTGAGATTTGGCTTAGTTGAAAAAAAGGTTGCTCATCACTACTCTAGGCTGTGTCTTTTAATGGGGGAAGTTAGTCTGTTGACATTTAAGGAGATTATTGATAGAGAGGGTTGTTGTGTTATGGAATTTTCTAGAGTGGTTGTTGTTACAAAAGTTATTTGGGTGTGTAATTCATCTTTGAGTAATTCATTTAGAGTTGTTTTGGTTAGTGCAAATAGTGAGAGTTTTTTTGTTTTGTTTTGTTTTGTTTTTGTTTGTTTGATTTTTGGTATGAGAAAGTTTATAGTCCTCCTTCCTATATGAATGAGAGTTTTTCCAGGTAGTGGACTGTAGGTTGGAGGCTTCTTTTATTCAGTAGTTTAAATGTCATTTCTCTGTCTTCTTGCTTGAAATGTTTCAAATGGGAGATCTGGTTTGATTCTTATGTTCCTTCCTTTGTACTTGAGGGTATTTTTCTCCCTTATTGCTTTAAAGAATTCATCTTTCTCTTTGTTGTTTTCCATTTAGATTACTATATGTATTGATGTTGGTTTGGTATGATCTATTTTATTAGGGAATCTTCTTGCCTCCTGGATTTGTACAAGTGTCTCTTTCCAGAGGGTGGGAAAATTTTCTGCTAGTATTTTATTCTTTACTTGTTCTTCCCTTTTCCTTCCTTCTGGTATTCCAAAAATTCGTAGGTTATTTCTTTTGTCTTTGTTCAATAGGTACCTGACATTTACTTCCAGTGTTTTGTCTCTTCTTTCCTTATTGACTTCCTTGTCATTGTTTGTAGTTTTTCTTCAAGTTCCTCTATGTGCTCTTCCAACTGTGCAATTGTGCTATTATGGCTCACTGCAATGTTTTTTATTTTGCTTAATTTCATTATATGGATTCTCTCATCTCTGTAAAAGTTCTTCTTTGAGTTGGTTATATTTTTCACATATATATTTCTTGATTTTCCAGGCTAGTGATTCCTTGATTTCTATTGCTAGGATATTAATTGCCATTTTTAGGTCCTTATTCTATTGGACTTTTGTGTTTTGGTGGGCTTGGAAACTTGCTAGGATTTCTCTCTAATTCCCAAGCTGCTAGTACTTCCTCAGTTTACCCATAATTCTTTGCATTTAGTGACTTCGATTGTTGAAATTTCGGGTTGTTTAATAAAGAGGTCTACTGTACTGGCCTGTGGTTTATTTTCCTGCCTGAAGGCGAGTTTACTTGGTCTGGGGTTGGGGGTGGGGGAGCAGACACACCTGGCCTGGTCCCTCTGGTCAGAGAGTTCCCACAGTCTGGGGTAGGTGTTGGTACACCAAAAAAATATTTTCTTTAGCTGGAAAATTTTATACTGTAATGGTTTCTTTATAAATTTCAGATTTGTTTGTTTTTATTCCTGATTTTTGTTTTTTGGACTTTATACAGCTGTGCCCAGGATTTACTTACTCCTGTCTTTGCACATATGGATTACTCCTGGCAGTCTTGGGGAACCATTTGGGGTGCTGGGGATAAAACAAAGTTTTCCATATACAAGGCATGAGCCATACCGTTCCTGTTTTTTTATTGTTCTTGTTATCATAGTTGTTGATATTTCAATTTCTTTTGTTCTGAGGCATTAAAGTTTTGAATTTGGGGGTCAAGCCTAGCTGTGTCCAAAGACTACTCTTTATACCTGGACACCATGAAGTCAGTCACATGCAAGGAAAATTCTTTAAACTTTGCATTAAATTATTATTCACATACATTTGAACCTTTATACCAAATCATGTTAAAATTTACCAGTTTTAATTCTGCTAAGGAAAAATGTTCCTAGTTTGGAATCTAAGAAATGAGCACCACCCTAGGATCTGGAACAGTACAAATAGGTTATGTGAAAGGAATAGACTGTTATAATTAAAAATAAATTAAATTGAGAGGCCAGTACATTTGTGTTATATTCCATCTCCTTCCAGAAATTTTCTCTTGAAAGATTTCTCAAAGTCTGCAAATCACTACTGAAGTTTTAAATATGGGCATTGAGATATACCTGAGTGTGCTTGGGATAATTTCTGGCTCTGTGCTCAGGATTCACTCCTGACAGAGATAAGGAAACCATATGTGTTGCAAAGATAGATCCTAGTTAGGCCTTTTACAAGTCAAGTTTAAACTTTACTGGTTGTATTATCTCTCTGGGATCAGGGTATACTGGTATATGTATATATTATATTAATTATATTATATTATATTAATTATATTATATTATTAATTATATAATCTATCTTTTTATATATTATACTTGATAAGGAAAGCCTACATCTTAAAGCAGCAGTCTCATAATTAACAATTATTTAAAAATAAAGAATGACATAATTGTGGCACAGAAAGATGCCACATTGACAAGAGACAATATAAGATCAAGGTTAAGTACTTTAGTTTTGGAACTTCTTTTGTGTGTGCACAGGGCTCAGTCAGAAACCAGTTCTGGAATGTAAGTATATTGACTATAGATTGTAAATAGTCCTTTTCTTTAAAGGTTGAAGAATCTTAATCTTCAAAGTGCATGTAATAATGCTTTAGAAATTATTTTTAGGGGGTTAGAGCGATAGCACAGCAATAGAGTGTTTTCCTTGCATGCAAACTGGTATGGAACCCAGTTCGATTTCTGACATCTCATATATAGACCCCCAAGCCTGCCAGGAGCAGTTTCTGAATGCAAAGCCAAGAGTTACTCCTGAGGGCTGCCAGATGGGACCAAAAAAATATGTTTTATACTTTTATACTTACTAAGCATTTTATATCTACCACACAAGTATACTTATTACACATATAAATTTTATATTAAAACAATATACTTAATATAATTTAAAAAGTATATTTATTAAATAATACTTGATAACCAAAAATTCTCACTAAAAACAATACTTTTATTTTCAAAATGATCAAGTGTGATTTTTTTGCTTTGTTTTGTTTTTTGGGCCACACCCGGTGACACTCAGGGGTTACTCCTGGCTATGCTCTCAGAAATTGCTCCTGGCTTGGGGGACCATATGGGATGCCAGGGGATTGAACCACGGCCCATCCTAGGCTATCGATGGCAAGGCAGACGCCTTACCGTTAGCACCACCTTTCCGACCTTAGGTGTGATTTTTAATTCATGAAATAACTTGCAGACTTGTATGATATTTATATATTATTACACCTATTTAAAGTGTGCAGGGGCTGAACCTGTGGCACAAGTGGTCTGGCATTTGCCTTGCACGAGCTTATTTAGGATGGACCTCAGTTAGATCCCCCAGCATCCCATATGGTGCCCCCAAGCCAGGAACACATTTCTAAGTACATTGCCGGGAGTAATCCTTGAGGGTCACAGGATAGGGCCCCAGAACAAAACAAAAGTGGCAAAAAGATATAGCCTTTATTATTTACTTAAAAATATAATGGTTGCCCCCCAAAAATTAAAGACAGAATAAAGTAGTAGTAATAGTAGCTGATCATAATTAGTATCTGGTAAAGAGAGGAGAATTATAACTAGGAGATGTTACAGGTGAATTGCTGATAAACAAGAGTACAGAGCAAAAAATAAGGATGAAATGCTGATGAAGAACAAAATATATCCCACCCCCCAAAAAACAACCTATTTTATGCTTAGCATATGTCATTTTAAGTTATATATTTTAATTATTAAAATATAGACACTTCTATTTAATTTGGCTATTCTTTAATTTAATACATAGTTGAATGTATTCTGGGTAGTTCTTAGTATCCACCCTAACACATTCAGTTGTCTCCCCAGTAAATCTTTTTCTAGGAAACTTTGACAATAAGGAAAGCTAAAACACAATTTTTTCTATGTCTATAATATTTTTATTATAAAATTAAATTTGCTAAGTTCAAGTCTAATTTAATTTATTCACTATTTTATTGTATGAGATTCATCTGCATTTAAAATGAAAAATAGACATATTCAAAATGAAATATATACTCCATTTATAAACAATGTTTATTTTTAATCAAAGTTGACAAAAATGCTTTAGAATTATTTATAAAACAATGTTTTTGTCTAAAAAATTATATAGTAATATAAATTTATTTTATAGTTCCATAATACATTTACATGGTTATAGTTTGTGGTTTTTTATATTTATGAAAGTCATTAATGTAAACACTGGAGGAGAAAATATTAACTTTAAATAAGGAAACATAATGAAAAACATGAACAATATACACTACAAAACCATTTATGTTGGAATGCTTTATTATATCTAGAGGCTTTGATTATCTTAGTTACCTAATTACAAAGCAAGAAGCTATTAAAATCAGATAATAAAAATGCTTTTTGTATATATATTTATTTTTATTTTATAAGACTCTTTTACAATATACTTTTACAATATAGTGTGGAAACCACAATTAAGTTAAAAAAATTCTGACTCTTCTCCAATTTATCCAATATATACTGTGCCTATGCAGAGAGAGAAAGAGAGAGAGAGAGAGAGAGAGAGAGAGAGAGAGAGAGAGAGAGAGAGAGAGAGAGAGAGAGAGAGAGAGAGAGAGAGAGAGAAGAAACACAAACCTTTTAAATAGTTTTTTTTAAGTGGTTTAGGTTTTTTGTTGTGCTTTTGAATGTGTGGGTGTTTGTGTTTTTTCTTTTGTCTTTTTTTTTTGTTTTTGTATTTTTGTTGTTACGGTTTCGTAAGATTGTTATTTTTTTTTCTCTTGTGTTGTTTTGTTACCTTCCCCCCCTTTTCCCTTTTCTTATTCTTCTAAATTTGTATTTTTAACACCTAGATGATTC
Organism: Suncus etruscus; assembly: GCF_024139225.1. Classification (NCBI taxonomy): domain Eukaryota; kingdom Metazoa; phylum Chordata; class Mammalia; order Eulipotyphla; family Soricidae; genus Suncus; species Suncus etruscus. The sequence continues at coordinate 85,393,313 of NC_064851.1, read as the reverse complement.
CTTCTAAGTTTTATTCTTTTTTTTATTTGTTTGTTTGTTCTTCCTTTTTTCTTTTTTTTTTTCTTTCTTTCTTTTTTTTTTTTTCTGGTATTTGGGCAATACCCGGTGACGCTCAGGGGTTACTCCTGGCTATGCGCTCAGAAGTCGCTCCTGGCTTGGGGGACCATATAGGAAATCGGGGAATCGAACCGCGGTCCGTCCAAGGCTAGCGTAGGCAAGGCAGGCACCTTACCTCTAGCGCCAACGCCCGGCCCCAGCCTTTTTTCATTTCTTATACTTCCCACAGAACCACATACTTAAATCATTTTGCTCAGCATCATAATTTGAAGGGAAAAAATGGACAATACCAGGACTAGTCATATGAACACTTAGTGGAAATAAAAAATGATTAGACTTAAACCAAACCCAAAGTCAACAAATCAATACCCAATCTACAACAAACTATACAAGTAGGGACCAGTTAGGCTAGCACCGGGGGCGGTGGTGGTGGTAAAAGAGAGAGGAGTGGGAGGCATGCTGAGAAAAGAGATGGAGGGAGGACAACACTGGTGGTGGGAATTCCTCTTACTCATTATCTCTTGTACCATAAATATCACTGTGAAAGATTTGTAACTCACTTTGGCCACAATAAAAATTAAACAAACAAACAAACAAACAAACAAACAAGAAAAAACCAAGAGTTGCTTTATAGGCAAATACAATTAATTAATTTAAAATATTAAAAAAAATTCTGACTCTAAAAGGAGACACATAAAATCACATTTTAAATGTATCCGTGTTTCACAAAGAAAGAAATTTTTAATTTTGCCTTTCATTTTTTTAATTTTATGTCTTCGTTATGAAATTTTTTTCATTTTTAGATTTCTAGCAGAAATTAAGAATTTAATTCGTATGGTCCCCCGAGCCTGCCAGGAGTGATTTTTTTTTTTTTTTTTTTTGGTTTTTGGGCCACACCCTGTGACGCTCAGGGGTTACTCCTGGCTATGAGCTCAGAAGTTGCTCCTGGCTTCTTGGGGGACCATATGGGACGCTGGGGGATCGAACCGCGGTCCGTCCTAGGCTAGCGCAGGCAAGGCAGGCACCTTACCTCCAGCGCCACCGCCCGGCCCCTGCCAGGAGTGATTTCTGAGCATAGAGCCAGGAGTAACCCCTGAGTGCTCCCCTTCTGGGTGTGAGCCAAAAACAAAAAAACAAAACAACAAAAAAAGAATTTAATACATGAGACTGGAGAGAGCTGTAGCGGTGGTACGGCATTTGCCTTCCATATGGCCGACCTGGACAGACCCGTTTGATTCCTGGCATCTCATATGTCACCCGAGCTTGCCAGGAATGATTTCTGAGTGCAGAGCCAGGAGTAACCCTGAGCATCGTTAAGTTGGCCAACAACAACAACAATAACAAAAACCAATTAACAAATAAACAAACTGCTTTTAAAAAGTAATTTAATACACAATTACTATTTATTACATTAATGTCAGTGTAATCATAAAAAATGACAAATATGTAGAAATACAGATAGCAGGGCTAATATAATGATGTGTCTGTTTCTTTTTTAAAGTAAAAGCAGATTTTATTTAGAAATTCTTAGAAAGAGGAGTGAGAGACAGAAAGAGAGAGCCCAGATTTCTCCAAAGGCGGAAGAACCTAGTATACATCTCAGCATTAATGTAGAAAAAAAAAATCCCAAGAGGTGAGATGTGGTGACATGTGTGTATGGGTACCATGTGTATGGGCTAGTAAGACATGGGTAGAAATAACAATGTTTGATTTAGGATGATTTTGTTACATTTATGGAATAAACATTGACCAAGTTGAATGAATATGTTATTTAAAAGACCCAATTTCTTTCTATACTGTTTAGCTTAAAGTCAGAGTTTAAAAAAAATAGCTGATCTATGATGTTGAGTAAGGTCTTATGTCTTTATATACAAAATATAATACTTTCATATAAGCTATACATACATGTATACGAACATGTAAACATGTGCATAGAAATACTCCTAATAATCATTTGGAGGGAGAGTTCGGGCCATACCAGACATTATTCAGAGCTTACTTCTGGCTTTCTACTTAGAGGTAACTTGGGTCAGTGCTTCCAGGACAATATGCAGTGCTAGGGTTCAAAACCAGGTTAGCCTCATTCTGTCTTACTTGTTGTATTGTCTCTAGCTCCATATAATGTACATTTGAATTATAAAGAGAATCTTTGAAGGTTAATAGATTTGGTTTCAAATTCTTTATTACTATTATAATGACTTTGGAAAATGTACACATTTTTCTGAGATTATTTTCTAAAGTGATTGAATTAGTATTTATTTATATTATTGTATTCAATGATTGGTAGTTTAAACAGCATTAATTTTAAGCTACGATAGCATATCTTAAAATCTTAATAAAGTGGTTTGTTCATTATTAAAATGATTTTTATTTTATAAAAATAAAACTTATTATATCAAGTTAATAAAATCATTATTAAGTAAGTTTATTGTCAAAAAATCAAGTTTCTGATTCACAGAGTATTTATCTAGAGAACTATGTATATTAAATCCTCTGAATATTCGAAAATGAATAAAATATTGTGTGAACATATAAAAGAAAAGCTAAATGCAAATCATCTTAAATTTAATAAAATATAATGCTATAATTAGTATGGTATATAAAAGGAAAATTGCCAAGTCATAAAAATGACTCTGATAAATTACAATCATTCAATCTAAGTGGTTTTAATACATAAATATGAAATAAATATTCACTACTCAGTCCACATTTAGAACATATCCACCTACTCAAGCCAAATACTCAATGCAAAATGGGTAAGAAATAGAATCCCTTTCATTCTTTCTTTTTATTTTAATGTTCCACTGAGCACACTTACTAAGAAACTTAAAAGTGTTCCTTTCACTGCTAAAGTACCAACATTAGATTATTCAAATACTGTATTCACTGTCACTTTTATCTTTATACTGTTTTAATACTATTTTCAACATAAAGAACTATTAATTAAAAGCTCAATGAATAGTAGTGATTAAAATTGGGAAGAATATAGATAACTCTGCATGACATTCCAGAATGAAAGATTATTTTCAGTTATTGAAAGTAAAATGTTTCTAACCTGTGCAAAACCTTATTATAACTATTAATTCTTTACCTTAAATTTTGTTATCAAATAATAATATAATACTAAAGAGATATGGGGAAATAAGAACTCTTAGAAAAAGTAAAAAGTATATAAATTATGCTTAAATCAAAAGTATCATACAAAAACTGAAAATAGAACTTTCTGCAATGAGGGAAATGGTTTTGTTGTAATTGTTGAAAGAAGCTGTTATTGGTATATGACTATTAATCATTTGAAATATAGCTTGTGTTTTCATGCATTTGAATTGTTTAACCTCATCAAAATTAATTTAATTTAAATAAGCACATGTGGAAAACAACTGCCATAATGAACAACATAGATAAAAAGACCACTAAATTTTCCATAGAATTAAATTAAATTAAATTGACAAATAGAGTCTCAAAATGTTTATGTAAACTTTTACATTTCTAAATTACTATGTTCAAACATGCAGTGGGATCAGTGCTAAGACATAATCAATTATTAGTTCTTTTTTGACCATACTCAATTAAGTTCAGGATTTACTCCTTGTTCTTTCTGAGAGATCACTCATAGTGGTGCTTGGAGGAATATGTCTAGTATTAGGATGTGAATCTAATCAGTAAGCACCCTAACCACTGCACTGTCTCTTCAGTGCTTTAATTGTTTTAAAAAGTTAAAAATGTACTGGAATTTAATTATATATTTTTCACAGTAAATAGTAAATAAGAAACCTAAATATGTAGTGTTATGAAGGCATATGGTATATGACAGTTTCAGAAACTATAAATTTATTTGCTTAAGAATTATTAACATGCTAAAACATTGTTATAAACTAGTAAGATAAAATTTAAAACTGCATACTATCAATTAATGGATCTCACATCTATAGAGAAAAAATACATTGGACAATATATTAAATATATCTATTACTAAGTTTTGTTTTTTGAAACTATTTGTCATTTTTAATCATAGTTGTTTATCCAAAAGTGAGATTGATTAAAGGTATATTTATCTGAAATAGAAATGACTAGCATTGACAAATATACTAGACTCTTATTATTAATATATAATAATTTCTGTTTTATAGTTTCACATGAGAATTATTTTTTAACTTAGACCTTGATAAGGAAGATATATTTAATAACCTTTGTTTGGGGGACATATTTGATTGTGATCAGAATTTATTCCTGCCCTTATATTAATGGATCATAGTGGAAGGGCTCTGGCCCCCTCTATTAATTTTCAAGCATGGTTGTCTCTAACAAGATGTTCAAACATTTGGTTAGATCTAATAGTGTGCTTAAATTTGAATTGCAAGGCAATAGTACAGAATTTGACTAGACATTGTTGATTTGAATTTGATCTCCAGTATCCCCTTGGTTCCCTGAACATACAGGAATAATTGCTGAGTAAAGAGCCTGGTGAAACCCCTAGCATTGCCAGGTGTGTCACCAAACACAACAAAACAATTTTATATTTTACTTAAACAACTTAGATTGTTTTTTTACCGAAAAAAATTTGATCTATTTGTCAAAAATTATGTGTATTTTGAGATTATAACTAGAAATAGTCTAACTAGAAACAGGCATGCTTACTTATGATGTTTGACTGAAATACTTCTGTAGGACTGAGGTTAAGCATCCCAAGACATTATTGAAGTCTTCAATCTACTAGAAATGCTGTCTTCTTGGGGCCAGAGTATTAACAAAGTGTAGGGCCTTTGCTTTGCAAGTGACTCACCCAGGATGGACCTAGGTTCGATTCCCCGGTGTCCCATATGGTCCCCCAAAGCCAGGGTCAATTTTCTGAGCACATAGCCAGGAGTAATCCCTGAGAGTCACTGGGTGTGGCCCCCCAAAAACAAAACAAAAAAAAATAGAAATGTTGTCTTCTCTTAAATGGGCTGAAAGATAACATTTTATAATACTCAAGGAAGCAAGAACAGATTTAAGATAATATGATTCTTAATAAATTTTAATAAAGAAATGGAATGTAAAGTATGAGAAATTAAGTGCAACTTTACTTATAACTTTTGTCATACAATTTGAGGCAACCTCTTAGTTCAAGCATTTTAGCAAGACCAGGACTGCTGTATGCTCGTTACAAATAGCATGGTACCTGCCACTGCAGAGAATAAATATTTTGCCTGAAAAAGCTATTATACCAGAGGACCATGTTCATCAGTTTTTCCAGGGCAGTTGCTTAAATGTCATTAGGTTAACACAGAAAATAGTAATTTTGCCTCTGACCCTACAGAATTCATCAGTTAAAAGTCATGGCTGAATATTATGAGGAAATGAAGCCTTTTAGTTTTATTGTTTTAATAAAATTTACCAGCAATTTAACTACTTTGCTTTACCTTCAAAAGAGAGATATCAATAATTATTATTGATTTTTAAAGTTTAATTTATCCATATTATAGACAGTTATTGTTTTTTCTACAGGAAAATATTTTTCCCCTTAGAATTGCTCAACAGAGACCTCTATTATAACTTCTCAGCTGTCACACAAATGATTTTAGCCAACAAGACACTCCTACAAGATCAGGCAGACACTAAGATAAGAATTATGGCCTTTGAATTTGGGGAGAAAAACCCAAAGTAGATAAAGTACAATTTATCTAGTCAGCAAATGTGACTGGCCTTTGCAATAGCAGGCAATCTAGTAGATAATCACTGACATACCTATAATTTAGATGCTAGAGGAAAAAATGACATGCAAGTTTTGAAACCAGGTGGAGAGCAAGAAAAAAAATTGAATAGAATTTTTTTCTCCACATAGTAAGGAAATAAGGGCCAATGTGCTAGCACAGTGGTAGGGCATTTGCCTTGCATGTGGCTGACCCAGTACAGACAGGTTTGATCCCCGGCATATTATATAATCTCCCCAGCCAGGAGCCATTTCTGAGCTCAGACCTAGAGGCAACCATTGAGCACCACAGGGTGTGGCCAAAATACAACAACAAAAAGATGAAAAAAGAAAGGTTATATGATTCTGAATATGTATACGTGGGCTCCTGTGGCAATGTGGGTTAAGCTGATTAAAAAGTAAGTCTTTTTAGAGTTAACATGAAAAAAAAAATCTTTATGTCTGCCTGGTAAACCACAAAGACTTTTATGGCCTTGTATAGTTACACTGGATAATTAAGCTTCCCCCACCCAAAAAAAATGTGTTGATTAATAAGAATTGATTGGCTAAGGATACTAAATGACTAAGTCATCATTCTTTTAGTAGGAGATAACATGCCTGAGCTTCTATGAAATTTCAGAAAAGTTCTTGACAGGTGTTAGTGACAATAGAACCACAAAAAATAATTTAACATTTACCAAATTTATTAAGTACTTGAATTGCAGTCCTCATGGGCTGACTCCATGACCCAGCACCAACCTGGCTAAGGCCCTACTTGTACTTCTCATTGCATTTGCTTGACCATGTCTTCAAGTGTGTGTCTGAAGATAGGGATCCATTCTCATTCCTCTTTCACAGAGGGATCTAGGCCTCTGGGAAGCAGATTAGTTCAGAATGAGAGGCCCCTGAAACCAAGCCTCACATATTGGTGCATTTCTGAGGGCTGATAAAAGGAAACCTGGTCCCTCTTCTGTATGTCATTTTTCTCTTGAGGAGAGCACTGCCTCACATCAGATGTTTGTATCTTGCTAAAGCAATAAATGAGAACAAAATAAAAAATAATTAAGAAATTTTATTAAATAATAAATTATCAACATCCATCAACTAGTGATTAATATTAATTATAAAGGTATTTATTAATGATAATTATTAAATAATTAATAAATGGATCAATGCTTTAGTAAATGTATTATGTGTATTATATTTTTCATACTATATTGATAGTGTAAAATTTAGAATGTTAGATTTTTGCATCAGTTCTATTGGAGACTCAGCATTTCACTGTACTAAAATACATACATTTAGCACCACTCTGGAATATCTGCATAGCCCACAGGTGAATATTCTCCACATATTTCTACATACATATATTTTAGCAAAAGAGCTTTTATATAGTTCATTAAAATTATTTACACCTTGTAAAATTATAATCAGAAACTACTGAGGCATTTTGAATGAAGTTATCCATACAACAAGGCACATTAGTTGGTATTACATGCCCCTTAGAGAATTCTGAAAGAGAATTTACTTGTCTTCAAGGTAGGAGGCAAACAGGATGACTGTACAGATTGTCCTATAAACCTTTGCCCTTAAAAGTTAAAGTTGTATTTATAGAATTAGGATTGAGCCTGTTGTTATGAAGATAAAGATTAAAATTTGAAGATCCTTGCAAAGGAGCTTAATCTAAGTTATAATAAAGCTATTCACAATTCTTTGAAGACATTAAGCTGCAGAAAAATATATTGATAAACTGCAATGTGGATAACTAGAGCATACAAGAAAATTAAAATGCCATTTACAGGGAAAAATTATTTCTAAAGGTATTAAGTTAGAAAAAGCAGAGGAATTTGTTCAACTCAAGTTGTGGATAAAATTAATAAAGTTTTTCACTAATAAGTGAAACCAAATATAGTTTGGGTTATGATGGGAAATTTGTGCACTAATAATTATGGTTAGTAAGTTTACAGTTCATATGTTAGTGTTCTATATGTTATACGTTCTCTCAGAAAATACTAAGAAAACTCTTATAATCTACATGTATATCTGAGAATAGTTTTGGACAAGGTTTATATGAGAAACACCTAAAGAATTTTATGGTCCAGTGACAGGCAGCATAAAATTTTGTTTAATAATAAAATATGCTCAGTAAGTTTTCTGGCACAACTACCGAGGCATAATGCTTCAGCATTTCTTAACACTATAGCCACCATATTTTTATGGTATCTGTGAGTTGCTCATTTTCTTAAAACCCATAGATGAGTGAGACCATTCTCCGTTTTTCTTTCTCTCTGACTTATTTCACTCAACATAATAGATTCCATGTACATCCATGTATAGGAAAATTTCATGACTTCATCTCTCCTGACAGCTGCATCATATTCCATTGTGTATATGTACCACCGTTTCTTTACCATTCCTCTGTTGAAGGACATCTTGGTTGTTTCCAAGATGTCTTGCTATGGTAAATAGTGCTGCAATAAATATAGGTATAAGGAAGGGGTTTTTGTATTGTATTTTTGTGTTCCAAGGGTATATTCCTAGGAGTGGTATAGCTGGATCGTATGGGAGCTTAATTTCCAGTTTTTGGAGGAATCTCCATATCGCTCTCCAGAAAGGTTGAACTAGTCGGCATTCCCACCAGCAGTGGATAAGAGCTGCTGTCTCACCGCATCCCCGCCAACACTGCTTGTTCTCATTGTTCAGGATTTTCAAAGCAGTTTACAATTGCCTCATCCCCAAAGAACTTGTCAAAGGTTGCCAAACAACTATGAGAATGTGAAAACAAAGATTCATGGTGAATACAAAGAGCTTACCAATTTGAAACAAGTCTCAAAAGATACAATTTATTTTTTTAATTTTGATTTTCTTGAAACCATTGTGATTTACAAAGTCCTTCATAGTTGTGTTTCAAACATACAATGGATTAGGGCCAATCCCACTACAAGTGTCCACATCCCTCATATGATGTTCCCCAAGTGCATAATAATGTACCACTCTTCTTGCTCCCTAGCTTGCATTTTAACAGGGTAATTTGATGGTTATGATTTGGGTTTCTTGATTCTATTGTTGTTGTATTTGACTTGGATAGTTATTCCTTTTTTATTGGTTTTTGGTCACACCCGGCAGTGCTCAGAGGTTACTCCTGGATCTACACTCAGAAATCGCTCCTGGCAGGCTCGGGGGACCATATAGGATGCCGAGATTCGAACCACTGACCTTCTGCATGAAAGGCAAATGCCTTACCGCCATGCTATCTCTCTGGCCCCAGTTATTCTCTTTTTAATACTCCCAATGCACTCCAAGACCTCTTGGCTCCTGGTCCCCATACTTTCATATTTGTGTTTCGCCCAGACAAGTGGATCATGAAGATGTGGTACATATATACAATGGAATAGTACATTGCCGTAAGGAATTATGTAAAATGCAAATTTCAGCTACATGGATGAAGTTGGAAGATATTATGTTAATAAAGTAAGTCAGAAAAAGAAGCTTGAATACAGAAATTAATTATATGTGATATTTCGAATAACTGTGTGAAGAAATTCAATGGTCTAAATGGGAGATGTCTTGAATACCTTGGGCCCCAGGGTATAACGAAAAGAAAAAAATGATTATTTCTAAATAAGATAATGTAATTAATTTTCTTTTGTCCTAATCACTCACTTGCTTTGTTTATTACTGCCATCTTCTTAAGTATAGTTTATAATTCCCCCCAAATTGTAGTATTTTGTAGTGTAACTGCATAGACAAAATAAACTTTCAAAAATATTTTGGAAGGGAGAAAGTGTAAAATAAATTTAAGTAAAATGTTTTACTAAAGTAATTAGATTTTATTTAGAATGATTAAACTCTGGGGTTGGAGAGATAACGTGGAGGTAGGGCATTTACCTTACAAGCAAAAGGACGGTGGTTCAAATCTCAGTATCTCATATGGTCCGCCCTTGCCTGCCAGGAGTGATTTTTGAGTGCAGAGCCAGGAGTAACCCCTGAACACAGTCGGTGTGACCCCCCCAAAAAAAACTCCAAAAATGTTTAGAATGAATAATTTCAGAAAATTATACAGGTAATATATGTAAGTACCCAAATATTATATATTTTTCAAGTAATATAATTAACACTCATGTGACTTATGTGGCATTACAATTTATTGATAAACTCTAAAATTTTAAACAGACAAAATAAATGTATAATACCTGATTTAAAATTACTACAAAATTTCATTTTTGTATATGCATAATGATGAATATTGACTAATTAAGAATATAGCATGGAGGTAGAGCCTTGCATGCAGAAGAATGGTGGGTGATTCGAATCCCAGCATCCCATTTAGTCCCCTGAGCCTGCCAGGAGCTATTTCTGAGCAAAGAGCCAGGAGTAACCTCTGAGTGCCGCCGTTGTGTGACCCCAAAACAAAACAAAACAAAAATACCCAAGAATACAAGAAACACTGTGGCCAGAAAGATATTACAGAGAATAGGGTGATTATCTTACACTTGGCCTATCATGGTTCTATCTACTTTCTGTAGTCTCCTAAGCCCTGCAGAAATGATTCCTGAACCATTTTCTGGTTATACATACATACATATATATATATACATACCCACACATATATTCTTTAACATAACATTTAAAAATAAAATTATCAATATTAATTTAACTTCAGATAACTATCTTTGAGTAACTGAAAAACTTGACTTCACCTCAATATAGTTCATTTATAACAAATACAAAAGTCAGAATTAATATTTTTTTTCTAAACCATGACTTCTAAAGGTACCCTGAATTTTTAAAAAAAAAACTAAACTTAGACAAGAGTAAGAAGTATAAATTTAACTTTATCAAAATAGTTAAATATCAGGGGCACAGCAGTAGGGCACCTGCCTTGCACACGGCTGATCAAGGACTGACCATGGTTCATTCCTCAGCACCCCATATGGTCCCCCAAGCCAGGAGCAATTTCTGAGTGCATAGCCAGGAGTAACCTGAGTGTCACCAGATGTGCCCCCCCCCAAAAAAAAAGATAGTCAAATATCAGAGTTTTATTGTTATTCTTGCAGACTTTACAGCAGATGTTTTCAAATTTTGGACTGAGTGTAAGATAATAAAAATTATCCCCTGCCATTTTTACTCTGGTTGTTTTGGGAAGTTTTTTTGGGGTATTTTTTGTTTTGATTTTTAGTTTTTGGTCTACACCAATCAGTTCTCAGGAGTTACTCTTGCTCTGCACTCAGAAATCACACCGGCATGCTCAATGGACCCTATGGGATACTGGCAGGGCATAGAACCCGGGTCTGCCACGTACAAAACAAACTCCCTACCTCTGTGCTACTGCTTAGGCTTCAACTTTGTTTTTCTAATGCTCTATTAAATGTGAAATATAATCATGATAATATCTATTATTCAATTTTATACAGACTTAGCCTGTCTAAATAAATATCCTCTTGAAAGTATAAATATATTCATCTAAGTGATATATTTTAGTTATCAATATTTACTCTGATTAATAATTAAATAAGGTAGCTAATATATACTTTCTGATTTTATAGCAAGGAGTTAATCCAGTAGAGTGGTTATCAGCAACTCTATGCCTTTGGGAGTTAATTGTTCTAGTCAAATGAAAAGTTTTGTGTTAGCTTTTGTTACTTCCAATTAATTCTCAAAATTAATCAAGATAAAATCATACATAATAATCTTCTACTTGTTACCAAGGATATAAAATTTGCCTCCATCCTTATTTTTTGACCTACCATCAAAAACTACTGATTACAGCTGCTACAGTACTCTTTGCTTCTTTCCAAATTTGCATTCATAGCATTCAGAATAACACATCTAGAGAAGAGTGTTTATTCACTGACCATTGCAATTTCTTATCTTTGAATAGATCTGCAATTGTTTGCCTTTGAGTACCTGATATTTTATATTATTATTATTATTTTGAACATCACTCCTGCCATTGTACAACCTGATACAATATGATATATATGATGTAGTATAATTAAACTAGTTGATGGTGGATCATTGCTTCACTTCATTTAAATCTGAGAGTAAAATCATCACATTAGAAGTAAATTTCTAAATTTACTTTGTAGGAAAAAATGTTTAAATTATACTTTTGTTTAGTAATGAATTATTTTAAAATTAACTATGCAAATAATCCCCTTTAATGGTATTAGAAAAAGTGGAATATATTTTATTATGGTATTGCTTTATATTTTTATTACATAAATTTAACTCATTCCTAACAATAGTATTAAATATGGTTGAAAGATATTTTTATTACTAGGATTTAAGTACAATAAGTTTGGGTCAGAAAAATAGTATTGTTTTGTATGCAACTAATCACTAAGATCCCTATCACATACTTGATCTATACATGATCCCTTAAGGAGATGCCACAAGTGAACCCTGAGCACAGAGGCACAAGTATGGTCTGCTGCAGGCAGCTTCTGTCCTACAGCACCAGTGGGATTTCAATGAATCCACTTCAGGGAGAATGGGTTGCACGGGCGATGAAATATGAAATATGAAATAATGAAACCACATACAGAGTATGTGGGGTCAATTCATCTTCTGGCAGGAGTGCAACAAGTTTAATTTTTTCCAAACAGGGGACTGTATAGGGGTAAGCCAGGCACAGGTACAAAGTTTAATAATACTTAAGCATATGGGCATGAGCTGTTACAATTCTGAGTTGCAAAAGAAAAGGTTAGTCTCAGGGCAGCTTTTAACAACCAACCTCAAATGTAAAACAAGGGAAACTAAGAAGTAGAAAAAAATCTAGGAATGTGGTCCCAAACAAGGTGAACTTTATTGTTTTAGAGGTCAAAGAAGGGGCCATATCCCCTAAAGTGCAGCTCCCATTTTCTGAGTAGGGTTAATAGTCCAGGATCTACATTCTGACTATGCCCTTGTCTACCAGACACTGAGGCTGCAAGAGCATAAGAGAAAAAATATTGTCTTTTTATTTTAGTGCTAAATATTATCCAGAAAAGGGATTCTTTTAGTAATCTTTGGTGCTGGTATTTCTGAAAAGAATTTGATTGAGGCCATATTTTTGCCTGAGAATTTACAAAGGAGAGATATCCAAATAAAGACAGAAAATGTAATACCAAGCAAAGCATAGATTTATCTCTTCGGGAATTCCTCAGCTATCCACGCAGGAAAAAGGCCTTTTGAGTAATCACATGGGGGCTATTTCAGCTCTCCACACCAGGGAAATCTAGGATACATCTGGTATACTGGGTTCCCCTAAACTAGAGATGTCTTTGCATGCCATGGCAATGATCCAAACACCTTTCCACAGAACAAATAAATAGATAATGAAATAAGCCAGTAAATCAAGTTTATATTAAGGAACCAACAAAATTCTGCAGAATTTTATGCTTTATTTTTTAGCTAAACATGTTTAGCTAAAATGTTTAAAATAAATATTTATAGATTAAGCAATTTATAAATTATATAATCATAATCTTGAATCATCAATAAATATTATTAGATCTTTGAAAATAATCTTCATGCATAAACATCTGGAGTGGTTGTTAATTTTGTGACAATATTTATAATGCATCACAAATAGAATATATGTTCTCATTCAATATATGCATACAGTAAAACAAATCTATTCTCTCAGTCTAATATAGTATTGCTAATTATAATAATCAAATTCTGTTAGAGATAGGCTTTAGTAATCATTTTAAAAATTTGAGAAATGAAAAAACATTTTTGTTTTTTGGGCCCCACCCAGCAGCACTCCTGTGCTAAAATTCACTTCTGAAAGACTTGGGGGACCACATGGGGTGCTGGGGATCATACTGAGATCTGTCACATACAAGGCAAGTGTCCTACCCACTGTGTTATAGATCCAGTCCAAAATTTTTTTGAAAACTATTGCTAAGGATTTTTAAGTAAACTAATATTTATCCAAAATTATAGTCTTTGAGATATAACATGTGCTTTTTTTTTTTGTATATACCAATTATCTAGTTTTGTCTTCAAAATAAAGTATTTGTTGATTGGATATTTATTTATAAAATAAGTGTCTTGCTCTACTGGTAATTTAAATACCACGGATGATGTATAATTAGATGTCAGTGTTTCAGATCACCAATCATACATGGTTCGGAGGCTGAAGTAGTAAAATTCATCTAATAAACTAGTCAAGGTTTGGGGACAGGTTGAGTTATCATTTTAATCATTAATAAGATGTGCAGTTGAAAAGAGGTTAAAACAATAGAACCAACACATGAAATATAACCTCTATTATTTCAAAGATATAAAGCAATTTACTTGTTGAAAAAATGAACTTAGTATGTCTGATGGAGATAATAGGTAATTATATTGCTTTTATAATCTTAATCGCAGGTTAAAAATTTCTTGAAATTTTATGCAAATACTGAAACACATCGTTAAAGTCTATATGCTGGTAGGTGGATAATTTAATCACTATTAGTTTAATAAAAATTAATGTGTCAGGTTATCTTGTTTTCTTTTTTTTTTTTTTTTTTTAATTTGGTCTTTCCTAAAATAACAACAAATAGGGGCCGGTGATGTGGCGTTAGAGGTAAGGTTTCTGCCTTGCAAGCGCTAGCCAAGGAAGGACCGCGGTTCCATTCGCAGGTATCCCATATGGTCCCCCAAGCCAGGGGCAATTTCTGAGCGCTTATCCAGGAGTAACCACTGAGCTTCAAATGGGTGTGGCCCAAAAAAACAAACAAAACAAACAAAAAACAAAAAAAATAACAACAAATAGCAAACAGCAACAAACAACAAAAAACTAAAAATATCTTTTTCCCCTAGACAAAGTCATAAGTTAGTAAGCAGAAAGATTAAACAACCTAAAAAAATTCAGGTATCATTTTTTTAACAAAAGTGAAAATACATTTTATGTAAGAGAATGTCAGCAATATCAACATGAATGACAATCAAACCAATCTGAGACAGCTGGAAATACATGTTGAAATGTAATCCATCCCAAAATAGCTAGGAAACAAGTAACAACAGAGACTATTATTTTTGCTTGATATAATTTTGATCAATTAAGAAGAGGGATATAATTTTAGTAAGCTTTATTTGTAGTTGCAGATAGCTGTTTTTATCTTGTTACATTTCACAAACAAAACAAAACAAAAAAACCTGATGACATTGCAAAATTAAAAAGTATTATTCTCATAAGGAAATTACTTTCAGGCTGAATTTTTCTAAGGAGAAAAACATATTTATGTGACTGCATTTGATGCTTTAAGAAATTACAGTTGAAAATAAAATATTATCTCATTCAGTTTTATTTTATATAGCTTTGATGCTTTATTGGCTCTAATTTACCTTGAAAAGCCTGTTACTTTAATTACAAGAGAGAAACTGAAAAAAGAAAGAGCAAGGAATGTGGTTCAGTAGTATACCATTAATCTTTCATATGTAAGATACTGGATTTAGTTCTTAACACTGTTAAAAAAAATCTGAACACTAAATGATAAAGCAATGTTCAATGTATTTCTAATTGTGTATGCTAAAAGTGCGAGTGGACTCCAAAACAAAAATAACATGGTGAATACAGAAAACTAGATATCACCTGTGAGAAATGGGGCATAATTCATGAATCCTGAAGTGAGAATGTCAAAAACACTCATTTCTGAACAAGAATACAGAAAATAGGAATAATTAAGAATATTTCCAGGAGCTGGAGGCTTGCTCTAGCCGGCATGGGGTTGGGGGAGATCCCATGTGGAAGGCCTTCTCCCTAACTTGGGTGCGCTGGGAGCCTCTTCTGCCCCCGGCAATTTCCCCTCTTCTGCCCCCGGCCTCCAGGCCTTCTGAGGTGGCAGCCCAGGCGGCCAGACAAGGTGGGTGTCGGGGGGGTCCCTCCTGGATGGGGTCCCAAGCTTTCCCAGCCCTTCCCTCAGCTCTAGGGAGGGAAGGGCACAGGGTGTAGGGCGGGCAGATCCTGGCTTCCGGCTCTCTCTCGATCCTCTCTTGAGGTGGAGGCTAGCTCTAGCCAGCATGGGGTTGGGGGAGACCCCATGTGGAAGGCCTTCTCCCTAACTTGGGTGCACTGGGAGCCTTGATAGGCCCCCAGCCTTCCCCTCTTCTGCCCCCGGCCTCCAGGCCTTCTGGGGTGGCAGCCCAGGCGGCCAGAAATGGTTGGTCCTAACTTGGAGTGTGCTGAGATTTGCTGGGTTGCGCTGTTTGTCACTGGCAATTTCTGACCACTCTGCATATGGAAAACCGCATGGGGTGCCTCCACGCACACTGCTTGTATTAAGAGTATTCCTTATCTTTATGTTATGTTTTGCGTATCCAGAATGTCCATTTTGTATTCTGCCCTTTTCCACACCCTTTCAAAGCTCATTTTTACTCCTTGACACTCTCACCCAAACATCACTAACCCACATTACTCTTTTTAACTTCATTATTGCACAATCCTAATCACAGACCTAAGCCGTGCATTGTGTGTAACAACCCTGAACTGTTTCAAAAGACATAAAATGGACACGTATGTGTTTAGAATATTTTGTTTTTCCCTGACGACTATAAGTCTTACTAAATATTCTCTTATACAATGACGATTCTAACCACTTTTATCTTCTCTTTATGAGCTATTCAACAAGGAATTTTGGTGAAAGAGTCCCCCAATTTAATGTTTATGATTGAACCATGTCATGGGGATTATTGGACTTGTTCTTATGTCCCCCATATGCACCAATAACACCATGTGGCATTGCTCCTTTTTTGCATAGGCACATTAAAATGAGAAAATACTATACATACAAATAAGATCCTATCTAATAGAGATTGGAATACACAAATCTTGTAATGCAAAGGGACCTTACACCCTGAACATTGACATAATGACCTGGCACAGGCCTCAGAAGAAAGGGCATTTTCCACTCACCCCTGAACCAAGGAAGCCATCCATGAAACATCCAGGTTTGTCTATAACATCACCTGGAACCAATCCTCTACCAAGGAAGACCCTACCACTGCTCAGACATTGACCTGCTCAGAAGAGACTTCCCTTAACACTGAGAAGATTTAACAACAATGACCTGCTTACAGGACAGGGCTTCCTGCATTGCCCTTTAATGGTGAGGTGAAACGAGAAGACGCTCCACATCATGACTTCAATGTAGGATATGCAGATTCCAGGATCTTTAATACAGAAACATGATACCTACAACAGAGAAAAGTGTGTTGGCACTACGGACAATGTATTGGATTGGACGATAACTTGCCTGGAGCCTAGAGTTGGTCTTATGCCAGGAAATTTCAGGGGTAGGATCTCTTTGTATTTAGGCCAAGGTTAGTCCTTTCCATGCCTCTCATATTTTGGTGGGCCTATGCAAACAACAATTGCCACTCTAACACCGTTTTTACTGTTCTCCTTTGACTCTAATCCTTAAAAAAAAAAACACTTAAAATTTGAGGTTAACTTAAGCTAATATGGATGTACATGGAAATGTAAAAAATACTATGCCTCTAATGTTTAAGGAGTTACGTAAGTTTTATGGCTTTAGATTGCCTTGTGTGCTGTTAAGAAATATTATAATGTGTTATAATCTGGATACTTGAGGGACAAAGTAATTGTACATGGATTCTGTTTTATTTATCTTAATGTTCTTTAGCTGAAAGTTCAAAGTTAAGATATCAGCAAGGAGACTTCTTTTGAGAATTATGTTATGGGTGATTGTCCTTCCACTGTAACTTTACCTTGTCCTCTTTCTTTGCATCTTTGTTCTCATAATTCAAAATAAAAAAAATTAAAAAAAGAATATTTCCAGCTGTCTCAGGGTTTGACTGCCATTGATGTTGATATTGCTGACATTCTGTTACATATATTTTATCTTCACTTGTGTTAAAAACCTATACCTGAACTTCTTTAAGGACGTCTTCCTAAAAGATGTTTGTAAGACTAATTCAACTATTTTAAATATTAACTTTCTTCTGACCTGATCCCTATATTTTGATATCTTTGTTTGGCTCCCACATTTAAATATTATTCTTTCTTGTAATGCCTAATCCATTAGACTTTACCAAGTCTATTCCTGTGTTAGGCACAACTTTGGTCAATGTTTCTGACATCTTTTGCCTGGAACATCATAGGAATTTCCACATTCACCTATTGTCCACTATCAATTTTATTGTAGTTATTTTGACCTTTGCTTTCCTCTGTGGAGGGGTTGGGAGATTTTAAGGGACCCAAGTGTTTATTCCTGAAACTAGTAGGGAAGCAACAGAGTTCATTTGGTGTTGCTAGGAAACATAGAGTGCTTAGAAATCATGGGTGTTTGCCCTTATCCCTGAATATAATTAGCAAAAATAAAATTGGGAAGCCTGGAGCTGAGGGGACTCCATTTTGTCAACTCAAAGTTTAAGTTTCCGTTTAAGGCTAAGAAGGCTGTTTCCATTAAAAGGCTGTTTGTATCTAAATAATAGTGACACAGACCCAAAGGCCCTATAATCACAATTTATTGCCCTTGACATATAACCATAAAAAGACATGATAAAATACCCTAGAAATACCTTATACAGCACCAATCAACTGAAAGGTCAAGACTTCCTGCTTCTAGCCCAATGTAACCTTATTTGTGATTTCCAACCCCTTTGCCTTCTGCAGTAGGTGACCCCGATCCATCAGTTTGTAACTTGTTGGTAGATGGAATAATGCTTTGTTTTGCGTTATTTCAATTTTGTAGTCTTGTCCTTCAACTTCAGACCCAACAAAAACATTTTTTAAAAGTAACATTTTATAAAAGTTTTCTGGTTTTTTTAATGTAACATTAGAAGATCGTCTTCTGAAATTCCTATAAGTAATGAGATTCTGGTGCAAGGACACTATTTAACACTATTTTACTATTTTACACTATTTAACGTCTCCAAATTATCACGAAGTTCATGTTCAAAAACAGACAAAAGCCTCAATATGACATTAAATTTGGATTAGTATCAGCCTAATCTCTTAGTGCAAGAGAGTTTCCTATATGAAAAGATAAGAGAGGAGTGCGGCAGAGATAGAGAGAACAATACAATAAAAGAGAGTGGGGAGAGGAGAAAGGGAGAGATAAGACAAAGTAGATAACACTTTCCTGAGATACATCCCAACACAAGAATATAAACAACAAAATATTAATGAAAATAGACTCAAGGCGAAAGATTGAATAAAACTAAAGTTGAGTTCATAAAATTGTATGAATTTACCCTTTTAGAGGTCATTCAGTACATCATGGCTTACTTGATTCTGTACTCAGGGATGAGTCCTATTATACAGTACATATGTATATACTGGGCAGTACAGATCAAACTTGGGTCTGCCAAGTGCAAGCCAATTAGCTTTAATTGCTGTACTATATCTCCCTCACCTGAACTCAATTTTTTGTCCAATAGTAATCCAGAATTGGTTTTAATTAACTCAGCTTCAAGTTTAAATTACTACTAATCATAAACAACAATGATAAGCATACATATAATGTAAGCAAAATACTGACGTAGATCCTGTAATACTAAGGGACAAATATAAATGCACTTAGATTATATACAATGTGGAATAATTTAAGAACAGTTTGTTTTATAAATCACTTCTAAAGATTGCATTACTTGTAAATAATCTTTTCAGAATGTTACAAAATAAAGCTAAAGCTTACAATATAAAGTAAACAAAAGGATAGAAAATGCCTTGAACATAAATTTTTCTCTATAAAGTCATTTTCTTCTGATATTAATCTTGCTTTTGCTTCTGATGAACACTATCTTTTTATAAAATTACGAGATTACAAGTAGATGAAAAATTTGAACATTTAAAAACTGCCAATTTTTGAAGAAAAAAGCTACACCTACGAGAAATTAAATATACTGTCTACATTGATAACAGTTGCAAGAAAAATATGCTACTTTTATCATTTATTCAAAGCTGACATAATGGTATTGAAGACATTGATAAAAAATAACTACATTTGCAATTTAAATAACACAAAATATTTCATTTTTAGCTGTTCTTTTATTTCTGAGGCATATTCATTCCTCTTTTCAACTTGGCTGGATTGATTGCTTGCCTTCATAATATACTGTTTGGAGTGATTTAAATTCACATTCTTGAAACAGAAAATAGATAAATGGAAGTTTTTAAAAGCCCACATACTTTGGTATGTTTTGACATGTTATTTTATACTTAAACTTATTATAAAATTTATTTCAAATTGAAAGCTTAGAATTAAGAAATGTTGGAAAGTGGAGAAAGGGAAGGACTTGACAAAATATAAAATATAATGTTTTTGTTAGAGAAGTTTTAATGGATTTTATTTCAATTAACCTGCTGTTATTCTAAGTATTTTACTTAATGAAGACAAGAGTAAACTTTTTTGTAAAACTGAAGTGATGGTACAATGGTTAAGAAGCTAGCCTTGCATTCTGCCAACCTGAGTTTAGTTCCCTAAATCTTATATGATCCCCAGAGCACAGTCAGAAATGATTCCTACATGTAGAGCCAGGAGTAACCCCTGAGCCCAGCAGCATATGGCCTAAAAGGTAAAATTATTAAAAAGAGTAACTTTTTCTATATCTGCAGGGGCCGATATTAAATTTAGTTTAAGCTAATATTAGAAGTACATTCCATATACTTAACAGTATCAGTGCTAAGAATATTTATTATATTTGCATATACTAGTGCATGTTTTTAAAGCTTTTAAAAATATTGGATACATACTGAGGATATAAACCTAATTTTAAACAAACTCATCCCTGTTTTTATACATGAAACTCTTTTTTAAGTTTGTTTTTGGGGGGGTTTAGGGGTTCACGTCCGGTGATGCTCAGGGGTTACTTCTGGCTATGTGCTCAGATATCTCTCCTGGCTTCAGGGACCATATGGGATGCCGGGGGATTAAACCATGGTCCTCTTAGGCTAGGGCAGGCAAGGCAAGTGCCTTATCGCTTCACGCCACCGCTTGGGCCCTGATACATGAAACTCTTTAAAAGACTTTTCAGTTCCTGATTCCAAACCAAATTTTCCCAGAATATATATGACTAAACCAAGAGATTAAGTTGTTGAAACTATACTGATTATTTGGTATTAAAATAAATTTAATGTTTTTATCACTAAAAATAGGAACTTTAATGACTTTTTATAAATGACATTAAAATAGTTTTAGAAAATTAAAAAAAGCTACTTAGTGAAACAAAAGGAAGTATTTTCCAATCAAACTGGGGAGTAAAAACAATAATGTGAAACATGAATAAATGTTATGTGAAAAATTATTTTGATATTGGTTCCACTATTTACTACTTTACATATGGATTCTCCAATAATGATTAGAATACCATATATAATATCCACATTAACTTTTTCTTCATATTGCTCTTGCTGTTTTGGGTTTTCTTCAAATGCCCCTGTTTCATTGTAGACAAGGAATGAATGTGTCTTTCACTGTAAATTAGAGATTGAAGAACAACCTGTCACTATTGACCTTTCTGGAAATGCTAGTAGATATTAAGCTTTGCATAAATGAAGAGGAAAGTTAAAAACTTTACAAGGGTATAAACATGCAGAAGTTTGTAGAAAGATATAATAATATATAATATAATAACCATTCACATAATTTTTACTCAATTTTACTTTGTTGGTAAAGATAAATAAGTTAAGGGATGGCAAAAACATAAGTTAATCAAGGACCTCTAATATAAGCTAGGAAGGAATAATAGGATCCCAAAATAACTTGCTAAGAAGACAACACAACCGAATGACTAAAACTTAAGTAAATTGGATGTAAACTGTTTAGCTCTCCAAAAGCAGTTTTGCCAGTTTTCTCAGTTTTGCCAGTTTTCTCAGTGTTGGAAATGTTTTAACATCTATTCCAATGTTCTGTTATTTGAAATATTTTAGATATAAAATTTTTATTTGGACACTAGGTTTTACAAATGTAAATATATCCAGTATTAATAATTTATCAAAGGATTAGCACCTATAATATATCATATCTATATATAACATTGAAATTAATTACATAAAAGCTCTACATAGAACTTTATTATGGCTCAATCAATACCCATAAATAATTATCCTATATTGTAGAATTAAAATCAATTTATATGCTAATTTTAAGTACAGTATTTTATTTAGTTTACATAGAACAGTTTCTTTATCTACTCTTTTATTGCTGGAATTAATTTAGTCCATGTTGTGACTATTGTGAATAATATTGCTAAAAACATAGGACTAAATTTAATTATTTGTATTTTTTATCAAGGTAACACCATTTACAATGATATTAGTTTCAGGACATTCTACCAATTCATCCATTATTATTCCATGGTCTGGTTCTTTTTCCTCATACACACTTAGTTTCTGATATTGTTGGATTATTATCAATTTTCACTTTCAAAAAAAGAAATCTCTATACTATTATTTATAATGGATAACCCAATTTTCCTTCCAACTAAGTGCACCAGAGTTCCTTTTACTCCTTATTCTCATCATTTATTGCTTTTAATATTTCTGATATAAATTTATATTTTTGTTTGCACTGGGATTTTTGCTTGTTATTTCCTAATAAATTATGTTGACCATTTTCTCAAGCCTGTGAATCATCTTTATGCCTTGCTTGGAGAACTATCTCTTTTAACATTTGTTTATTTTCTTATATTCATATGGTGGCAATTTTTGGTAAGATGTAAAAATTCTTCACATATTCTGAATATCAATTACTAGTTAAAAGTATGATGTATCAATATATCTGCCAGTTGGGTAAAAATTAATGCTAATTTTTAAAATTAAAATTGATCACAGAAAAGTTAATGATTTTTTCAATTGTTATAGGCCCTTTTGAACACTTTTTCTTCCTGTACCCATGTTCTACAGTTTTACTTCTAATATTGTGCTATAAAATAAATAATCTCCCACATATGCCATTTTCACCTGTTGTTCCTCCTTAAAATATTCTGGTTTAGTGCAATAATTACCATTCAAACAAGAATGTGACTTTAAAATTTTCAACTTATTGAGTAACTTATTGTGACATATAATACTGATAAGAATGATGATTTTTGGCTTCCTTTGTATCTCATACTGTATATATAAATCTAAGTGCCTCTTTGCTCATAATAAAACTGTTAATTTCCTGAATGGTAAATCTTTTACTTTGTCAAGCTCATGTTACCTATTAGAAATTCAAATAATCAGGAAATACTAACATCTACAAATATTCTAATCACAGTAAGTTTTATAGATAAACTTTTGATAAATTTTATTTTATAATATTGTAATAAAATAGTATATTAATTATAATTATAATTAGAACTAGAGCAACATATTATTTTAAGGTTTATCCGAAAATGTTATGTATTCATCCTATACTTGTTTTTATGTAACTATAAGTAAAATTTCATTTGATTTTAAAGAACAGTGTATAAAAATTATCTTACAAAAGGCTTTGCTCAATGTTAGAATTACAAGATTTACATCATCCAACCAAACTAGAAAATGTTTATAATAAAACTATTTCTATCTCCACCTATATATTTAAAAGAATATTTATTGCATCAAATGTCTATTCAATGTGAGTATATGTTCATTAATGATGTATATAAAATTTATGATTATTTAGTTACTCAGATACTTATTACAACTTTGAAAGCCATCCATACTGGATACTTAAACACACAAAACAATCACTACTTATTCAATATTAAGAACATTTTAAGATATTTTCCTATGTTTTATATTTTTGTAATCCTGTTTGTTTTTGTTTTGAAACAAACATGGAAAATCAAGTTAAGGCAAGGAAAAAATAACAGTTAAGGCATGTTAAGGCAAGAAAAAGACACATGTCAAAGAATATCAAAAGCAAAATTTTGAAATTAAATTTTTAAATCACATATTAATAAAAACAATGTTATAATAATTTATAAAAATAAGAGGAAATGCATGTCAAAAAATGAGCAAGTTTGAGATTCTGATAAAATAAGTTAAAGACTAGTTAGATGTCTATTATGATCTGCAGAGAAATAAACTTATGAATTATTCATATTAGTAAAGGAGAAATGTAGATAAAAACGAATGTATATTTAGATGTAGGTGATAAAAAACATATGAACTTTTTACAACTTTGTAAGTGAATAATGATAAATGAAAAAAACAATGGTAATCTTAAATAATCTACATGCATTTACTGTTGTTAGTAAATGGAATAGCTTATTAGAAAGACAGTAAGTTAGTATGTGGAATAATTCAAAATCAGGTCTAATGACTAAATTTATTTCATATTTTAGGAAATATCTGTTCATTTCTTCTATCCATCTTGTGGGCGTTGATTCACACCTGGCCATGCTAAGGAGTTACGACCAGATCTACACTGAGAAATTGCTTCTGATAGGTTCTGAGGACCATATTGGTTGTTTGGGATCAAACCATGGTCAGTTCCAGGGCAGCCATGGGCAAGGCAAATACCTTACCCACTGTGCTATTGCTCTGGCCCTATTTTTGATGGGGTTAGATAATTTTTCTTATAAAGTTGAAGCAGTGCCTTGTATGTTTTAGATATTATCCCCCTTATCTGATAGGTGTTGGGTGAAAAGTTTCTTCAATTGAGTGGGCTGCCTTGTATCCTAGTCACTATTTTCTTTGAGGTGCAGAAACTTCTTTGTTTAATATTGTATCATTTGTCTATTTTTGCTTCCACTTGATGAGTTAGTAGTATTTTAACCTTGAAAATGGCTTTAGGTTCAATGTCATGGAGTGTTATGACTATCTTTTTTTCTATATACCTAATATTTTTAGGTCTGACATCAAGCTTTATTTCACTTTGATTTGAAATTTTTGTATGGTTTTGAGAGATATGAGTTCATTATTTTGCATGTAGCTGTCCAGTTTTCACAATGTCACTTGTTGAAGAGACTTTCCTTGTTCCACATTTTATTTCTTGCAATTTTATCCAAAATCAATTGTTCATAAACTTGTGAATCCATCTCTGAATATTCAGGTTTACACTATTGATCTATGGATCTAGTATATATTTCAATATCATGCTATTTTAATTACTATTACTTTATAGTACAGTTTAAAATTGGGAAAGTGATTCCACTAATATATATTTATAATTTAATTATAAATATATAATTATTATATAATATATGTAATAATATATAATTAATTATAATATCATTTATAATATATTTCCACATATTGCTTTAGCTATTGGTGCATATTTATCCATGTGAATTTCAAGAATTTCTAATCTACCTCTTTGTAATGAGTGAGAGAGAGAAGCAATTATCATACTCTAGAGCAGGGGTCTCAAACTCAATTTACCTGGGGGCCACAGGAGGCAAAGTCGGGGTGAGGCTGGGCCGCATAAGGGATTTTACAAAAAGAAAAGTCCTCAAACGTCATTATTAACACTTTTAATTATTTCTCAAACATCATTATTAACACTTTTAATTATTTCTTCTGAACATGAATAGAACATTGAGTGAAGATCATGAACAGTTCTTCTGAACATGGCATCTTTTGCCTATTCCTTGCTGTCAGAGACTTGACAGCGCTTCTTCTCACAAATCTGAACCACATTTAGCTTTAGAGAGGAAGCAGTTGAAACCCTCAGTATGGCTTGAAGATGATCATCATTAAGTCTAGACTGTACTTTGACTTATTGAAGTTCAATGTGGAGATTAACTTTTCACACAAATATGTGCTCCCCAAAAGGCACATGGTGCGCTTTAACATTCTGGAAAGCTCAGGGAAGCTGGGGGGCAATTCTCTCAAAAATTGTCCATGCATTTCTGCTTTTCCACTAATCTCCCTGAACTTGGCTTTGGGATTAGAGTTGCATTGCAGGTCAATAAGCTCCATTTGAAACACAGGAGGGGCATCTTGCACACCAAAGGAAAAGAGGTCCACAAAAATTTGGGAAGTGGCTCTGTGCTTTTTGAAGTCTGCAAATCTGTGATAAAATTCCTTCTCTAGCTTAAAAATAGCATCAACATATTTCTCACCACTGAATGGTATGCCTGCATTCACAAGTTCTTGCATGCTGGGAAATGACAAAGGTTTGTCTGAGAGAGCTGGGATTTCCATAACACAAGTTTTGTGGAGAATGCTCTCACGTTCTCATAGGCAGCACTGATAAGGTGCCCAGGTCTTGGGACATCTTGTTTAGTACATTCAGCTTATGTGTGATGTCAACAAGAAAAGCTAAGTCCATGAGCCATTTGTGATCACTCAACTCAGAAACAGCATTCCCATCCTTCTCCAGGAAGGCTTTCACTTCTCTCAACTCAAAAAATCTTTTCAGGACACTTCCCCTGCTGATCCAACGTACCTAGGTGAAAAAGAGCACATCTCCATATTCTGACTCCATTTCTTCTAAAAAAGCACAGACCCTCCTGTGCTTTAAGCCCCTGGATCTGATTTGGTTGATGCATTTCACAACAACAGACATCACATTGTCACATGGCAGGCATTTACTGCAAAGGGCCTGCTGATGGATAATGCAGTGAAGAGCAATGGTTTTCTCTACACCCTCCTCATCAAGTTTTTTTTGAACAAGTGCCATCAGTCCATTTGTCCTCCCTGTCATCGATGGTGCTCCATCGGTTATTATTCCAATAAACCTCTTCCATGGCAAACCTGCATTCTCAATGGCATCACAGAGATGCCGAAATATCTCATTAGTGGTGGTCTGGCCATGCATTGGAATTATTGTGAGCAGCTCCTCTGTCGCTTCAAAATTGCAGTCAACACCACGGACATAAATTGTGTTACGCAGTGTCTGTTATATCTGTGTCCTCGTCAAGAGCAACTGAGTATACATAAAACATTTGGCTTTCTCACACAATTGATGATAAATGTCACTTGACATGTCAGAAATGCGCTCTGCCACAGTGTTGGCAGAAATGCTGATTTTGCTAAACTGACCTTTCTTTTCCGAACAGATAATACTTGCAGCCTGTAACATGCATTTTTTTTTAACAAACTCTCCTTATGTGAATGGTTTCCTGCCTTAGCAATCATCTCACTAACCATGTAACTATCTTCGACTGATGCAACATTCTCTTTGCTTGCTTTCTTGAAGAAATCTTGTTGCCTCATTAGACATGCTTTAAGACTGGCAACCCACTTGGCTCTCTCATTTCCTGATATTTTGTACATTCCTCAGCATGTTTAGTTGAATAATGGCATTTCAAGTTGAATTCCTTGTGCACTGCAGCTGTCTCTGAGCAAATAAGACATGTGGGGATGCCCCTGTGCTCAACAAAGAAATACTGTGTCTCCCACTTTTCCTGAAAATGTCTGTGCTCGTCATCAATCTTTCTCTTCACTGCAGGCTTTGATGAAGTCATGATGAAGGCATGACAAAATCTAATTATGTAATAAACTTCTCTCCCTTCTCTCCCTTAGGCCTCCAATAATGCAAGGGACAGCGGGCAGGAGCAGCAGAAATGACGTCTGCGCTAGATGCAAAGTATTGCGAGTATTCGCTTACCGAATATTCACAATAAAAAATCACATTAGTAAGAAAAAAACCGCAAAAAATCGCATTAAACTTTTGCATACACCGAACGGAACTGCTCAGGGTATGCGAATGTTTAATGCGATTTTTTCCTTACCAATGCAATTTTTATTGTGATTATTCGGTAAGCGAATAATCTCGAATACTGTGCTATTTGAAGGCCAGACACGGGCCACAAAGATGTTGTATGGAGGGCCGTAAATGACCCACAGACTGCTAGTTTGAGACCCCTGCTCTAGAGCAAGGCAGAGTTGGAGTCTAGGGATAAGAGGGGAAACAAGAGACATTGGTAAATGGAAGGGTGCACTTGAGAAGAATGGTGTACATTGAATGACTGAAACCCAACTATAAACAATTTTTTATTTTATTTATTTATTTTTGGTTTTGGTTTTTGGGCCACACACAATGTCACTCAGGATTTACTCCTGGATATGTGCTGAGAAATAGCTCCTGGCTTGGGGGACCATATGCAACTCTGGGGGATTGAACTGTGGTCCATCCTAAGCTAATATGCAGAAGGCAGACACCTTATGGTCACCACTGCTCTGCCCTCAATTTATTTTAAACAATGTTTAAATAAAGCAACTAAAAATAAAATCTTTGGCTTAGGCTTTAGGCAATCAGAGAATGGCCATTCTCCCTTGGATTTTTTATCCCATATATAGAAACAGCATGTTATTCTGCACCAGCACCAGGATCAGACTTTTACCAAAGAAGACCATAAAGCTGCCCTGGCACCAACTTGCTTCAGAGTGGGTAAATATAAAATCCTGATAACTTGGAAACAGCAACAACTTGTTTTCAGGGCAGGGTTACTTGCCTCACCACTTAATAGTGAGATGAAACCAGAAGAAGCTCTGTGACACCCTGACTTTGACATAGGATCTGAGACCCCTGCCATACTGTTTTGATAACCATTAATTTCTAATACAGTTTAAATTTAGGGAAAGTAATGAGTTCCATTTTTATTTTTCCAAAAATTGCTTTAGTTATTCGAGGGTGTTTATTGTTCCAAATGAATTTCAGAAGTGTTTGATCCACTTCTTTGAAGAATGTCATGAGTACTTTTAGAGGGATAGCATTCAATTTGTATAATGCTTTGGAAAGTATTGCTATTTTAATGATATTAATCCTACCCATCTATGAACAGGGTGTATGTTCTCATTTCTGCATGTCCTCTCTTATTTATTGGAGCAGGGTTTTATAGTTTTCATCATATAGGTCCTTCACATCTTTGGTCAAGTTGACTCCAAGATATTTAAATTTGTGTGGCACTAATGTGAATGGTTTTTTTTCTTAATGTCCATTTCTTTATAATTATTTGTGTATAAAAAGGCCATTGATTTTTGGATGTGAATTTTGTAGCCTGCCACGTTGCTATATAGATCTATTGTTTCTAGAAGCTTTTTGATAGAGTCTTTAGAGTTTTTCAAGTAGAGTATTATTTCATCTGCAAATATTGAGAGCTTGACTTCTTTCTTTCCTATCTGAATTCCCTTGAAATCTTTTTTTTTTTTTTGCCTAATTGCTATAGCAAGTAATTCCAGTATTATGTTGAATAGGAGTGGGGAGATATCACAGCCTTGTCCTGTACTAAAATTTAGTGGAAATATTTTAGTTTTTCTCCATTGAGAATATTATTTGCCATTGGCTTGTAGTAGATGGCTTAACTCTATTGCTAAGGGTTCCTTTCATTCCCAACTTGCCGAGAGTTTTTATCAAGAATGGGTGTTGGACCTTATCAAATGCTTTCTCTGTGTCTATTGATATGATTATTGGTTTTTATTTTTCTTGTTGTTGCTGTTGTGTATTATGTTGATTTACATATATATACATATATGTATGTATAAATCATGGATGTTAAATCATCCTTGAATTCCTGGGATGAAACCTACTTGATCATAGTGAATGATCTTCTCAATGTGGCATTGGATCTTATTTGCCAGGATTTTATTGAGAATGTTTGCATCTGTGTTCATCACGGATATTGGTCTATAATTTTATTTTTTGGCAACATCTCTGTCTGGTTTTGGTATCAAGGTGATATTGGCTACATAAAAGCTATTTGGAAGGGTTCCCAATTTTTCAATTTCATGAAAGAGCCTGGATAGGATTGATAGTAGTTCCTTTTGAAAGGTCTGAAAGAATTCATTAGTGAGTGCATCTGGGCCTGGGCTTTTGTTTTTGGATAGACATTTACCATTGATTACCATCTTAATTTCCTCAATGGTGATGGGGTGTTTAGATATGCTACATACTCCTTATTCAACCATGGAAGAATATAAGAGTCCAAGAATTTATCCATTTCTTCCAGGTTCTCATGTTTTGTGGTACAGTGTTTCTCAGAGTAGTCTTTGACTATTCTTTGAATCTCTTCAATATCTGTAGTGTTGTCCCATTTTTATTTCTAATATGGTTTATCAAGTTTTGTTCTCTCTTTCTTGGTGAGTTCTGTTAATGGTCTATTAATTTTGTTTATTTTTTCAAAGAACCAACTTCGGCTTTCGTTGATCTTTTGGTTTGATTTTTGGGTTTCCACTTTATTGCTTTCAGATCTAAGCTTTCTTATTTCCCCTGTCAACCTATTTTTTTGTTGTTGATTATTTTCTAATTTTATAAGCTGCACGATTAGGCTATTAATGTATGCCTCTTCTTCCTTTCTGATGTTTGCTTGCAAAGTTAAAAATTTTTCTCTTGGTACAGCTTTAGCAGTACCATATGTTCTGATAGTTTGTGTCTTCTTTGTCATTTGTTTCCAGGAAAGTTTTGATTTCCTCTTTGATTTCATTTTGGATCCACATGTTTACTATTAGGCTGTTTAATTTCCAGGTGTTGAAGTTTTTCTTCTGTGTCCCTTTGTAGTTCA
Source organism: Suncus etruscus (assembly GCF_024139225.1). Lineage (NCBI taxonomy): Eukaryota > Metazoa > Chordata > Mammalia > Eulipotyphla > Soricidae > Suncus > Suncus etruscus. Next base: position 85,363,228 of record NC_064851.1, on the reverse strand, counting down.
CATCTAATTTCAGAGACTTGTGGTCAGCAAAGATAGCCTGAAAAATTTCTGTCCTCTTGATTTTATGAAGGTATGCTTTATGTGCCAGCATGTGGTCTACCCTGGAGAATGATTCAGGTACATTGGAGAAGAATGTGTATTCAGGTTTCTGGGGATGGAGTGTAATGTATATATTAGGCCTCTTCCATTTTTCTTCTCAGGACTAGTATATTTTTGTGGGCTTCAGTACAGTTAACATATCATGTGTTGACAGGGCAGTGTTGAGTCTCCCACATTGTGTTATTATTGATATCCTTTTTCAAATGTGTAGGTAATTTTATTAGGTATTTTAGTGGTTAATATTATATAATGTACCTAATACTATTAGGTATTTTACTCTCATTGGGTGCATATATGTTTAATAGTGCAATTTCTTCCTGTTGGATATATCCCTTTATTTGTATGAAGTGTCCATCTTTGTCCATTAAAATTTTTCTGAGTTTAAAGTTTGTGTCATCTGACATTAATATGGCCACTCCAGCTCTTTTAAGGGTATTATTTGCTTGAATGATTTTCCTCCAGCCTTTGATTTTAAATCTATGTTTGCTCTGACTATTCAGTCATGTTTCTTGTAGGCAGCAGACGGTTGGATTCATCTTTTTGATCCATTTTGCCACTCTGTGTCTCTTAACTGGTGCATTTAATTCATTAACATTGAGGAAGATGATATCATTGCCTTTAGTGTCTTCTTTGTGTATAAATATTGTGTGTTTGTTGATCTATCTTGTTTGAAAGTAGACCTTACAGCATTTCTTTACAGGCTGGCTTTACATCTGTAAAGTTTCTGAGCTGTTGCTTTTTCATGAAGCTATGTTTTGCATTTTATCTTCCAGTTCACTGATTCTGTCCTCGGCTGCTTTTTCCCTACTGGAGAGGCTTTCTATTGAGGCTTTCAGTTCAGCTACTGTGTTTTTCAGACCTGTTATTTCAGTTTGGAGTTTTCTGATATCTATCTTTTGTTTTGTGATTTCTATGAGGAATCTTCATATTTCTATTTTAAACTCTTTATCTGAATGATTAATCAGATGGTTGCTATTTTTTGGGTCATCAGAGCCATCATCTTCATTCTCTGTGCACGGTGTTTGTCTATGAAGTTTCCTCATTGTCACGCTTGTAGTGTGATTTTTCTAAGTGTTATGGTGTGGTTTATTATAGTGAGTGTACAGCCATAAAATGAAGAAGAGTCTTTTGAAGACTTTCACTGGATCTTTTTTGGCCTACTTAGCAAAGGTTCAGGAGACAAGATAGAAGAGGGATAGGTAAAGGCTACAGATATCTTCAGTCTTTTCCCCTGTTGTTATGCCCATAACAGGGAGCAGACACATGCCCCGCCTTCACAAAGAAGCTACCTTTCTGCTAGAGCTATTGAATGACAGCTTTCGCTGTATCTTTCTTGGCCTTCTTAGCAGAGGTTCAGGAGACAGGCTAGAAGAGGGATAGGCAGGCCAGCAATCTAAACTTAAATGAGCCTATTACACTGGCAGGCCTTGGACGCAGAGAGTAGTGGTATAGGATGAACTCTGGGATCATTGGTGGAAGGAGGTCCACAGTGGTGGTGGAAATGGGCCTGATTTACTATATTTCTAATATTCAACTATGAAGAACTTTGTAGATGACAGTAGTTTCAATAAAATAAAATAAAATAAAATATATAAAGTCTAAATTTAATATTATTTAATATTTTTCTATGTTAGAAAATAAAACAAATGGCAATTTATTCGCTCCAGCAATTCTAAAGATATTTCTTAACAGAGATTAACTTAATTATCATGAGTCTATATGGGATTTTCAACTGATGGAACTAATAAATTATATTTGATATTTTTGGCCTAAATGGTGTTATAATCAAACATATATTAAATATTCCTCACAATTTTGTTATATTTTATTTACTTGTATAAAATTTTAATAACATAAGCACTTAAGTTTAATAGAGTTATATAAAAATAAACTTTGTAAAAATCTCATTAAACCTTAATCTACATGACAAAAATGTACATATATACATATATATAAAAGTATGGAATAAGATCTCTGTGATTTTACATAAAACAGGATTATCATTGCAATAATATATTATTGGTAACAGTTATTCATAATTTTATTATGGCTTTGGATGTTTTACTTTGTCTTAATCTTGACTAGTTTGAAATAAAATAAAACATTAGAAACATGCAGAAACCCATATCCAAAAAGACTTAAAGTTTCTCAATTAAAATATTGTAATCAGAATATTGTAAACAAAATATTGAAAGCAGTACTATCAAATAATGAACTAGTACACAAATTTCATAAAATTTTCTGCAGATTCATTGAAGTGAAACTATGAAACAGAAACAGAAGAGTTAGACATAGTTTTGAAAGAAAAATACAGAAATTTGACCAAACACTAATTCCATAAAATGAATATTTTCTCCAAAATACTTTATCCAGCTAAATTATAGTCTAGATTTTCAGGTTTAATTTGAAGCTTCATACACACATCAGCTTAAGGAATTCATGACCTTTTACCAATTTTGGTAGAAGCATTAAAGAAGCTTTTATTAGGGTATGGTAAACACTCATAAACTTTATTGTTTGGTCTCCGCTAGATTAAGGAAAGTGATCTACTCATAGTTTGTTAAGATTTTTAGACCTTTTATATATAATAAGTTAGTAATATATTTTAAAATAATATTATTTATATATCTGTTTAATCCTTTTTATCTATATTTATGTAGTAATCTCTAATTATCTATTCACTATATCATAATTGGGATATAAAAAAAAGAAAAGAAATAACAAATTATTGAAGGCGTTATAACTTGTTATTCGGCCTACCAAACTGATGTACTTAGCAGTGATGATGGGAGAAGTCTTTAGGACATTGTGAAGGGATGCTGGCAATATTAGTTATGGGTGTGATGTTGGAACAATGGATGCATGACAAGCATAGTTAGTGGTATAAATTATGGTACCATATTAAAAATGACTAACAAATGCAGATTCAGAAATACTAAACTTCTGAAATGTTTTCACTCTATCCTAAAAAACATAAGGCTATAACTGAATCATAAGAAAATAGAAAAAGTAAGCATATTAAGGAATGGTAATAGTTTTTATTTGACTAATTCTATTAGTTCCATTGTGCTGAGTTTTGTTTGTCAGAAAAATATTGAATAACTAATTCAAATTTTGACTACTAGAATTTTAGAAAATATTAACAAATGAGCAGTTATAATAGTCACATTATAACTTTAAAATGATAACACATTCCAAAGAATGTGTTATATTACTGGGGAAGCTTAATTTATAATACGAAGGATAATCAAACTTAAGCAGATATTGACACAGAAATTATTACCGTAGAGGAAACACATGACTACTGATATATTAAATATTAATAGGACCAAAGTATAGCAGGTATAAAAAATGTTTACATATTTATTCAAGCTTATTTGGCCTACTGACCCCTTTTCAGTAAAAGTATTAGTTACTCAGCACTTCCTGGAAATCTGTACTCCTTAACCAAAGAAAAATGCCCTCAATTAAGATCATTATCATATCTCTCCATAATTTTAGTGATGTGCTGTTTTAGTTTATATGGTGATAATATGAGAATATTTAGTCACAAACAGATAATGGACTTTAAGATGGGATATATCAAAGCATAGACATAAAAGTAAATAAAGATGATCCTCTATTTAGAAACATTGCACAGTTAGTTCAATATAATTAAACTTACGGGTAACATGATCAGGTCTGAAAGTACTTATATAAAATAAGCAAGAATTATTTTTTCAAATGTAGATGATTGGGGCCAGGGAGATAGTACAGTAGTTAAGGTATTTGCCTGTCATACAGATGACGATGGCTTAATCCTTGGTATTCCATAAGAACTCTCAATGTGCTAATAAGTGATCCTTGATTGCAGAGTTCGAAGTAAATCTTGAACACAGCCAGGTTTGACTCCAGCTCTTGTTCCAAATAAATAAAATACAGATTCTTGAGGACAGAGTGGGTAGCATAGCAGGTAAGATATTTGCCTGGTTCCCAGCCAAGTTAAGTTTAATTCTTGGGATCATATATTGTCCCTCAAACCCAACCAGGAGTTATTCCTGAATATAAAGTCAAAAATAAATCCTGATCAAAACCCTGTGATCCCACAAACAACAAAAATGTAAAAATAATATAAAATGCAGGTTATTACAACTTTAAGTCACAGCCGGATCTTTGAGTGTAGAAATTGTCAACAACTGATTTTAAACACTGTTCAGGGACTTGTGCATAGACTCCAGTTTGAAAACCTCAAATAAATTAACTCAAACAATAAAAAAACAAAGATTATAAAACCGTCATTAATAGCTAAAAAGTAAATATGTTTTATTCAAGCCTACCAATTTGGTATGTAGAAACTAAGGGACTCATTGGATTCCTTATAATAAAAATAAATATACATAAACTGTGTTATATCTCACTTCAACTAGAATCTTATGATACTGAGGAGTTTGAATCTGTTAATAACAAATAATATGCACTGGTGAAGCTGGGGTGTTCAGTTTATAATTGAAACCCAACTACAAATATGTTTATAATCATGGTGCTGAAATAAATATGTTATTAAAATATCAAATGATATATCAAAAGACAGGATTAAATAAGATTAAATTATTTTTAAACTACAATATTCACATAAGGCTCTACAATTTATAAAAATTATTTACTCTGACTTTATTCAGTGACATATTGTGGGATAATTATTATGTATAAACTTGTATGACCTCCTATCTAGAATGCTACTTCCCTAAGAAAATCTTTAACAACATCTTTAAATATAAAAAAAAAACTCAGCACTTATTAAAACACTCAATATGCAATCCATTTTGGTTCAATGTTGAAACAGTAAAACAATTCTAGTGTTAGCTAGGTAAGAATATTTTTAGAATAATAAGGAAAGAGAAACAAAATTAACAAAGATTTAGACTAATACTGTGCAGACAAGTGGATTTAGCCATATATGGCATTTGTTCCCATTAACATATACTAGTTTATGGGGGGATTTGGAAATCATGAACTTGATTATAGTTGAGTACTAGTTAAGACCCATATGACTATTTTAGAAAACACAGTAAATTAGATTAAAGTGAAATAATCTATAAGGACAGAGGGCAATTATGTAGAAAAAAAGAAGAGCTAGCTAGCATCAAACACTTAAATTTGATAAATTTTGGAATCTATAACCTATTTAAAAACCAAAAATTATAATTTATAAGTAAGTATTCAATACAAAGCAAAACAAAAATACAAACTATAGAGCAGATACGGAACCAAAGCTTTTTCTTTCTGCTTAGCAGCGAAGTTGTTTTAGTATTTTTTTCCTGCAACTTTTGGTCAAAGTAGTCAGCCTTGGTGCAAAGACTTTGGGTAATATCTGAAGAATCTAATTTTGGGGGCCGGCAAGGTGGCGCTAGAGGTAAGGTGTCTGCCTTGCAAGCACTAGCCAAGAAAGGACCATGGTTCGATCCTGTGGCATCCCATATGGTCCTCCCCCAACCCAGGGGCAATTTCTGAGCACTTAGCCAGGAGTAACCCCTGAGCATCAAATGAGTGTGGCCCGAAAAAACAAAAAAATAAAAAAGAATCTAATTTTTATAGATGTTCATTATTATATTTTTATTTAAATTAGTTGTTGCTCATGGACTTTATTCAAGGTTAGAATTATTTTTTGTCATAGAGAATGCAAACAGAGAGTAAATGATGCTATGAATGCTGTATGGATATTTTTATGAAAGACATGGTCCAGGGAACAGATTTAACTAATTTTGAGCAGAAATCTGAGGGATTTTTATGAGATATTACTGGCTATAATATCTTGAAAGCTAAGAGACAATATAGATGAGGATTGAAAGGACAGGATCAAGATATATAAAGCTTACCACAAGAGTGGTGAGTGCAGTTAGAGAAATAACTACACTAAATACTATCATGACAATGGCAATGAGTGAAAGAAGTAGAATGCAGGTCTGGAATATAGGCAGGGAGTGGGAAAGGAACATTGGTGGTGGGCTGCACTGGTGAAAGGGGGTGTTCTTTTTATAACTAAAACACTACAAATATGTTTGTAATCATGGTGTTTAAAGATATTCTTTAAAAAAAATCTAACAAGCACTCTCAGATTCTTAGGTTCAGAACAAATTTCCACATGTGTACAATTTCCCAGAACATGAAACTCTAGGTTAATCATTTCTTTAATCAAAACATGGTGATAAGCTGTGATAGTAAGATACATTTGTCTAAAATTAATTAAATTTTAATTTTTAAAATGAAAAGTTCCCACATATATGTAATATAGGCATTCATTTCTCTCCTAGGAAATCTATTGTGCAACTAAATGCAACAGACGATAGGTTCAGAAAATTCTCCTTTGAAGATATAACAGAACCATGTATTTCCGTGTCAAAAACTTGGGTTTAGGGTGATTTTGTTAATTTTGGCCACTTTGAAAACTTACAAATAAGTTTCATTACCATCATGGGACACAGGTAGAAATATAAAGAGCTAATCTGGGAAACCTTACAAAAAAGACAATCTTGATTAATGTGTAGATGAAATAAAAAACAAGACAAAGTTAAAAAAAAGAAATGTCAAAAGTAAATTGTTATCATGATGGTGGGAAAAATACACATTGAAATATCGTAAGTCCTTGGAATTCAGTACTTCAGTTTCACTGGGGAATTGAATTAACACTACTTTTTCAGACATTAATATTGGATAAAATATTGGTATTTTTACTTTTAATTTTTCCAATGGAGATATTAATCTCAGAAGATTAAGTTCAAACATAAACTCAGATATTTAATTGACAAATATTTAAAAATAAGATTTAATGATTAACAGTACTCAAGGACTTAACAGTATAGTGTATACTTTTATATGTCTATTTCAAAAATAAAATGCTCAACACATTATTTTTCTTTAGGCATTACAGGGAAGGAGTTATGCAACTGCAACTAAAAGCTTATATTTTTACCTTTCCTATATTGAACCTGTAATTCAGTTTTATAATTCTATGCTGTTTTGAAGAATGTTGAAAAATTTATTATCAATTTAACAAGCATTATTGTTATCTATCATCTATCTATTTGATGTCTATATGTCTAAGTTTCTCTTGATATGCATACTGTCTACTCTTTCATATTTTAGAAATTATTTAACTATTTTATTCATACTTAGGAAAATAATTTGTAAAATATAGCAGCTTATATATTTGCAGTAGATATTATTTTTTCCATCAAAATATTTCTACCTTATGCAAACAATACTTTAAAAATAAGACTGCATAATACTGCATAATTAAGAGGTTTAATAGCAATTAATAATAGTGGATCCTTTTTATTTCCTGTTCAGTGGTTGTGCAATGTATATTTTATTCCTCTCCAATAAGTGAAGTTAAATATCCATTAACTTTCCTAATTGCTATTGCATGTAGGACAAGGGTTTTCAACTCCCCAACAGTTTGTTTAACAATAATTCACTCAAAAAGCCATCCATGTGGAGATCTTTATAACAATGTAAAGTTCTCCCTAGTGTGTAGCAGGTAATTATTTTTCAAAAGTTGAGTTGGACAATAATCTTTGTGTAAACAAGACATTGCTGTGCAGACTGTTGATGATTGTTAATTAATTTTTGTCCATTGATGTAATGCAAAAATTCATTTAGAAGCTGTGAATTGTGTAAAATATTAATTACATTCAGGAGGTTTTAAAGCACTACAGAATGATAACAAAAAATGGGCATTGATAAGCTTTTAATTGTAATTCATTCAATTGAGCTATTGTTTTCATAAAGCATATTTTTAATTAGTTATCTGTCAGTTTATAATATAGTTGTTAATTAAAGTAGAAACATAATGTGTGAACTTTGTTTTCCCAATTTTATGCTTGAGTTATCCAAAAAAAAAAATATACATATAGCCACATTTGAGTAGGTTTTTCAAGGCTAACAAAGATGGGGCCAAAAAAAGAGAAAATAGGATAAAAACCATGACACTGTCTCATAGAGCAACCAGTTCACAGTCTTCCATGGGTAAGGACAAGGAAATTTATTCAGCTGAATAACAAATACAAAGAAGTATTTATAAATCAAAGCATTTTGGTACATAATATGTAAAGAAACTGAAAAAAATGACTTTTTGATTCAAGAATAAAATAAACAAAATTAAGAAGTATAAAATTTAACATTAAATGACAACTAGTATAAAATGACCTCACAATTTTTAATTCATATATTTTTATAATTAATGTTTTATCAATATTGTTTCTATTAGTAAAAATAGAGAGAGAAAGACACAGAATGGTTTCACTCATCTATGGGTTTTAAGAAAAATGAAAGACATTCTTGCAATAATAACTTTCAGACACGAAAGAGAAAAGAGCTGGAAGTTACAGCTCACCTCATGAAGCTCACAACAAACAGGGATGAGTTAGAGAAATAACTACGTTTTGAACTATTCTAATAATGAGAATGTACGAGGGAAACAGAAAGCCTGTCTAGAGTACAGGCGGGGGTTGGGTGGGGAGGAGGGAGATTTGGGACATTGGTGATGGGAATGTTGCACTGGTGATGGGTGGTGTTCTTTACATGACTGAAACCCAAACACAATCATGTATGTAATAAAGTTTTTTAAATAAAAAAAATAGGACCTTGAATGGAGTTTAGTGATAAAGTATATTATACCTTGTATATTTGGGACTCTAGGTTCCATCCCTAGCACTCTAAAATGTAGAACAAATTATACATAAAGATTGAATAAAAAAATCTATATATTATACATTTCTTGATCCACATCAATAATAATGAATTAAAAATAAATTACTCAGTAACCACAGTGATTCTTGAGGCTTTAGGGCCTACAGTCTATGTAATGCCTAGTCGAGCTATGAGGAGCTACAGGTTTTTATACTATAATTATCAAAAGCAATACTGAAAAAGGAAGAAAACAAAAAAATCATAAAGCTCACTGACTTCAAACTATACTACAAAGCTATAGCAATCCAGACATTATGATATTTGATTCAAAACATATATGCAAATCAATGGAATGGAATTGAGAGTTCAAAATTAAACCCTCACATATTCGAACTAATAATGTAAAGCAGATATTTCAAAGGAATAGAGTGATGAAATAAGGGGACCACTTATACTAGCAGCCCGGAGGGCAATAGAAGAGGATATGGGATGCATGCTGGGAACAGGGTTGAAGGGAAGACAACACTGGTGGTGGGAATGCCCCAGGTTCAATGCCGCTATTCACCTAAAATACTACTGTGAAAGATTTGTAATCCACTTTGGTCACAAATAAAAATTATTAATAAAAAAAATAAAGAAAGAATTCCTTATTCAGTAAATGATGCTTGGAAAAAAAGGTAGCCAATTTCAAAAGAATGAAATTGCATTTTTGTATTACATCACATGTGAAAATTAACTCAAAGTAGATTAAAGGTCTGCAGAGACGGCTCAAAAATCTAAGTTTTGCACAAATGCGGTCCAGTTCAATTTCCAAAACCTCACATGATACTATGCATACCACCCAAAGACATTCCTGAGAAAATGCCTGGGAGTAACTCATAAACACCAATGATTATGTCCTTAAGTAAAGAATTAATAGATAGAAAACCTGGATGTTATACTTACCATCCAGAAATACATTGAAGAGAGTGCTGGAGGGTGGGTTTAATCTCCAAAACAATAACTGAGTATATAATCTAAAAATGTTTGACATGCTCCTCAAAATCATCATCAATATTATCACTTCTACATATTCACTTAAAAAAGCATAAAAATTAACCAGCAATAGGGCTTATGTATTATCTTTGATGATTTTCTTTTTCAAGGACAAAAAAAAAACAAAAAATAATAAATGTAATTAAATATCATTAATAGCCAAGGAACTAAAATAGTAACATTACAATACACAGGATAATTGTTTTAATGAGCAAGAAAAATGATACAATATTTGAACCTGAAAGATTATAATGGTAGATTTTCAAGAATATTTTTATCTTTTGGTTTTTGGGCCACACCCGGTGAAGCTCAGGGGTTACTCCTGGCTATGCACTCAGAAATTAACCCTGGCTGGGGGACATTCTGGGATGCCAAGGGATAGAACCATGGTTCGTCCTAGGCTAGTGTGAGTAAGGCAAATGCCTTAAGCCCTGCACCACTGCTCTGGCCCTCCAAGAATATTATTCATAGATGTTTTAAAATGTCAATTTTAGTATACTGTTAAATGGACATCTCAATAAAATATAAAAACATTTCATAAATAAGATCAGGTATATTATTGGGTCCTTTTTATGAATTTTAGCCCCTTTTTCTTTTTTTTTTTTTGTACCTTCAAACAGAACCACGTAACTTGAGCCATCTTGTTCTGCCTCACAAATTGAGGGGGAAATAATGAAGGGCACCAAGACCAAATAGTCATATGAACATTGAGTAGAAATAAAAAATTATCAAACTTGAACACCAAATCCAAAGCCAACTACAACAGAATAGATACCCAATCTACAACAACCTAGACACAGAGGGAACCATTTATTCTAGCAGCTCAGGGGAGCAAAGGAGGGATGATATGGGATGCATGCTGGGAACAGGGGTGGAGGGAGGACAACATTGGTGGTGGGAGTGCCTCTGATTCAATGACACAATGTACCTGAAATACTACTGTGAATGATTTGTAATCCTCTTTGGTCAAAATATAAATTATATAAAAAGTTAGGTATATTATGTATCCCATATAAATTAAAGATAAAAAAACATTAGTCAGCTAATAATAGTATTCAATTCTGTACCTAGTTTTAGCATTATTTTTAAAAACACAAAAGCAAAAACAGGAAGAAAAAAGAAAAAAAATAAATATATCTTTGATAATTTTGAAACTTCAAATAAATTAATTTAATGGATACTTTTGCTGAATTGGTCTTGATTTCACACTTTAGATTCTTCATTTTTCATTGTTTTCTAGGTCATCTCTGAATTGGGTATTTGATAATGTATTTTTAATAATATTTATTTTGACAAAAGTGGATTACAAATCTTTCACAGTAATATTTTAGGTACATAGTGACACTGAATCAGGGTCATTCCTACCACCAATGTTGTGCTCCCTCCACCCCTTTTCCCAGCATGCATCACATATCATCCCTCCTTTGCTCACCCCCACCCGGGGCTGCTAGTATAAGTGGTACCCTCTGTGTCTAGGTTGTTGTAGATAGGGTATCGATTCTGTTGTCATTGGCTTTGGATTTGGTTGAGAATGTATTTTTGATTAATGAACAGACTCTTTGGTCTGCTTCATATTTGGGACAAAATATATCCAACAGTTGCTGTTCTTTTCATAGATTTAAAATTTCTTTAGCAATGTAATGTTTGTTCTTAAACTCATCTTAATATTCATATTTGATTCTAGTTTGTTTCAATGTCAAAAGAAACATCTCCCTATCTTTTACTTTGTTCTTTTTTACTCATTCCTTTCACTCTCAAGTGAATAGCAACACATGTAATTAGGTATTATGCAACTTAAAATAAAAAACTTGTTTCCATGAGTCACTATTCTATATAATATTGTACTGCCAGTGATATATTTTTTAATACTTTCATGCATTTAGAATGTCATATATTTATATATGCTATTTTATAGCTAAATCCTATCCACATAAAATATTTGTACTTTTACTTGAAATTTGAAAGTATAAAAGGAGGGGCCGGAGAGATAGCACAGCAGTAAGGCATTTGCCTTAGGCGCAGAAGGATGGTGGTTCAAATCCCGGCATCCCATATGGTCCCCTGAGCCTGCCAGGTGTGATTTCTGAGCATGGAGCCAGGAGTAACCCCTGAGCACTGCCGGGTGTGACCCAAAAGCCAAAAAAAAAAGTAAAAAAGGAATTTGTACAATTAAATGTACAGGTCCCTGCAATTGTAAACTGTGTTTTTTCATTTTTAAACTTATTTTATTTTCTTGAAGTGGCCTTATTTTATAATATTTTCTTTATTTTCTTCACTTTTTTTGTTTGTTTGTTTTGGGGCCACACCCGTTTGATGCTCAGGAGTTTCACCTGGCTAAGTGCTTAGAAATCGCCCCTGGCTTGGGGGGACCATATGGGACATGGGGGGATTGAACCGCAGTCCTTCCTTGGCTAGCGCTTGCAATGCAGACACCTTACCTCTAGCGCCACCTCACTGGCCCCATATTATTTTCAAATGAGGTCAATAATAATACACAAACTATAGTTTATCAATGTTTTTCCTTGGGACTAAAACTTCTTTAAATATATAATTATCACAACTCAATATCAATTTGTATCATTTATATCATGGTTCATCATGATCCCAAGTCCTACCAAAACTTGTTTGCTAACTCAAGTATATAACATTGCTACATAAATTCAGCTGTTTCTTTTAGCTCTGAAGTTGGAATAAGATTCAACTTTCTATTTTTGTATGTCGTCTATTGTACTCATCGAGAATAGTTTGTAATATGCTGTGATGTATGCAACAAATCTCAATGAATATGAAAAAATATTTATATCTTACAAAAGTTAAAAGTTCAGAATTTTTTTTAGTTTTCCAATTTGTTCTACCAAGTTTTGGATTATGACCCAATTTTTAGAAAGGATGGCTAACTGTGGAAAACAGAATTGATTTTAATGCCATAGCAATAGTTCAAGGATTAAGATGCTTGCTTTGCCTACTGAAAATTGGTATGATCACTGACACCACTTAAAGTTCTTTCTGTTAAGCACCTGACTGCAGGAGTGAACCCTTACATCATAGCCAGAAGTAAATCTTGAACAAAATCATATTTGCACAAAACCAAACCATAAAAATAAGGTATTAATGCATTAATTTTATTATATATTAAAAAACTCTTCAGCTTCTTTGTTGCAGAGTTCTTGGAGATACATGTTGGACACCCTAAATTAGCAATTCAGTGCTCTACCATATTAGACTCCATCTACAGTGCTCATTATGACAATGTCTTGATAAAATTCCCCAATTTACCTATTTCCTTTTGATTATGTCTACTACTATGACTAAAGCTTATGACCATAGAGATAACTGAATAGTCAAATGTACACCATAGACTTATGTTACATGTTCCACACACTGAGTACATTTTTGCAGATTACTATTATCACTTTTCTTTTTTCTTTTTTTTATCAAGTGAAACTATGTTACTATTATATTACAATGCACACACTCTCAGTTTCCTTTCAGGAAAGGAATCTCAATGCACAAGACATGGTAGATGATACCACATAGGGTAGACTCTTAAAATGTTCACTACCATATTGCTTACTACTCTTGAAGTGAAAATCATGTTTATCCTAAAATGCTTCATGCACAATTTAACTTTCAAAGTTTCATTTAGCAAAGTTTACCTCTGCCATTGATAAAGTGTCTAGAAATTAGAAAGCCTTTTCCTTCTCAATTTATTTATTTATTTTTCTTATTTTTTCTCTTCTTTTAAATCTATTTTTCCTAATTCAATTATTTCTTTGTTTAGGTTAAATATTTTTCAATATTTATTGCTAAAGAAAAACCATAAACTAGCAACAATAATTTTAAAGCTTTAAATACAGTGCAGAAAATTGTAGCTTAACAGGTAATCAACCTTAAATCACATTATTTCTTTTTAAAAAAAACTTTTTTTTTTTAATTTTTTAGTTTTTGAGTCATACCCAGCAGTGCTCAGGTGTTATTCCTGGCTCTACACTCAGAAATCGCTGCTCCTGGCAGGCTCAGGGGACCATATGGGACACGGGGATTAGAACCACCGATCTTCTGCATGCGAGGCAAACGCCTTACCTCCATGCTATCTCTCAAGCAATCTGACTTATCCCATAGGGTCAGGCCTCCAATTACAACCTATGAATAGGTCTCTACTGTCTGTCTAGAAGTGGGTGTGAGTTTTTATGCAGTGGATGCTTCTATCTCTGTCTAATCTATATTGCAAACAATCCATACCTATTATAGCCAGTTATATATTATCCCTTTTCCACTCAGTTCAGAACTTCTTCTATCCTCTCTGCCCCTCATTCCTGATCTGTTGTCACTCAAAATCAAGATCTCTAATTACAGAGGACTGACTTTGACAACCACGACTGAGCAGACCTTCTCCTGAGATCACAAACAAACAAACAAACAAACAAAAAACTTGTGGCTTGACAATAAACATGTTTGGAGGCAGTATTTGGTCTCATGAGAGTATGCTTCAATGGTGGAGACACCTGTATCTCTCAAGCCAAGAGAATTTCCTTTTTGATTTCCCCAATGTGTACTATGCTGATGCAAAAACAAAACAAAACAAAAATAAACCTTGCCACATCAGCTCCCCTCTTTTTTTTTTCATTTTCTTTCTTTTTCTTTTTTCCTCTTTTAATTTTATATTTATAGTTCCTAGATAGGGGCTCCTGTCCACTTTTTTTTTTTTTTTTTGGTTTTTGGGCCACACCCGGAGTTGCTCAGGGGTTACTCCTGGCTGTCTGCTCAGAAATAGCTCCTGGCAGGCACAGGGGACCATATGGAACACCGGGATTCAAACCAACCACCTTAGGTCCTGGATCTGCTGCTTGAAGGCAAATACCACTGTGCTTTCTCTCCTGGCCCCACTTTTATTCTTTTAACAGAAACACAGAACATGAATTTTATTCTGCCTCATATTTCTATGTCTTCCTACAAATTGAGGAGAAAAACGGTGAATGGTAGGAGCAAAGCAGTCTCATGAACATCGAGTGGAAATAAAAAATGATCACACCTAAATACCCAAACCAAAGTCAATGACAATAGAATCAATAGATCCAAACTACAACAAGCTATACACAAAAGGGTCCTGTTACACTAGCAGTCCAAGGGGCTAAGGGTTGAGTTATGGATGAATGCTGGAAACAGTGTCGAAAGAGGTGGTGGGAATTGCCCTAATACACTGTCCCTAAGTGCCTTAAATATAACTTGAAATTCACCTTGGGCTCAATAAAAATTACAAAATATGTTATTAATAGTAAGTGATTTGAGAGACTAGGTAGAGAAAAGAAATATTCATACATAATTGCACTCAGTTTTTTAAAAATAATTCTAACTGAAATTGGAACATGACAATTTGTTATTGAATAAAAAAGTCTACAGAGAAACCATTGAAACAGAGAAATGCAGTTCTAGATGTTGTCAAATGAAAAGTATGAAATATGAAGAATACAAAATAACTTCTATAATACTATGTTAATTTCTTACCAGATAATCAGTTAATATTTCCAAAATGTAATGCTAAAAATGTACTAAGATACATATTGCATATAATCTCATATAAGTACCTTTATTAGAAATATAACTCATAGAAATATAGTATTAAATAACCCTATATAAAATTTTTATTGTACAATATAAAAGACAACACCATAAATAGCAATAGAAAGAATTATCAATGTGTAAATTACTTAAAAATATATTACAGAAAGTAAAAAGTACCTATAAATCAGATAAGTGTGAACCATTAAAATAAGCATAAATCCTATAGCATATAAGTGAAATTTAAAGGTCTCTTTAACTTATAAGTAGTGATGTTAATTAAAATAGAAGCATAATATAGGGTAATATTTTATGATATCTAAGGAAATAAAGTGACAAAGCAAATCTTTATTGTACAGAAAGAAGAGGTACAATTATAAAAAACTTTGATAATATATTTTAAACTAAGCATTTACTGTTTTATGTATATAACTTTTTATTCTTGTACTAGACATTTATAAAACTAGTAGGGTTAATACAGGATATTAATTTTATATAGCATAAAGTCTAAAAATAGCAGACCCAAGTGATAAACGTTGATTAAATTTTGTAATAGGAAATATTTGTAAATAGGAATATATTTATTTCTAAAATATAGGAATTATATAATATTAATATTCTGCATATAAATTGAGTATATAATTAAGCAGATATTTAATATCCTGATGTTAAATATTTTATGGAGTTATAATATAATATTCTGGAACAAGGAAATAAAATGTAAGGAAAGAAATTATTAATTTTTGCTAAAATAGAGATATTCTTGAATATAGAAATGGAAAGAACAATGTAATTGATGCAGGAATGATTATCTAGAGTTGAAATCATATTTAATAAAGATTTTATAGAGTACATTAATAAACATTGGATGGATGTTGAGATATTCAGAAAAATATATTTTAAATGAACAAAAACTTATTCACTTTTCATTTCCATGATAGGAGCAACTCATTTCTTAATAACATTATGGATTTAGTAGTTATAATGGATATATAGTGTGAAAGGGTAAAAATGACAGTATACATATTTAATAGAATAAAAGTTTACATAATGCAAAGATTATTTGGATGCAAAGATTCTATATTATTTACTTACTGAAATGAATATTTTATTTAATATCACCAATGCTATTATAGATACATGATAGATAGACAGATAGAGATAGACAGACAGACAGACAGACAGACAGACAGACAGACAGACAGACAGATAGATAGATAGATAGATAGATAGATAGATAGATAGTTAGATAGATAGATAGATTTTTTCTATTATTTTCACCATGAGCTACCAAGAAGCTGGGAAGAAAATAATCTAAAAAAATATCACTTTCAGGGGTAGGGGCGATGGCGCAGCAGTAGGGTGTTTGTCTTGCACACAGCTGACCCAGGACAGACCTGAGGTTTGATTCCCCCACGTCCCATATGGTCCCCAAACCAGGAGCGATTTCTGAGCTCATAGCCAGAAGTAAACACTAAACTTCATGGCTATAGCCCAAAAAATAAAAAATAAATAAATAAAAATAATATCACTTTCAAGCCTTTTTTCATCTAGCAGCTGATATACATATTAATTCACTCAGTATTGAATATCACTCTAAATCTTAAGCTTCCTGTTATTAAAAGAAAAATGGTTATGAAAAACTAATCATACCTATGAGTTGAAAAGGAAAAAAATGTTCTTGATTATTTAAGTTCACTTATTGATAACTTTTTTCACAAGCACTCTTCAATGCGGATATAAAATCATGAATTATATTTTTATTTCAACCAATCAATGAAGATTAATGGCATTCCCTTAAGAGTAGAGTAGTATATATATACAGTGTGGTATTTTTCCAGAATCTAGAATTAAAATTATTTTAGAATATTGAGCATGTTTTATGAATATAACTGGAATAGCTTTCTTGATAGGTTCTCATTGTTTCAATATAAAAAATCAATAGTATTTTAATTTTTAGTCTGTTTCTTTTTTATATTGGGAAATTGATACCAGTTCTGGTTTGGTGAAGTCTAGAATTTATTGCTTATTTATTCATTTATTTATTAATTTGAGGTTTGGCCACACCCGGTGATGATCAGATGTTACACCTGGCTATGTGCTCAGAAATCGCTCCTGGCTTGGGAGACCATCTGGGCACTGAAGTATCTAAATGCAATCCTTCCTAGGCTATTGTTGGGCAAGGCAGACACCTTATGGCTTGCGCCACCACTCCAGCCCAGTTCATTGTTTATTTTTAAATATTATCACATTAACTGCAAAAAGTGTCAGTTTTACTTCTTTTAGTTTTAGATTTCCTCCCCTACCAATATTTTTTGCTAGAATTTTCAGTTCTACATTTAATAATAACAGTGATAATTATTGTCACCTTGCTTTCTACCTGACTTAGAATTTCTTTATTATAAAATTAATGTATTTTGGGGCCGGGCGGTGGCGCTGGAGGTAAGGTGCCTGCCTTGCCTGCGCTAGCCTAGGACGGACCGCGGTTCGATCCCCCGGCGTCCCATATGGTCCCCCAAGAAGCCAGGAGCAACTTCTGAGCGCATAGCCAGGAGTAACCCCTGAGCGTCACAGGGTGTGGCCCAAAAACCAAAAACCAAAAAAAAAAAAATAAAAAAATAAAATTAATGTATTTTATTTATTTGGGGGTCACACCAGGAGATATTCAGGTGTTACAGATGACTCTGCACTCAGGAATTACTCCTTATGTTCTATAGAGGACAATATTGGATGCCAGTATCAAGCTAAATTGTCCATGTATAGGGCCCAATACTCTATTCACTGCAATATTCTTACTCACTGTATTATTTCTACTTATTGCTCTATTACTCCTATCCCAAGACTTAATTTTTCACCATTGAGTATATTAGCTAAGGACTTTTCATATGATTTTTATGTTTGAGAACAATCCTCATTATTCAACTGTATTGTGCTTTATTGTCATAAATACATGTCCTGTCATATGATTGCTTCCTTTGGTATGTTTATATGATAATTTTTTATATACTTTAATTTGATATATTAAATGTATATACTTGTGTACATTTAAATTATCTTACATTTCCAGAAAAATATCTCACATTGTCATGATATACAATCTTCTCAAGGCACTGTTTTCTTGATTTCCTAAGATTTTTTTGACATAATTAACATCTATGACCAATATAGGTATATTGGTTCTATTATTTTCTTTCATGTGATTTCTTCATTTGCTTTTGGTATAGATAATGTTGGCTTTAGATAACTCACTTATTAACATTAGTTATGCAGTTTTCTTGAAGTTATTGAGAAATGTATCTAGTAGGTCATCTCTAGAAATTTGGTAGATCTTCATAGGAAAACACTTGATTCTAGACTTTTATTGATGGGGAATAGAAGGAGATGTTATTACTTTTAATTTACTGTAACATATTTGGTCTGTTTATATTTCTATTTTCTCTGGATTCAAACCTGATAGGTTGTAAGTTTCTCAGAATTCTGATTATAGATTCTTCGATTCCTAAAGTTCTATATAGTAATATTTTATTATGTTCATAATAATCTTTATCTTTTATCAACTATGCTCCCATGTCACTAGAGATCTGTAGCACCAAGAGTCAAAATAAAGTGTGCAATAATTTAAGTACCCAAACAAACTTACTTTTGTTTCATAATTTTAATTGAAATTTATTTGATGATAATTTTTTTTTGGTTTTTTGGCCAACACAGAGGGGGACTCAGGTGTTATCCCTGGCAGGCTGAGAGGACCATATAGAATGCTGGGATCAAATCACCTGCAAGGCAAACACCCTCCCTCAACACATAGGTAAAACTCTCCAGGACATTGAGACTAAAGGCATCTTTAAGAAGGAAACTGCACTCTCCAAGCAAGTGAAAGCAGAGATTAACAGATGGTAATATATTAAACCGAGAAGCTTCTGCACCTCAAAAGAAATAACGCCCAGGATACTAGAGCCCCCCACAGAGTGGGAGAAACTATTCACCCAATACCCATCAGATAAGGGGCTAATCTCCAAAATATGCAAGGCACTGACAGAACTTTACAAGACTACTTATATTTTTTAATTTTTCTCCAAGCCAAAATTTCTGGTCTTCTATATTTCTTCTATATTCACTTGTAATAAATGAAACTTCTATATTAATCAAAATCTAATTTTTTACATTCAGATCTATGAAGAAGTTGTCACTAACAATGATGTAAGTAGGTATCTTGAAGTCCCTAAATAGAGCTATGTAAATACATATGTACCTGTGAATAAAATTCAATTCTGGAGAGCAGGTTGCTTTTACATATGCATCTTTGTAGTTTGAATCATTCTTTACACCTTTATATACCTGATTCCATTGTAATAAGACACTGCATATAACCTTTTCAAAAGTCAGATCCCAAGATATTAAAGATATTATTTTAAGTGACATGAAATGCAAATATTTTCCATGTGAGACAATTACACAAATTAACTTGTCAATATTTGCACTGAATAAACCTGATAGAAACCCTTTGTAAATTGGCCACAAGTGTATAAATTCCCAATTATTTATTTGATATGACATCCTCCAGTGTTGGGGGGCAGATGGATTACATAAAATGTTCACAAAAATATCTGTCACTTTTATTTTCTCAATTTTAAAATTTTAAAGTAATCACTGGCTTATAATAGTATAAAATATACAAGATTTAACTCATACCACTACCACCAATAAAATTCTACCATCTACCATCACCAAAAAAACCCTAATTTCCTTTCCAAGCACTATTCCCCTTTATTATAGTAGCTGCCGTAATTTCATCGAGATATCTGTTTCCTTGCTTAAGTAATTTATATTTTAAATAATTTTGAAATTATCTATTATTTTTCTTTCACTTTCATATATATATATAACTTATCATAATTACCTCAAGAATTATTAATACTACCTCCTGGGCAACACGTATTTAATTGCAGACTATTTTTTAATTATATACATATAGCATAACTTTATTATTTAGTAATTTGCTCACAAAAAGTTATGTAGGTTTTATAATATAGAAGTACCATGAAAATGATAATATGAACAAATGTATTCTCAAAAGGTATTTTCAAAATGTATTATCAAATGTATTCTCACAATAATTTTTATATCCTCTGAATAAAATTGATATCATTAGATATCATTAAAAACCTATTTTAGGTATTTACTGTTTATAATAAAAGTTAATTAAATTTCCATTATTCCCAACAAAATTTATAATGACTTACTTATCTTTAGATAATCATATATATTTTTATTTAAACTGCATTTATTTTTATTTTAGTTAGTTGGTCACACCCAAGCATTACTCAGGGTTTATACTGGCTCAATTTTCAGTGCTTATTCTTGGCACTCCATGCAGAAATTTTTGTAACACTGGGGACCAAATTGGGGTCATCCTCAAGAAAGGGAAGTACATTAATCTCTGTACTATTTTTAGCTCCAATTTCTAGTACTTCTGATATAGCCCATATTCTTTGATATAAAGTGATAACCCTTTGTAATTGGTTTATGTGTTTCTACTAGTAAAATACTGAAAAAATTATTTGTTTGCTGAATTCTTTAGAAACATATTTATTCTAGTCTTTCATATTTACTTATTTATTTATTTATTTATTTATATTTGTTTTTGAGACCACACCCAGTGATGCTCAGGGGTCACTCCTGGCTATGAGCCCAGAAATAGCTTTTCGCTTGAGACTCTAGGGGATTAAACCGCAGTCAGTCCTAGGTTAGCTCATGCAAGGCAAAAGCCCTACTGCCTGCACCATTGCTTCGGCCCAGTCTTTCATATTTTAAAAACATTTGTTTTTATAAAATTTTAGTTCTTTATATATTTGATACATTGACACCGTATCAAATGCATATTTTACTAATATTTGTTCCCAAATAGTGTGGCATTTTTTTGCTATAATTACATCAGTTTTGTTCCCATTAATATCTCTTCTGAATTTTGATGTTGACCCTTTAGTCTAATAAACGTTTTCATAGATGACCTTTTCCAGAAACCTCACATGTACACTCTGTTAAATTTTGTTTGTTTTGTATGTAATTGTAAGCTCATTCTATTTTAGTTGACTTTATATGTGTAAAACAGTTATATAGGTATTTCATTCTTTCTTTTCTTTAATTTTTTTCTATTTTTGTTAGTCATTTGTGACTTTCAAGTTCGCCCATTATCATTTGTTGAAGGTATTTTTGTTAAACAAATGTATGGTTTGAGCTGTTTATTTTTTCTCTCATATTAGGCTTTATACATTATCACATTTTTCTTCAAGTTCTATGTTCTTTGTGTCTATTTTTCTCCCAATACTATACAGTTTTATTTACTGTTGCTTTGCAGCAATGTGCTTAAGAACCAGACTTATTTCACTCAGGATAATAGTTTCCATGTCCATTTATGTATAGAAAAATTCAATGACTTCATCTCTTCTGATGGCTGCATAATATTCCATTTTGTATATGAACCCCAGTTTCTATAGCCATTTATCTGTTGAAGGGTATCTAGGCTGTTTTCAGATTCTGGCTATTGTAAATAGCACTGCAATTAATATTGGTATGAGGAAGATATTTTTGAATTGTATTTTTGTGTTCCTAAGATATATCCCTGGAGTGGAATAGCTGAGGCATAGGGGAGCTTTCCAGTTTTCTGAAACATTTCTATATTGTTTTCCATAAAGGCTAGAATACTCAACATTCCCACCAGCAGTGAATGAGAGTACATTTCTTCCCACATCCAAACCAGCACTGATTGTTCTTGTTCCTTGTGATGAGTGTCAGTCTCCTTGGTGTGAGGTGTACCTTATTATGTTTTGATTTGCAACTCCCTGGTGATTAGTGATTTGGAGCTTTTTTTTTTCATGTGCCTTTTGGCGATTTGTATTTATTCTTTGAGAAATTGCTGGTTCATTTATTCTCTTCATTTTTTTATGTTTTTTTTTTCTTGTTAAGTTCTGTCAGTAACTTGATCTTATCCCCTTAACTAATGGGTATTCTCTTAATAGTCTCTCATTTTGTGGGTGGCTTTTGTATCCTAGGCACTATTTCTTTGGAAATGAAGAAGCTTCTCAGATTAATATAGTCCCATGTGTTTATCTCTGCTTCCACTTTTTTGGACAGTGCTGTTTCCTAACAAAATCAAACATTTCAAGAGAAACTACTACCAATTTTTGTCTGGCTTTTTCATGAAATTGAAGAAAAAAGATCACTCCCAAATAGAAACTATAAAGCTAACATCATCCTGATACCAAACCCACGCAAAGATGCTGTAGAAAAAGAAAACTACAGACCAATATCCTTGATGAATACATATGCAAGGATTCTCAACAAAATCTTGGCAAATAGGATCCAACTTCTCATCAAGAAAGTCATACATCATGAACAAGTAGGAATGTGGGTATAGTTTAACATATGAAAATCAATCAACTAATTGCATCATGTCAATGAAAATAAAAACCATATGATTATGGTTTTATAGATGCATAGAAAGCATTCTAATAGGTCTAACACCCATTCTTGACCAAAACCCTCATCAAGATGGTAACGAAAGGAACTTTTCTCAATATAGTCAAGATCATCTACCATAAGCCAATGGCAACTATTATTCTTAATAGAGATAAATTAAAAGCCTTTCCTCTAAAATCTGGTAAAGCCAAGGATGCCCTTTATCACCACTCCTATTCAACATAGTGCTGGAAGTTCTTGCCAGAGTGATCATCCAAGAAAAAGATGTCAAGTGGATCCAAATAGGAAAGGAAAAGCCAAACTCTATCTCTTCACAGATGACATAATATGATATTTAAAAAACACTAAAGACTCTACCATAAAGCGTCTAGAAACAATAGATTTATATAGTAAAGTGTCAGGTTACAAAATTAACATTAAAAAAGTCAATGACCTTCTTGTACACCAACAATGATAGAGAAGAAATGGACATTAAAAATCAACCCAATTTACATTAGTATTACACAAACTCAAATACCTTGGAGCCAAGTTAACTAAAGACATGAAGGATCTATAAAAAGAAAACTACAAAACCATTCTTCAATAAATAAAAAGGACAAAATATGGAGTCGCATGCCCTGCTCACATATGTATTGGGAGGATTACCATCATTAAAATGCTAATACTCCCCAAAGCACAGGTTTATGCAATCCCTCTAAGGATACCCATTCTTCAAAGAAATGGATCAAACACTCCTGAAATTCATTTGGAACAATAAACACCCACAAATAGCTAGAGAGACCCTTGGGAAAAGGATTATGGAAGGCATCACTTTCCCTAACTTTAAATTGTATTACAAAGCAATAGTTATCAAAACAGCATGGTATTGAAATAAAGGCAGATCAACATGGTATTGGAATAAAGGCAGATCTTCAGATTAGTGGAATAGACCTGAGTATTCAGAGAATGTTTCTCAGACATAAAATCAATTAATCGTTTATAAAAGGGCAAGAAATGCAAAATGGAGCAAGGAAAGCCTCTTCCAGAAGTGGTGTTTGGACCACTGGTCAGCCACAAACAGAATAGACTGTTTTTGTTTTTCATCCACACCTGGTGGCGATCTGGTATCATTTCTGGCTCTGCACTCAGTAATTACTCCTCACAGACTCTGGGGACCAACAGGACTTCAGTTAGCCCAATGCAAGTCAAAATTTTCTTAATTGCTTTATAATGGTTATTTGCCCATAGATTGTGTTTGTGCTGTTGGTTTTGAAATACAAAATGCACACACATAATCAGACATCTTTGTGATTGTATGAATATTCAAATATGCAAATCTATATATTTTTAAAATTTTTACATGCATATATCATAAAAATATATTCTCTATCATGTTTTTTATTTAAAAAGATAAAGGGAATGATTAATCAGAACAGATTAGTTTATCCAAAGATATAAAATAACTACATATTAGCCTGTCTGCAAAACTGAAATTCAAAGGAACATTTTTAGCAGCAATTTTTATCGTTTTATTGTCATGTTTGCAATATTCTATCTCCAGTGAATTTTTGAACATATGTTCAGTTATGTTCCATGCCCCCCAGATGAACAGAGTAAGACTTGTGGTAAATGTAATTGGAGATATGTTCTCAAGTTTTCATATAAATAGAAATGCGAGAGAGAGAAAAAAATCTAACCTATGTACTTTAATTCTTGTTTAGAAGCTCTTAGAGAAGTATTATCAGTGACTGTATTGCCTCAATGGTTTAAAATACTAAATAATTTTTAAAATTGAAGTCAGTAAATGCAAGACATTTAAATAATTTAAACAAAATTATAAATTCTATATTTACACAGAAAATTGAACTGGCATTTAATAGAATTTAAATTTTTCACACTAAAGTGAGTTGTCTGTCAGTATTTGTAAATTCTGAAAATTCTTGAATTGTTATATTACTTAATAGCATATAAAATAAAATAGGACCTGCTTATGTATTAATGCTTAGGAGTTAAAATAAGTCAACATTACTTATTATAAAGATAGATGGGGCCAGAGAGATAGCAGGGAGGTAGGGCATTTGCCTTGCATGCAGGACAGTGGCTCTAATCCCAGCATCCCATATAATCCCCCTAGCCTGCCACTAGCGATTTCTGAGCAGAGAGCCAGGAGTAAACCCTGAGCTCTGCTGGGTGTAACCCCCCCCCAAAAAAAAAGATAGAGAGAAATATCATTAATATTTTACTTAAGGTTTTTTTTTTTTTTTTTTTTGGACCACACTCATTTGTGCTTAGGAATTCATCCTGGCTCTGTGCTCAGAAATCACAGTG
This sequence comes from Suncus etruscus, assembly GCF_024139225.1. NCBI lineage: Eukaryota > Metazoa > Chordata > Mammalia > Eulipotyphla > Soricidae > Suncus > Suncus etruscus. Next base: position 85,338,085 of record NC_064851.1, on the reverse strand, counting down.
CTGGCAGACTTTGGAGACCATATGGGATTCCAAGGATCAAACCTAGGTAGGTAATGAACTATGCAAATGCCCTCCATGCTGTGCTATCACTTTGGCCACTTAAATGGATACTATTTAATATATAAATTTTTAAGTTTAATATTCTATTTATTTCTCTAATATTTTGGTTCCTCCATTCAATGTTCATGTAGCTCCTATACCTGAAGTGGGGTAAGGGTAAAAAATCTAGTCTAGTAGCACTCCTCAAGTCCCAAGTTTTCAGAAAATTATTTTGATGTACTATAATTCATACTTGGGACAATTAAAGAAAATTAGTTATATAACATTTAAATCCTTTCTAATTCCAGACATTAAAACTTTCATGATTCCATAATTTTCTTCATAGTTCTTTATTTACCAAAATATATTTTACTAATAATTTAGATCCAACTCAAAACCAAATAATATCTGGTGTTTGTATATCTAAATATTTTCACTGACAAATATAATAACATTTAAAGGTTGTGTGCAACTTTAGATTTGTCAATACAATTAAACAGAAATGAAAGTCTAAAATAATGAGGCACCATGAAATAAATGTGCTAGTGTATGCATGCATGCATACATGGATTCGGTAGTGCTGTGAGAGCCATATGGCTGCGGACTCCTTGGAGGCAGAACATTGAAGTCCTGCTGCTTTATGTCCTTCTTTTCAATTTCCACTCTTCAGTTTCTTGCCCTCTCAGCAGCATGGTCTGAAACAGAAGCTCAGAGCACACAGGTGACTTTGTCATTGTTTCTGTGGTCTGTTCACCTTGCAAAAGTCAGTGAAGGAGTTTGTCAGGCATGTTTATCATTAGCGTTGTACTTCCTAGCTTAAGTATGTAAGAGTTACCTGAAGCAGAACAGACCATGATACGTTTTTAAAAGATTAGGAATTTGAATTCCTTTTTTATTTGTTTCTGCCTATTAAATAAGGCTTTTCTTTTTTTTTTTTTTTATTCTGGCTCCATTCTTGACACTCGCTGAATTAACCATTGAATTGAAATTTGCTATTTCTATTTAAAAATTTATTTGAGATTATGACTAACATTAGTATGAAAACTATTCTACAAAATGCTGATTTGCTTTGACAAAGCTATGAATGCTTTTCATTCACTGCTATGAACAGGAATACAGTTAAATGTTAAATAAATTTATGCTTATTATTTCATCAAATAAAATAAAACAATACAAATAATTTAGTTATATTTATTATCTACCAAATTATAATGACATGAACATTAGATAATAATAAATTTTTTCAATAATTGTAAATGAAGAGCAATTGTGGGTTGGAGTTATTCAAAAGTTAGCTAGGTTGGGTTTTTCAAAACCTATTAATATTCCAGGTTACCTCTAAAACATTCTTGATTTTCTCTCTCAGATGTAAATATTAAGTTTATGTTTAAATTAGAAAAATATGAAATAAATCAACCATGGGCTTGATAGATAGTACAGCGGTGGGGAATTTTCCTTTGCATGCAGCTCACTGGATAGGGACCGTTTCGAATCCCAGAATCCCATATAGTCCCCTAACCTGCCAGGGGAGATTTCTGAGCATAGAACCAGGAGTAACACCTGAAACCGCTGAGTGTGTCCCAAAAGCAAATCGATCCATAATTAAAGTTTAAAAAATACATAAATCAATCATTAATAATAAGTTTCTCTTTAAAATGTGGTAAACCAAAGCACTTCTTGTAACTATGTCTTTGCTCTTTAATAACAGTATACTCAGAAACCAAATTTAAATATAAAATTTTCCCTTTTAATTATAACATCTATTCTTTTTTACTTATTTATTTTAGCAAAATTTTGATTCTTAGATTCTTTTAAACAATCCCAATGTTAATGCTAATCATATGGCAGCCAAAAATAGCTCAAAAAATTCCACAATCACCACTGATTGCATATAATTTTCCACATGAAATTGTTGTTTCTAGCATAAACATGGTTGATAATTTTCATAGAGTTAAAGTATATCATCTAATGTATTATTTTTCTCTCTATAAACAGAGCAAACAGAAAATTGATGCATAGAATGTGACGTTTAATTTAGGAGGTATTATGTATATAAAATACATATAGAACTTCATAAATTATACCAACATATATAAATGTAAATGATCTAAATGTATTGATTTAATGTTAAAATGAGATTATTTTGATGCATTGGGTCACTTAAAAGACAGTCTTAATTTTTTACTTTTTTCAATTATATTGTGACTGCCTTAATATTAAGCTTTGTCATAACAAACAGTGGGAAAAAATGAACAATCTGAAAGTATATTTTGGAGGAATTAGGTAAATGAATACTAGATTGTAATTTTTTTCTCTTTTCAGCCACACCCAGTGACACTCAGGGGTTACTCCTGGTTATGCACTCAGATATCATTCCTGGCTTGGGGAATATATAGGACGCCAGGGATCGAACCAAAGTCCATCCTGGATCAGCATTGTGCAAGGCAAATGCCCTACCGCTGTGCTATGGTGCTTGTCCCTGGATTATAATTCTTTTTTTTTTTGGGCCACACCCGTTTGACGCTCAGGGGTTACTCCTGGCTAAGCACTCAGAAATCACCCCTGGATGGGGGGACCATATAGGACGCCGGGGGATCGAACCACGGTCCATCCTAATGCTAGTGCTTGCAAGGTAGACACCTTACCTCTAGTGCCACCTTCCCGGCCCCCCTGCATTATAATTCTAATTACTGTTTACTGAGGTCCATCTTTATGCTAGACACTGATCCCAGTATAAGATTTATAGCAGTAAATTAAATTAACACAGTAGCTCTATTAGTAAAAGTATCCTCACCCTTGAGTCTGATAACTAATTACTCTTTATAAAATTGAAAATCATGATGCCATTAAGTTATAATACTTGAGAGAATATTAAAGGTGCTATTAATTTAGATAATAAAGATTGATAAATCCTATGTGAGGTAGTGAATAGTTAGTGCACAGTAAGTGTCACTGTGAGAAGATAACTAAAACGTTTTATACCTGTTAGATTGTGTGGACAAGATTGTAGAGCAAATTCTCTGTGATTGCATCTGAAGTTTTGCCTTTGTTAGCTTAGGTATATATTTCCCATTCTTATTGAACATTGTTCCATGAAGTTTTGCCTTTGTTAATTTAGGTATACTTCACTTTCTTGTTGAATATTGCTCCCTTTTTATGTTTTTTTACTGTGAATTTTCTATTATTCTTAAAAAATGACCTTTTATTTGTTCTCTGGAATTTGACAAAGAAACACTATGGCTTTACGATTTTTAATTTGTTTATTAGTAAAATTATTTAAATTTAATAAATTATTGAATTAATTTATTGAGGTTTCAAATGCAATATAAATGAATTAAATTACAATTTAATTTTAATTTTTGAATTTTCTTTTTTCCTTTTTTATTAGTAATATAACAAAATATTTTTGTTATTTTCATAATAGGTATGAAATTTCATGGATTCTGAATATCAGAGAAAACACATATTTTGCTACTTAAACTTTTGAAAGTCTACCAGTTAATAATAAAAACTTTAAAATATGTACCAAAACCAAACTAACTTAAATATATTTACTTAGCATCAAATTAAATCATCTCTAATGAGAGCATTTAGGAAAAAAAATTCACAGTGCTTTCAAAGATATTTTCTTTCCATGTCTTTTTTTGACCCAGATCGTGAACAAATTAACTTTGTATCTTTTATTCTGTGTAGCATTCCAGGAAACACTATTTTATACACAGACAATTTTTAAAGACAAAACACAAATAAAAGACACTCCTGTTTTTCTTAAACATGAGAAAATAGCACAAATATTACCTTTATAGTACTTTTCTAATAGGAAAAAAATCGCAAACAAAAAAAAATGCCAATCTGCTAAATAATCTCATGAAGGCTTACACAGACTGAGAACTCTGCATAATTCTCAGATTGAGAACAGTCATATTACCCTTCCTACTTGAAAGCACAGTAGATCCCACCCAACCCTGACATATTCCAGCATAAACAAAGTCTGAACTCCAAAACTATACCTCACTAAGCCACCAAGTCACCACACACTTCACACACTTCATAGACTTTTACAGCCACATACACAATTGTGCAACTACTCCAAATTTTATATGACTAACAGCCCAATAGGAGTATAGCAAATTTGATGTCAATGTTACATAGAATACCACACAACTCAATAAGTGAAAACAATAAAAATGAAGACTCAATAGGCTCAGTAAATCTCTAGGCAATGACTTACAAAAGAGCCTATGAGATTTAACAATTACAATTAAAATTTTTGGCCTATTTTTGATAATCCCATTTATCATCTTGTTACAACAAGCAACAAGCAACAACCTTGGTGAGAAAATTTGTGGAGAGAGGGTCATACTCTCATGGATCATACTAGAATGGATGCTGGAACATTGTATGCTGGAAGTAACTATTAGAGCAATGCTTTAAATCAAAATACTATACTGAAATTTTTAAAAATTATTTAGGAACCCAAAATAAAGTACATGAGGTAAGGTGTTTGCCTTAAATGAGGATAACTCCTCTTTGATTCTCAGCAGCATAAGTGATTCTCTGAGCACTGTCAAAAGTGATCACTGAGTATAGATTTCAGGACTCCTATATATCAATAGTAACGTTTTCAGAATGTAATATCTCTATAAGAGTATTCCATCAAAATGCCCACATACTGCCACCCTGTCTCTATATATCTATTTTAATATATTTTGACATACAAATTATATGTAATTTTATAATAATATATATGGAAACTACTTACCTAAATGATTTATTTGTAACTTACCTTGGCCATAAGTTTCATTATACAATAAAACATCTCACTAATAGTTCAACTATTAACTGGTCTAAACTGTTATCTCTTACTATAACGGAAGTAAACTGCTATAGACAACTACACTACCTCAAGAAAGAATATTGGAAATAAAAGCAAACCGAAAAGCTATAAAGCACAGGGCCAGAGCAGTGATGTGTATCGGTAAGGTGTTTTCCTTGACAGCGCTAGCCTAGGACAGACCTCAGTTTGGTTCCTGGTGTCCCATATGGTCCCCCAAGCCAGGAGCGATTTCTGAGCACACAACCAGTAGTAAGTGTCACTGGGTGTGCCCCCCCAAAAAAGCTATTAAGCAAATAAAACCATTTACCAACTTTTTAAAAATTCTTTCAGAAGATATCCTTAAAATTAGAAATCTATAAAAATTAAATAATCTATATATCAAATTATCTAATATTGGCTACATATTTATGGTGGTAGATGAAAAATAAAAATCTATATTTATTTTTGCTGCATTTCTAAGTTATCTTAAATTTATAAACTATAAACATATTTTCCTTTCTTTCACCATCTTTCTAGGCTTGTAATATTTGTATTTAACATGCATATTTTTGTCATGGTCAGCTCCAAGAAAATTCCTGACAATGAAACTCCTAACACTGAAACATATCCTACTACTAAGTAATCTAAGGAAACTACTGTCCCTGGCATTCCTCCTCTGCCATCTTTTCTTATCAGCTCAGAATTCAAACGATGTACTAACTAAATGCAGAAAAGTCATCATAGATATGTCTCCTTCCCATCAATCAGTTGTCACATTTCACAATTAATGGACACAAGTTAGATACTACAAATACCAGAAAGTTTATGGATTACTCTTACCTAATAATCACTATGGGATGCAATATGGACTAGCCCTTATGGGTAATCCTTATGGACTAGCCTTTGTGGGTGTTATTTATCAGCTATATCCCCTACTAGGAAGTAAGTTTCTAATATGTAAGACAAAACCATATTCTGTTTTATATTATGATAAATAGTAAGGGTTCAAATATTAACAAGTATGTTGTAAGTGCTCAGTAAATTTAAAGTGATTGAAAAAATATAGAAATATTTTTAGAATTGAGGAAATTTTTTTATTTAGAAATTAAGTGATTAAAATCTCCCAGGAAATGCTTTTTTTAGTAGGTGTATGGTGAGAGCATGACTTGGGAGATAAGAAGAATAGTGGAGAGTAGATATTTGTTCAATCTGGAAAATTTATTTTTCCTCTTCTCTTTTCTTCCTTTTCTTGTAGTATTTGTTCCTTTCTCCCTCCATTTAACATTATAATCCCTCAAAGCAAACTTTTAAAGGATACTTTAGAAGAGGTAAAAATGTGTGAAAATACTACTGATTCTTATAGATTTATTCCCAATGCTTTTTTCTCTAAAACTTTAGCCAAAAGTAGTTATTTAGAGTAAAAGAAAAACTTCAGATACTGTAATATGTATTTTATATAACAATATCTTATGTTTAATTCATATCTATAAAACTATAAATTCTAAATATTGATATTTTATACAAATAAAATTTTCTGAGAATCTGTAGTTAGAAAAAATCTATTTTAAATAAGGGATAAAATACAGGGTAGTACGAGAAGGAATGGCCAATGGTAATTGTATATCTATATGTAGCAAATTAGTAAAGTATTTAATAAAAATTCAAGGCATTGTTAATATAGTAGAGTGCAAGAAAATATTCTAATCTAATCTCATGAGATAATAAGATTTACATGGTCTCTGTACCATCAATTATAATTTTAGGTTCAGTACATTTTGAATACTTTAATATTTCTAATTTTTTGAATTCTCATACCAATTCTCTTTTTAATAGATATCTTTTAGTTGTTACCTTATAAACAACCTTTCATGTTTATTTTAAATCATATGTCCCCTTTTATAACATAAATTTTCTCTTAGCATATTATATATAGTCAAAAGATCTCTTTGGATTTTATTAGATTCTCATATTCATCATCTACTAAAATTCTACTAAGTGCTTTCACTCTAAAAGAAATCACCATTTTCCTACAATGATGATTCATGTAACTCTTTCCAACATCCTTTCTGACTTTCTTTGCTACCCTGTCCTCTCTCACTTCCTTTTATCCAGATTCCCCAGTCAGATGCCAAGCCAAAGTCTCACTCTGTTTCTCTTTCTAAGCACCCCTCTCCCAGGTATGTTACCTATGGTCAGCCTTCTGTAGCTGCTGTATTTCAGTATGCTTGTATTCTCTTATTTTAATTTGTAGCTTCTATTTTCAGCTGTTTCTTCTTTTTTTTTCTCCAAATGTACTTTTCTCTATATCACGGTAACAAATGTGTACATTTGTGTGAATGTGTATATATAATTTAGTGATCTCCCTTTTTTTTTGTGTGTGTGTGGTTTTTGGGTCACACCCGGCAGTGCTCAGGGGTTATTCCTGGCTCCAGGCTCAGAAATTGATCCTGACAGGCACGGGGGACCATATGGGGCACCGGGATTCGAACCGATGACCTCCTGCATGAAAGGCAAACGCCTTACCTCCATGCTATCTCTCCGGCCCCAGTGATCTCCCTTAATTACTGTTGTTTATGAACCTGATGGTGGTTCAGGAGCACCAATAGAGGTGACCATTAAGGTTATACAACACCAATGACCAGAGCAGTATTACATCACTATTTGAGTAGCATTTAATTAGGCAAATATCTATAGGTTGCCTAATAGAAGTGGTGCATTAAATAAGAGTTTTATTGTGTCCAACGTTGGTTTGATCTTCTGCATCTCATATAGTTTCCCAAGCCTTCCAGGAGTAACATAGAAGCACAGAGAGGAGTAATCCCTGAATTCCATTGGGTATGCATCCCATCAACCACCCCAAAAGATTTTTTAACGACAAGGATTTTACTGCCTTAATATCTGTGGTTTGCCCATCCCTAGGTTAGTGCGTTACCCAGATTCTGATATACAGATTATGAGTTTTTCCATTCCACTAAATTTTTATTAGCTTTTTTCTAAAGATTTGTGATGAAAGAAACACATATTTCTAGTCTGAAATTTAGGGTGACTTGAATAGTACAGTGATTAGTAAATGTAAACAGACAAAATCATTCATAGATTTAAATAATATTGAAGATGCTAATAGATAACATTTAAAACCAATTTAATTATATTAGCAACTGACTAATGAATAGGCAACATTCTTTCTGGTCTACACACTCAAACAGCTAATTCATTTTAAGTTGGTTTTTATTTTTCTACAGAGAAATTTCAAAAATATGGCTGTTTTGTTTTGTTTTGGTTGGTGTGCTCAGGGCTACTCCTGGCTTTGCTCTTAGAAGTCACTCTTAGCAGTCTCTGGAGATCATGTGGTATGATCCCTTTTCAGCTGTGTGCAAGGCAAAACCCTAAGCACTGTGCTATTGCTTCTACCTATATGGCTGAATTCTAGACTTCTTGTTTTAAGCTCTTCTACATAATATTGTTCAGTTGTCAAATGAAACATGTATAAAGCTTAATCACAAAAATTATGATTCCATATTGTTTTGTTTCTTGTTTTTATAAGTTATCTCTTTAGACTTCCCTACCTGTTATAACATTATCATTATCTTTAGTTTCCAAATCCTAAAATACTGTAATGAGTTATTTTTAAGTTTTTAATAGAAGAGAATATCTGTTACTACTAAATTAATGAAGAATATTTTATAAAAAATTTTAACAGGAAAAGTGATTAAAATAATTAATATTGGAGAAGAGAAGTAAGTAAGATGTATAGGTCATTTATTTATAGGTGAGATCAACAAATAGAAATACATAAAATAAACCAGTAATAAATTTGCTGTAGAAATTTTATGTTAAGTTGAAAGAAAATGGCCACACTATTTGTGAAATTATTCCAATAGTAAAAAGGGAGACGATGGAAGATATTCTTCACTCTATATCATGGATCTAAGATAAAAATATAAAATTTTTTAGAGTATTATTTATGCCAGATGTTGGATTGGTCATTTAAATTAAACATTAAATAGTAAAATTAAAATTGGTAAAGAGATTAGCACTATTGAGTTGATGACTCATTTAGGCAAGCAAATAAGTGAAAGATGTATCAGAACAAGTATATTCTTAAAAATGAACTCAAGTTATTACGATCATTTTATCAATACTGTGACAATGGAATGGATAATTTTAAAAGTATGAACTTATTGAGGCTGAAAGTATTTAAGCCGCAAATAAAACCTTCAACCACTGAATGAAGTTTTGTTTAAAGATTATAATAATTACAGCAGAAACAATTTTTGAAAAATCAACCAGAGATAATTTTATAGTCATTAGCTACATTCCAATAAAAACACATATCAAAGCAGTTTTAACCAGAATAGTATTAAGTGAAAAAAATTAGACTCTTAGGCTGCTATGAGTTCAACCATAAAGCCACCATCTGTAGGCTTTCAGCCGGTTGTTTTTCTTGCATAATTACTAAGTTTTCCAACTTACAAAGCATCTCAGTTTTTACTATGTAGGCTTTTAAAACATATACATACTAAATAGATGCAATTTAACTGTAAACCAAATTACACCCAAATTTACTATTCTAAAAGAACGTTTATTATGATTATGTGTTGATTTTTGTATTAAATCTTGGATTGAGTGCAAGGAGTCTTTTTTTTTTTTCTTTCTGTCCCATGGTCTTGGAGTCTTAATTTGAATAGCCAAAGAAAGTTTAAAAATACCAGAAGTGTCTTTGTAAGTGGGGATTGGGAGTTTTAAAGAAAGGTAAACTTTTATTTTGCTTTGTTCTGAAGAGAGATCTCACATCTTAGCCTTCTCCACCCTTCAAGACCATTGACTGGAAAATAACTAAGTAGACACAAGAAAATTTAACAGGAGAATAAAATTAATTTTTTTGATGATTTTTATTCTGGGTTTCTGGAATCAGAAAGGTATGATAATTGGTTCTGTAATGAAAGTGGGATCAGACAGCTTCAAGGCAAGTACTTTATCCCCCTCCAATCAGTAACAGTGAAATATAAACTTTTAAATCAAATATATTTGTAGGAGACCGGGACATAAACAATTGGAACTGGTACCAGTCCATTCTAATGAGCTTATATCTTCATTAAGAGGTCAAACTTCGGGGCCAGTGAGGTGGTGCTAGAGGTAAGGTGTCTGCCTTGCAAGCGCTAGCCAAGGAAGGATTGTGGTTCGATCTCCTGGCGTCCCATATGGTCCCCCAAGCCAGGGGCAATTTCTGAGCGCTTAGCCAGGAGTTACCCCTGAGCATCAAATGGGAGTGGCCCAAAAAACAAACCAACAACAACAAAAAAAAGAGGTGAAATTGAATATAAAGTGGAAAAATAAGTGCGTATGTAATTAGTAATTTAAAGAAAAAGTTATTGTGCAAAGTTCTGCCAATACCTTGTGATTCTGGACCACCACAGAAAAGCTGTGCCAATTTTTATGGATATAGATAACCGTACAAGAAATGTTATTTAGAAATCCTTTGTAACTTAGTTTTTCCCAATTCATAATATTGAACTTGTCATTTAAGAACTCACTGGGGGCAGCCTGCCTTGAAAACCAAAGTCTGTGTAGAGGTTACTAATTTTTCTTGGTGCTAATGCTAATTGTCCAAGGAATTTAAGGGACTTTTCTTTTAGGATATCATTTAGGATGGATTTTGGAGTCTATTTATTTATGTTTAACAAATTCCCTGAGCAATTGTATATTTTACCATATAATTTAACAGAATAGGTATTTTTGAAAACCAAGTACAGACTTTATACATTATGTTGTTAATGTTTTTAAATATGTCAGGGTTACCTCAGATGCCAGAGTTCGTAAAACTATTTTCTCTTTGCAGAAGCACAGTGGAGAGAACAGGATAGTTCCTAGAAAATTTTTTTCTATTCTGAGTTCACCCTTACACAGTGTGTAGATTGCTGAACCTATCATGAGACAATATCCTGACCATAATCTTCTATGTATAAGGATATTCTGTAGAGTAAATTATTCAAATCACCATTTGTCCATAAAAAGTCCCATATCAAATAGTTCTGATTAACTTTCTAAGATCAAAAAAATCACTTTAACTCTATGAATATTGCTTCTCTTTTATCATTTAACTAAGGAGGGTAAAAACATTATTAACTAAAATGCAGACATTAAGTAGATGTGGGGTTTTTTTTCCCTGTTAAAGAACAATTACAACTTCTGGGGGATATATCTGTGCAATTTTCTACAATACTGAATTAGAACAGAAGGAAGATCACTAAGAAATGTGATATAAGTCTCCTGGTCAAAATGAGTTTCCAGAGTGGTATCAATAAGTTCTTTAATAAAATGGTTCTTTATGGTATGTTTTGCCTAGGTTTAAATTCTAGCATCACCTAAAATATAAAACAATTCATTAAACAAAATTTTATTAGGTGTTGAGTTCACAGTTCTGCTTTGAGTTCTCTTGAAAAACTATTTGGCATCAACTTGTTTATGTGTATAAGAAATTGTCACTTAAAAATTTTCCACTCATAACTGGAAATAACATAGTTGTAAATCATACAACTCAAGTATATATAATTTTGAATGAACAATAGACTTAACATTCCTTATCTCTCTAGTATTTTGGGTGTAATTTTTATGATTATATGTTATTTTGTCTATTTAATATGTATTACATGCTATGTTAACATTAATGTTATGTAATATAATTATCAATTTAAGCTAGTCTACTACTTTATTTTTGTTTAATATAGGACAATAAATTCTATAAATCAAAGTTTGATTATTTTATTAGAATAACTTCTGATTTATTATTTCTGTCTTGGTATTTTCAAATAAGTAAGAGTCAGGTGTCAGTTATCTAAAACGATAAACAAGAGAGGGAATTTTGCCCAGAGGCATGTTGGAGAAAGAGGAAAAAAAGGGGGAAAAGGCAGGAGGAAAACTGGGGAGATTGGTTTCTAGAAATTGCACTGATAAAAGGTGTTAAATATAATTTGACTAAAACTCAATTAAGAACAACTTTGTAGTTTTGAAAAAAAAAAACCAACTGTATTAAAAACAACCTTGTAAGTCACAGTGTAAAAAGTAAATTAAAAAAATTCTGGTGGTTATTTTCTACAACAATTATTTACAATATCACTCACAAATATAACTTCAAAATTTTTCCTGAAAATATTCTATTTTATTTTACCCATTGGTATGCTCTCTAATAAATGAGTCACACTTTGGATAGATGCAAATCATGTTTTCAAAAATTACAATGAGATACTAAAAGATATTACAACAGATTAGCTTTTACTTTACATGTAAACAATCTAGGTTTGGTCCTCAAAAACTCATGTTTCCTGAGTTCTACCAGTATTAATGCTTGTGTGCAGAGCCAGAAGAAAGTCCTAAACACTGCTGGATACACCTCACATCCAAAAAAATAAAAAGGAAAAAAATGCAGTTTTTAATCAGATTTTCTCATAAAAATCTTAAAATACTGCTAATAAAATGACCTAAAGACATATAAGAATATAATAGAAGTTCCTCATTTTGAAATAAAGACTTCATTTATTTTATTCAGGACAATAGAAATTTCTAGAGCAATTCTTCTTACAATTTTGCATATGTATGGCACCAGAGTAATACCACAGCAGTAGGACATTTGCCTTACATGCAGCTGACCAAGGAAAGAACTGATTTTCATCTCTGGCATCTCATATGGTCCCCGAAGCCTGCCAGGAGTTATTTCTGAGGGCAGAGCCATGAGTAACATCTAAGCACAGCTAGGTGTGGCCAATAATAAAGATAAAAAATAAAATGAAAAACAAACTTGCATCTGTCAATGTCACAAAGGCGTTTTTTCTGATAACTCCATAAAATATTGACAGAAAAAAAGGGTTTTGATTACTTGTAGCATTTTTTTAATTATTCTTTTTGTTTTATTCCTTATGTTTTGAGTATATACTACCTTGCAAATTTTTCTGGTAATAACAGGTAGCGATAAAGAATTACATACCTTTTTAAAATTTTTTTATATTTTTATATTGAGGTAATATACACTTAAATTGGGCAAAAGAGAACTGGACCAAAATTAAGAAGGTCAACTAGCTCCTAGCAGCACAATCTTCCCAATAAGCATCTCTGAAAGGCCAGCTGTATACATTCTTCTAAAATTTGACAAAGGCTAAACTGGGAATATTGTGTTTAGATGATCTTTGTCAAAACAACCCAGGATAAACTAAAAAAGGCAAAACTATAGAGCTGTTCTCTCTCTTATAAGTACATTGCTTCAATGTCTTCTTAACCTACTTGGCTTTCTATATATAGACATATAAAAAAACTTTCTTTACATGATTTGACATTTTTTATTCAGTTATAATATATTGCTTCTCTGAGACAAGCAGAGCATATCCATCCATGAAACAGAACAAGATCACTTGTTTATAAGTGTTTAACTTATGACTCTCATCGTTATCTCAAATTGTGTGTAAAAATATTTGACCTTTAGTCCTAGAAAACTGTTTCTCATTATTATTATTAGATAATTATTTTTTAGTGCAAAATTGCTTCTAGATAGCAATTGCAAAGCTTGGAATTGGGGAAGAGGGAAAATACTAGTGGGGAAGCAAGAAGATAAGAGGAACCCAAAAGAGAAACTGATTTCTTTGATCCTCCAAAGACAATCTTTGTCACTCTATGTGAGAAGTGTCGAAGTAAAAGTAAAAGTTATACAGGAAAGAGTAAACAAGAAATGAAGTGTTAAAGTTTATTGCAATAAGGGAGAATGTTTAGAACTGAGTATAAATTAAACTCCACTAGAACCAAGAGTTAGTGGTGTTTTCAAAAATTTGGTTGAGACAATAAAATAATAATGGAGTAATGGAGTAACTTCTGATAGGAATATCAGAAGGAGACTGATTAATAATATGTAAAAAACACATGAAATTATTTTTATGTGTTTAGGACATTAGTGTGTGCTAATTGATGTTCAATTCAAATAGGTATAACTCTTTTATAGGTAAACTCTTGCTTGATGATTCCATTTTAAAGAGACAATTCCTAGGTCCATAAGAAAGACATCCCTGTGTTCTAATCCTTTCAAATTGCTCTTTAAAATAAGTAAACATTTATTGAACAGGACAAGAAAGGTATTGCAATAAAATCATTTTTAAAAAATAGAGAATTCAAGCTCTATATAATTATTAGAAGGGATTCTTATAACTAGCATTGGCAGAATAATATCTTATAATGGCAGATAAATGGTAACTTAACATTATTTTAGCTACTTATTATTTACTTATTCATATATCATCAGTCTATATTTATTTCAATATGAAAGTCTCTGTGCATGGCACTAATTAACTCTTAAAGTCATTTAATTTGGAGATTCCTGGGTTTTGACACTGTATTTAATTTTCTATTAAACTGAAATTTTAAATATTAACGTTAAATTTATAGAGTCTATTTACATTTCATTTGAACTAGGTTTCCTTGGCATTTCACAAGCAAAGGAAAAGGAACTACCTAATAATACTGATATTTGAAGGAAAGGAGAGTGTTATTATTGGCTGAAGACAATTTTCAGTCCATTATAACTCCACTGATGCTTCTGTCTGAAAGCAGAACATAGTTGTACTTCCTTAATGGTGTTCTCTGAAACCAGTAAGGCAAGCATGCTATTGTTAGACTCAAATTAATTTAGTAAAGGTAAAAATCCACATTTTCCATTAGTATTTTCTTGGCATGTTTTAGTGTGAAGGGATAATTTAACATTTCCTGGTAAAAATAGATTTTCTGATAATCTTTTATAATACTACATATTTAATTCAGTAGCCTTAATATTTGTTTAGGATTAAAAATTCTGGTTCTTATATATAGATAGTACAGAATATGCTTGCCTTGCTAAAAGTCAGTGTGAAATCTTGGCACCACACTTGTGTTCTCTAAGCACTGCAAGAATCACTGCTGAACACAAAGCCAATACTAACCCTATGAGCATTGCAGAATATTACCCCAAAGCAAAAATAAATAAATAACATATTAATTAAAAATAAAGGAGCTTCCTGTCTATTGCTTTGATTCTTTTGTTTGTTTTGGGGCCACACCCAGTAGTTACTCTCTAGGCTATGTGCTCTGAAATTGTTCCTGGCTTAGGGCATCATATGGGATATAGGGGGATCAAACTGCAGTCCATCCTAGGTCAGCCGCATGCAATGCAAACGCCCTATTGCTGCACCATCACTCCAGCCCCTATTGTATAGATTACTAAACATCATCTTAGTGCAGAATAAGGTTAGCTCCATATAAATGGTATCATGGATGTAGACTCCCAGCTTTGCTGGCACTGAAGTTTTAGAGTTGTGAAGGTTCTTTAGCTTCATGTTATGAAACAAAAACCAACAAATAATAAAATAAATAATAACACCCAAATCCTCATGGACTTTACTACAAGTCACTAATTTACTTGTATTCTGAATTCCTTAGCTATGCCATCTTATTATTCATAGTATAAGAGTGAAGAATATACACATACTCTATACCCCCTAATAAAAAGAGAGATTTCCCCCGAGGATAGCTCTAATGCCAGTCACTTTGATATCTAATGCTGAGATCAATGGAAGCCTTATGGATATTCCAAAGATTTACACAGTTACCAAGACTTAAAAAAATGGTAAAAAAAAAAAGACCTCAACTTCAAACAAAATGCATGTATGTGCATGAACACACACACACACACACACACACATTTTGGCTACCAGAGACACTCAAAGGTAGCTCATTTATCTGTGAAGGTGGGAGGTGGTCTGCCCCTGCTGTGAGCTTAGCAACTATGAGAGACTGGGGGACGTGTTGCCTTTGCATGTTTCTCTACTCAACTGTCTCCTGAAACTCTCCTGATAAGGCCAAGCAAAGCCCAGCAAATCTGTCTCCTAGAGGTTCCAGAAGAGTGCCACCACTATGCTTTCACTTCATAGCCACACTATCTAACTAATAAACCCAATCATAAAATGCAAAAAAAAAAAATCATACTAGGAGCATGACAATGGGGATGGGGAAACCTCACAGGCAAACACCATGGACAGAGAATGAAGATCTTAGCTCTGATGACCCAAAAAATACCAACCATCTGATTAATCTCTCAGGTAAGGAGTTTAGAATAGAAATATGGAGGATCCTTATGGAAATCAAAGAAAACATAGCTGTAGCTGAACAGAACACAAAGTTAAAAATCAGAACACTCCAAAATAAAATAACATCTGAAAAACAAGGTAGCTGATATGAAAACCTTGATGGAAAGCCTCTCCAACAGTGTAACAGCAGCCAAGGACAGAATCAGTGAACTGGAAGATGATATGCAAAAAAAATTCATTTAGCAGAAGATTATGGAAAAGAACTTCATGGCAAATCATCAGACATTGGAAAAAGTACTCAAAGAAGGTGAACAAATGAAAATAGAGATCTTTAATAAACTCAACAGAAACAACATAAGAATCATGGGAGTCCCAGAGTCCCAGGAAGAAAATTCCCAGGAAGATTTAACAATCAAATAATCACCACAGAGAAACTACCAGAGCTAAAGACCCAATGCAATCAAATCCCGCATGCCTGAAAAGTACCAATTAAAAGAGACCCGAACAAAAACACCCCAAGACACATCCTAGTCACAATTATAAGTTCAACAAATAGAGATAAAAAAACTGAAAGCAGCAAGATCAAAAGGGGAAATGACATTCAGAGAAGTATCCTTAAGATTTACAGTAGACATGTCACAAAAAATTTTCAAGGTCAGAAGACAGTGGTGGGATATTGTGATAAAACTGAATGAAATGGATGCTTCACCTAGAACACTGCACCCAGCCTGACTGACATTCAGGTTTGAAGGAAGGATACATAGCTTCCTGGATAAGCAACAGCTCAGAAACTTTATAGATGCAAAACCAGTTTAAAGAGAAAAACTAAAAGAAAACAAGACTGACGAACAGACACACCAAACGTACACAAGGATGGCATTAAATCCTATGACAATCATCTCCCTCAATATCAATGGACTAAATGCATTAATTAAGAAACACAGAGTGGTGAATTATACCTAAAAGATGAATCCAACCTTCTGCTGCCTACAAGAAACACACCTAAATAGTCAGAACAAAGACTCAAAAATCAAAGGCTGGAGGAAAATCATCCAAGCAAAGAACACCCTTAAAAAAAGCTGAGGTGGCCATATTAATAGCAAATGACACAAACTTTAGACTCAGAAAAGTTGTAAGGGATAAAGTCGGACACTTTCTATGAATGAAGGGATAGTGCAACAGGAAGAAATTGCACTAGTAAACGTATATGCACCCAATGAGAAACCAGAAAATTATCTAATACAATTATTGAAAAATTTGATGGAGGTTATCAATAATAACACAATAATTCTGTGAGACCTTAACATGGCCCTGTCAATACTTGGTAGGTCAATGAGACTGAAACCCAATAAAAATATACTTGCCCTGAGAAGAGAAATATAAGAAAGTGGCCTAGTAGATATATATAGGACAGTTCATCCACAGAAACAATGATACACATTCTTCTCCTATGTAGTTGGGTCATTCTCCAGGATAGACCACATACTGGCTCATAAAACATACCTTTATAAAATCAAGAGGATAGAAATTTTGCAGGCTAACTTAGCTGACCACAAGGCTCTAAAATTAGATGTGAACTGCAAAGGGACAAAGAAGAAGAATTTAATAACTGGAAATTAAACAGCCTGCTAATGAACCACTGGGTCTGAGATGAAATCAAAGAGAAAATTAAAACTATCCTGGAAATAAATGACAATGAAGACACAAACTATCAGAATCTATGGAACACAGCAATAGCAGTACAGAGAGGAAAAGTTATAGCTTTGCAAACACACATCAGGATGAAGAAGAGGCATACCTGAACAGCTTAGTGACACAACTTATAAAATTAGAAAATAATCAACAAAAGGAACTAAATATAAGTAGACAGAGGAAATAACAAAGGTTAGAATAGAAATCAATAAAGTGGAAACCCAAAATACAACCCAAAAGATCAACGAAAGCAGTTTTTTTTTAAAAATAAACAAGATTGATAGACTATTGGCAAAACGCACAAAGAAAGAGAAACTTCATAACCCATATTAGAAATAAAAAGGGGGAAATCACTACAGAGATTGCAGTGATTCAAAGGGTAATCAGACACTATTTTGAGAAACTCTATGCCAAGAAACATGAAAACATGGAAGAAATGAAATAATTCTTGGACTCTTATAACCTTCCATGGTTGAATAAGGAGGATGTAGCATATCTAAATGCCCCCATCACTAATGAGGAATTTCAAATGATAATCAATCAAATGTATGCCCAAAAGCAAAAGCCCAGACCCAGATGGATTCATTAATTAATTCTTTCATACCTTTCGAGAGGAACTACTACCAATCCTGACTAGTCTCTTTCATAAAATTGAAAAAATGGGAACACTTCCAAACAGCTCTTATGAAGCCAAAATCACCTTGATACCAAAACCATAAAGAAATGCTGCCAAAACAGAAAATTAAAGAACAATATCTCTGATAAACACAGGTGCAAAGGTCCTCAACAAAATCCTGGCAAAAGGATCCAATGCCTCATCAAGAAGATCATTCATTATGATCAAGAAGTTTTTATCCCAGGAATGCAAGGGTGGTTTAACATTTGTAAATCTATCAACATAATACACAATATCAAAAACGAGAAAAATAAAAACCACAGGATCATATCAATAGATTCAGAGAAAGCATTTTATAAGTTTCAACACCAATTCTTGATAAAAACTCTCAGCAAGATGGGAATGAAAGGAACCTTTCTTACTACATTAAGGCCATCTTCCAAAAATCAATAGCAAATATTATCCTCAATGTAGAAAAACTAAAAGTCTATCCTCTAAATCTGCTACAAGATAAGTTGTCCTCTCTCACACTCCTATTCAACATAGTACTGGAAGTACTTGCTACAGCGATTAGGCAAGAATAAGTTATCAAGAGAATCAGATAGGAAAGGAAGAAGTCAAGCTCTCACTGTTTACAGATGACATGACACTCTATTTAGAAAACCCTAAAGACTCTATCAAAAATCTAGAAACAATAGATTCATATAGAAATATGGCAGGCTTCAAAATTAACCCCCAAAATCAATGATCTTTTTATACACCAGTAATAATAGGGATGAAAGTCACATTAAGGAAAAAAACCAATTCACATTAGTGGAATATGAGAGACATTACATTCACCAATTTTAACTGTATTACAAATCAATAGCTATCAAATCAGCATGGTATTGGAATAAAGACAGATCCTCAGATCAGTGAAATAGGCTTGAGTACTCAGAGAATGTTCCTAAGACATAAAATCCCCTAATTTTTGATAAAGGGTCAAGAAATCCTAAATGGAGCAAGAAAAGCCTCTTCAACAAGTGGTGTTGGCACAACTGGTTATCCATTTGCAAAAAAAAGAGAACTCAGACCCTCAGCTAACACCATGTATGAAGATAAAATACAAATGGATTAAAGAATTTGATATCAAACCCAAAATCGTAAGATATATAAAACAGCACATAGGTAAAACACTCTATGACATTGAGACTAAAGGCATCATTAAGGAGGAAAATGCACTCTCTAAAGAAGTGGAAGCACAGATAAATAGATGGGACTATATTAAGCTGAGAAGCTTCTTCAACTCAAAGGAAATAGTGCCCAAGATATAAGAGCCACCCACTAAGTGTGAGAAACTATTCACCCAATACCCATCAGATAAAGGTTTAGACTCAAAATTATACAGGGCACTGACAGAACTTTACAAGACAAAACAAACGAACAAAACAAACAACATCTAATTCCAACAATAAATGGGGAGAAGAAATGAACAGACACTTTTAAAAAAAAATACAAATGCCAAAGGTACATGAAAAAAAATGCTCTTCATCACTAATCATCAGGAAGTTACAAATTAAAACAACTATGAGGTACCCTCTCACACCACAGAGATTGTCACACATCACAAAGAATGAGAACAAGCAGTGCTGGCAGGGATGTGGAGAGAAATGAACTCTTATTCACTGCTGGTGGCAATGCCCTCTAGTCCAACCTGAAAAACGATATGAAGATTCCTCCCAAAACTGAAAATTGAGCTTCCATATGATCCAGCATACCACTCCTAGGAATATACCCTAGGAACACAAAAATACAATACAAAAAATCCCTTTTTTACATCTATATTCATTGCAGCACTATTTACAATAACCATACTCTGAAAACAAGCAAGATGCCCTTCAACACATGAATGAGTAAAGAAACTGTGGTACATATACACAATGGAATATTATGCAGCCATCAGGAGAGATGAAGTCATGCAATTTTCCTATACATGGATGTACATGGAATCCAATATGCTGAGTGAAATAACTCAGGGAGAGAGACACAGAATAGTCTCACTCATTATTGGTTTTAAGAAAAATAAAAGACATTTTTACAATAATTCTCAGAAACAATAGAGAGGAGGACTGGAAGGTCCAGCTCGTGACATGAAGCTCACCACAAAGAGGGATGAGTGCAGTTAGAGAAATAACTACATTGAGAACTATCATAACAATGTGAATGAATGTGGAAAGTAGAAAGCCTGTCTCGAGTATAGGGGTGGGGTTGGGAAGAGGGAGATTTGGGTCATTGGTGAAGGGAATGTTGCAGTGATGAAGAGGGTGCTTTTTACATGACTGAAACCCAACTGCAATCATATCTGTAATAAGGTTTTTAAATAAAAATATTAATAAAAGAAATCACTGCTGGTGTGGGCCAGAAACAAAAAATAAAAATAAATACAATAAATTAAAAAATGCAGCCCCTTATCTTTTTAAAAAGCACACACATTTCACAAAACATATTATATAAACTATCTTAATGTGGAGGAATCATATACAAGGTTTTGTCATATGAATCCATCCTATGTTGCCATGAGTCACCATTCCTTGACATTCGAGACCCTTTAGCACAGATAAAGATATATATCCTCTATTTGCCCATTTATCTTAGATATTAGAACTATATATTATCCATGTGTATTAATTAAAATTTGTATTTTTGGAACTTCTTATATGTCTAGTGTTAATTTGTTAATGCATTCAGTTTTAGAAGAATTTTGCCCTCAACATTGATAAGAATTCTATTCTTACAGATGATTTGGTTTTTGCCATACTAATTTTAAAAATAAGGGTCAGTATGGCAAATTCACCTCTACAGCATGTAAGACTCACACTACATTATTTGTAAAAGATGGTACTCTTGTAAAGTAATTAAATTTATGATTTACTTAAAATACAATTAAGCCTTTGTGGATTAATAGGAATTATGCTATAATGTTAACAATATTTTGAGCCATGGTAATGACTCTAAAGCATGAATTATTTTTAGGTAAAAACCTCATATATTTTGAGAAATTTAAATTTTAAAGGAACCTATAAAACTGCATAAAATAATTTTTATTTGTTTGGGGCTACACATAGAGGTACTCAGGGTTTACTTCTTTCTCTATACTTAGGAATCATTCATGGAAGGGCTCAGGTATTACATGAGTTGCTAGAGATTGAATCCAGGTTTATGAAATGCAAAACAAGTGCTTTACAAGCTCTGCTATCACTTTGGGCTCCTGAAAGCATTTTTTTGCGATGTAAAAAAATAATTACATAGTTAAGTTCTACTTATAAGTATTATTAATGATATTATAACTAAAGTATATAAAGCTAATTATTTCCTATTGAAAGTAATCAAAATATTGATAAAAATGTTAGAATTAACCAAGTTAGTAAAATGTGCCTTAAGTTTGGCAATAAAGATCAAGAGGAAATATATAAAATATATATTTAATATATTTAATTTTTATATATGTAAAATATATAAAATACTATCTAAAACAAAATACAAAATATTGAGGCAAGCTCTCAGACCTTATTCAAATCAATAACTTCATTTATTTTATAGCTAGTTATTAAATCTTCAAAATTTTTTTCTTATATTAAGTATGGGTATTAGTAAAATTTCTTCAGATACCTTAATTATGTTCTGCACTATCTTTGTTTCTGACAAATTGTGATAGAAAAATCCCAAACATGTGTGGGAAGAATAAGAGTTGTATTTGTGAATCAATTTATATTATCTATTAAATAACATTGCTTTTTTTGTATATTTAACTAAATCGTCAACAAGTTAATAAAACGGAATATAATTAAAATTTTAGAAAATTTACCAAATCAACTATTTTAAGTTCATAGTTCAATTTTATTGAAAACATTCAAATTATCATCAACTAACATTGTTTCATCATATTGGAGTGTAACTAAATAAGTTAAATTATAATTTTCTACTTTACCACCACACAGTCTATAAATGTCACATTTTCTTTCTTTTATAATCTTGACTGATTTATACCCATTATGCAAAGAAAACATACAGTATTTTTCTTTTTATTGGATTATTTAACTAACCCAATATTTTACATTTTTATTTTTGCTTTAGCATTGAAGCTAATGTTTTTTGTAGATTCAATTTTAGACTATGAGCTACCCTGGGGATAAGAAGTGAATTTTATTCATTTTTTTCCCTTCCTAATCTGATCATAGTATAGTATACTTTTTTTATTAAAGAAACACATTAAAGAAATTTACTCAAAATAATCCAGAAAAAAAATTGTATTACTAGTACATGCAAATATTATATCAAGAACTAAGGACTACATATTCTAATAATTCTTAACAATTATAAAGATAGTCCTTTTTATTACTATCAAAGCAACATTTTTCTCTTGAAAATTAAAAATATTTCCAGAACTGCTCAATTATACAATAATTTTGCCAAAACATATTTTATCCTAATTTTTATGTCCATAATTAAATTTTACTTAGCCTATCCTTGCTACTTATAACATGATAAAATTAACTTTATTTTCAAACCTGAAAAAAGACAAAAATCTTGGGAGCAACAGTCTAAATTTAGCTTTTAAATTCCTTTATCTGCTGCCAAGATAAGTGATGAGTGAAATTTGTATTCTTCCATCTCAGAATCTCAGTCATACTTTCACTGGTCTTTATAAACATTAAGATGCAATGTGTATTTAACCTTATTACATGTGCTCAACTATGCTAAAACTCACAACGTTTCTAGATTTATATATTTAGCTAAATATACAAAATTTAGGTCAATAGCAATAGTACAGTAGATAAAGCACTTACCTTGCATGTAGCTGATCTATTTAATCCCTATGTATTTTCCCAACATCATAGAGTGATACTTAAGAGCAGAGCCAAAGACATAGCAGAGACAGGCATAGACGCAAGAAGTTTAATGAGTCTATTTTCCTCTTTATGTCTTTTCTACTAATAGCTTTGTTCAAGTCCTGATGAAGACCCTCCATCAGGAATGGTATTTCAGGTGGATCTTATTGTTTGTGCCTACAAACTAAGATGAACATTTCCAATGATCATCTTAAAGTATTTTGGGTCAATATACCAATGTCGTCCTGCTCCAAGGCTTTTATAATTTTACCAAATTGTTCTGCCACTTTGCTTTTATGCCAAATGGATTTGATCTGTTAATGTCCTCATTGTAATAGTTCTGGTAAAAGTGGTGCCGGAGTGATAGCACAGCAGTAGGGCATTTGCCTTGCACAGGCTGACCCAGAACTGACCTCTGTTTTATCCCGGTATCCCATATGGTCCCCAAAGTCAGGAGCGATTTCTGAGAGCATAGCCAGAAATAACCCCTGAACATCACTAGGTGTGGCCCCCACAAAAAAATAATTCTGGTAAAAGTAATCAGTTAAATTTGGAATACTATACAGACATTATAGTAGGCTAGGCTGGGAAGTTGAATTATTGACAAATACTTGTTCCTTGATTTTGTGGAGCCTGGTATTGACCCATGACCCAGTTTCCAAGAGTGATTAAGTCTTAGCCTTGAGAATGCCCATCCAAGAGGTAGAGCAGAAAATTATTGCATATGTAAATGTCCCATTTTGCCACAGTTAAAGCGTCTGACCTGAACTCCCAAGGTTGATTTTGGGCACATTCACCAGTTGCTTGAGATACAATAAGAAGATGAGATCCAATCACTATCCCAGAAAAGAATGATTTACCCACATATTAGGTAAAGTCCAGGTGGTCTCCTTGGGCAGAAGCCCACATGTCCACTAACTGGGTAAATGTATCTTTCTGGTTCCCTGGAGTTTGCATCTGAATAGTGTAGGTTGATAAAGGGGTGGCAGCAGAGGGCACGATGGCGGGGAGAAGAAAAGGAGAAAAAATTAAGACCCAACATTGGTGGCAGCAGGCAGCAAGGGAGCACTGTAAGCTACATGCTTTTCTACAAGCATGTAGAAATCCTATGAAATCTCTCTACCTAATGGGACTTAATATAGTCTGACAATTTTAATTGGCAGTGTCAAGGTTATCATTTCTATCAGTAAATGTTTTGCTACTGCATCTTTATTCTGCATCTAGGTAGCATCTGCCAGTTTACCAGAAACTCTGTATATGGTGTTGAAGCTGCCTGAAAATCTTTGTATAGCTACCTTAATTTTGGCATCAGAATCAACTTTTTTCCAAGCCTTCATCGTGATCTCTGATGAGTCTCAAAACAGCATAGGGTAATTTTGCCTGCTAATTCATTTCTGAGAACTCTCCTCCTATCTGCAGCTCATAAGACAGTAGAACTCTTGCAACCATCATTCTAGAATAATTTGGCCTATTAATCGTAGTTTTTGGCACCTTCATAAAACTACATCATACACATTAAAGTTGGAAAGCATTCAGGAACATCTTAACCACAGTATTAATGTCCTCCTGATGGGTCCACCACACACTGTTACTCCAGGTATCAGTTAATTTAGCACAAAAATGGAGAAAGTGTACCATACTCCAAGCATGCTTGCTTGCTTTTTCTTTCTCTTCTCTTTCTTTCTTTCTTTCTTCTTTCTTTCTTTCTTTCTTTCTTTCTTTCTTTCTTTCTTTCTTTCTTTCTTTCTTTCTTCTTTCTTTCTTTCTTTCTTTCTTTCTCTGTCTCTCTTTCTTCTTTCTTTCTTTCTTTCTTCTTTCTTTCTTTCTTTCTTTGTTTCTCTCTCTCTCTCTCTCTCTTCTTCTTTCTTTCTTTCTTTCTTTCTTTCTTTCTTTCTTTCTTTCTTTCTCTCTCCTCTTCTCTCTCTCTCTTCTTTTCTTTCCTTTCTTTCTTTCTTTCTTTTTCTTTCTTTCTTTCTTTCTCTCTCTTTCTTTCTTTTTTCTTTCTTTCTTTCTTTCTTTCTTTCTTTCTTTCTCTTTCTTTCTTTCTTTCCTTCTCCTTTCTTTTTTCTTTCTTTCTTTCTTTCTTTCTCCCTTCCTTTCTTCTTTCTTTCTCCCTTCCCTTCCTTCCTTCCTTCCTCTTCCTTCCTTCCTTCCTTCCTTCCTTCCTTCCTTCTTCCTTCCTTCCTTCTTCCTTTCCTTTCTTTCTTTCTTTCTTTCTTTCTTTCTTTCTTTCTTTCTTTCTTTCTTTCCTTCTATTTCTTTCTTTCTTTCTTCTCTTTTCTCTCTCTCTCCTCTCTCTCCTTCTTTCTTTCTTTCCTTCTCTTCTTTCTTTCTTTCTTTCTTTCTTTCTTTCTTTTCTTTCTTTCTTTCTTTCTTTCTTTCTTTCTTTTCCCTTCCTTTCTTTCTTTTTCTTCCTTCCTTCCTTCCTTCCCTTCCTTCCTTCCTTCCTTCCTTCCTTCCTTCCTTCCTTCCTTCCTTCCTTCCTTTCTTCTTCCTCTCCTTTCTTTCTTTCTTCCTTTCTGTGGGACGCGGGTCCTTCCTTAGCTAGCGCTTGCAAGGCAGACATTATGAATAATAGTAATATATCTTGAGTTGAGAAAGATGAAAGAAAAGAAAAAAATAGTAATTTGCAGAAACATAATCAATGAATGGGGTCTTTAACAAAAGGCTATTGCAGCAGTTACCCTATTTCAGTGGTCTCTATGGACCTAAGCATTAAATCATTGATGCCGATGTAATCAAAAGGGAAATGGATAAATTGAAGTATTTTGACAAGACATTGCAATAATAAATACTCTATTTTGGAATCTGATAGAGCACTTAAATTACAATATTAGGATGCCAACATATATCGCCAAGAACCACTGTGAACAAAAATGTTGAAGAATGATTTTATATGTTAAAATTAAGGCACTAAGATGTACCGATACTGAGCACTGCAGTCAAGGTCTCTGACGTCCAAACCATATTCTGCACCAGTTTCTGTGAATAAAAATGTAAGAATATTATTATAGGTTATTGTAGTGAGAAGTTGATTGAAACACATGTTCAATCTAAATAGCTGATTTTCTTGTTGAAGATTCTTTGTAGTATAAAAGAGAGTAAAGGCTCTTGCTTTTTACCTCTTTCCCAGTTGATTTATTTACTTCTCACTATAACCTGGTAATTACTGTGTTCAGAGTACCTACCATTTTAACCTGTTGTGTTTCTTCATAAGTTATTCTAAATACCACATACCAGTGATATTATCTCTATATTTATTCTTCTTTCTTCTGGATCATTTCACTTAACATAATATTTTTAAACAGGGAAAGAGGAAAACTTCTATTTGTAGATGATATGATGATATATATCGAACACCCCTAAAGAGTCCCACAGAAAGCTCCTGGAAAAAATAAACCAAACAACACGGTGGCCTACTACAAAGTCAATACACAAAAATCATTTGCATTCCTTTATGAAAAATAACAGAACAGGGGAGAAAGAGATGAAAAGTCCATCTAATTTAAAATAGTATTTTAAAATAACAAGTACCAGGAATCCACCTAACAAGAGAGGTGAAAGACCTTATACTATGAAAACTTAAAAACACTTCAGAAATAAATTGAAGAGGACCCTAGAAATTGGAAATAAAATATCATGCTAATGGGTAAAAAAACTCAATATCATCAAAATGGACCATCATACCTAAACTACTATATAGATTCAATGTAGTACCCTCTTCAAATTCAGACATTATTTTTAAGAAACTTAGGAAAATCAGTTATAAAGTTTATGTGGAATAACAGATGTAGGTTAGCCAAATCACATCTGAAAAACAAGAAACTGATGGGCATTTCTTAACCTAACTTGAAGCTTTACTACAAAGCCATAGTGATCCAAAACAGCATGGCACTGAAACAAAGACAGTCTCAGACCAATGGGTCAGAATAGAACTATCAGTGACATACCACCCAAATGTACAGTCAAATAATATTTGAGAAGGAGTCAAGGATTTGAATTTCAACAAAGACAGTCTCTTCAGTAAATGGTGTTTAGAACAACTGGACAACTTATGTAAGAAATTAAAGATTGGTCTATACCTCATACATTACACAAATGTCAACTCAAAATGGATTAAAGAACTTTAAATTTAGACCTGATACTATAAACTTCACTGAGGAAAATACAGAAAATATAGGTCTACTCCAAGCTTACATCTTAAAAATTTTTGATGATAGATTACAATGACAAGAGTTATAGCATCAAACCTAAATAAATGGGGACTACATCAAATTATAAAGTTTCTATATGGCAAAGAAACATGACTAAACTAAAAGACAGCTAATTAATTGGGAGAAATTTTTGCACTCAACAGATAAAGGCTTGATATCTAGGATATACAAAGTACTCCACAAAGGTTTAATTTCACAAAATCCCAAATTAATGGGGAGAAGAAACGAACCAGACATTTCTCTGTGGAAGACCAAAGTTGTTCAACACACATGAAAATATGTTCATCATAACTTATCATCGGAAAATTCAAATTAAGACAAACAGTGAGGTACATCTTACACCAGTAAGGATGGCACATATCAAAAGTAATGGAGGGGCCAGTGCAGGTGGCAAGGATCTGCCTTGCCCCACTAGCTTAGGAGGACTGCAGTTCGATCTTCCAGTATCCCAAACTGTTCCCTCAAGCAGGAGTGATTTCTAAGCACATAGCCAAAAGTAACCCTGAGCATCACCAGGTGTGGGATGTGCCCCCCCCCCCCCCCACCAAACAAAAGTAATGAGAAATATCCTTTGTTGGTTGGATGTGATAAGAAAAAACTTTCACTCCACTGCTGGTGGAACTGTTACCCTAGTCCAACTCCTATGGAGAAACATTATGAAGGGTTCCTCAGTAATTCAAAATTGAGCTACATTATGACCAGCAAACCTTCTCTGGGTATCTATCCAGAGATAGAAAGACATTCATCCAAATGTATGTAGCACAGCAATATTCATTGCAGCACTCATTACAATATGCTAGGACTTGGAATCAGCCTAGATGCCAACACACAGATGAGTAGATCATGATGATGTAGGTACATATACACAATGGAATATTACATAACCGTAGAAATGATATAGTCATGTAATTTGCTAGCACTATGGATGGAACTAGAAGTTGGACTGTTTTTCTGAAGGGAAAGAGTTGATTCTTATTTTGGGTTAGTGCTAATATTTCTGAGAGTTAGCAGCTGTGGTTGGGAGCAGGATGGGATCATTCCCAACTCTCTAAGGAAAGAAGGTTAATCCCAATTTCTATACTTAAGGGGATAAAATAGGTTCAGGAACTTCTGCACACCAGCCTTCTGCTTCTAATAAGTAGATTGCTTTATTGTGGAAAAAACTGAAATAATAAGTAAATTTTCCAGAGACTGGGGTCTTTATTGAGAGGATGCACAACCATACCCTAGGGTGGAGAACAGATAGGATCAGAGACCCAAACCAAAGACATGCTTCAATTGAAAGGTACTTCAGCCAATGTGTAACAAGTGTATCCTTGTATAGGTTGGAAATTGACTAATTGAATAGTGTTTGATGAGGTATAGAAGCCTATGGAGCCAGGCCAGAAGACAGAAGAGTCTTCCCATCACCTTTGGAAAAGGTTTTAATGAAGCATTTTCATCCTGAAGATCTATATACCTGAAGTAGTTTGTCAGCTTGTTATCGACTGAAGATTCAAATTATATAAATATATTTATTTTAAAGAATTATAACTCATAAAATCCTACTATCATGTCTATGACAATAATAGCAAATATAATGATAAGATAATAAGGTAAGAGCTTAATAAGTATATTTATGTAACCATTAAGAAATATAAATCATCTACTTACATTTCAGGTATTAAATAACATTTTGCAAAGAATTTATATATAAAATAAAACTAGGGACTGTATATAATATACCAGTAAACAAAGTAAAGCATTAATAAAAAAATACTGAAAGATCTCATAAGCTTAAAAGAAAATGTTTTCCCCCCAGGATATAGGGATAACTGAATAGTAATGAGAAAAATTTTAGTGGTGTTCAAATTTTTTGCAATTTATTATGTTATTATTCTTTTACTTATATCTCATGAAGGGAGTCTCGCATTGCTGATTTTGATCCCTGCATCTATGTATGGTCCACTAAACAATTGCCAGAAATGATCACTGAACAGATCCAGGATACATTCTCGGAACTGTCAGGTTGTAGCACCAAAAAGAAATAAAAAGATTCATTTTACCAAAAATAAAATCATACATAATACTATCTATTACTTTAAAAATAAAAATGTAAATTTTACTTGTAAAATTGATAAGCAAAAACTCTTACTGGTTCAGAATCTATCTATACATTTTCCTGAATATAAATTAAACCATTTAGGCTGGTCTTAACAATAGTCAATCTATCTTGGAATAGTTGTACAGCTAGAATGCTTCCTAAAATTATTTATTTTTATAAAATAATATGCATAATAATGTTTTATTTACATAAATTATTTGATAAAGTGATTACAAAATTGTTCATACATTTTTAAGTCACAGAATATATACCACACAAGGTAGTTTTCCTGCCATTATTGCCCTGATTTTTCTCCCAAACCTTTTCACCTCGGGTCTCTGGGTAAAGACTTTTTATTTCTCTTTCTGTCTATCTCTATCTAAGATGGTAGTTTGTACTATTGTAAAAGAAGATTACCATTGATAATCACTTTATCCCCCCTTTTTAGCATCAATTTCTTGTCAAAGTTGATCAGTTCGTAATATTATTGTCACTAGTATATCCTTCTCTAATTTAACACATTGCTCTTTGTGTCAAGCTTCCCTACACATGGACTGGTCCCTCCTGACCACTCATCTCTATTGTCTCTGGATATTATTACCATATTATATTTTATTTTCTTATATCCCAAAATAAATGAGATGATTCTATATCTATTCTTTTTTCTCTGACTTATTTCACTGAGCATATGCTCCATGTCCATCCATGTAAACTTCATGTCTTCATTTTTACTAACAACTGCATAGTATTCCATTGTGTAGATATACGACAGTTTGTTGGCCCATTTATCTGTTGTTTGATAGATGGGTTGTTTCCAGGTTCTTAGCTATTGTATACCACTGCTGAAACTAAACATAGGGGTGAAGAGAAAAATGTGTGTGTGTGTGTGCTGTGTGTGTGTGTAATTCCCTAGGATATATTGATAGGAGTGGTATTGATGGAAACATACGGAAGCTCAATTTCCAGGAATTTTTGAGAAATCTGTAATGTTTTTCAGAAATATTGAACTAGACCAACATTCCCACCAGCAGTAAATTTGATTCCATTCTTCCTGCATCATTCCAGCACTGATTGTTTTTGTTCTTTATGATGTGTGCCAATCTCTATGGTCTGAGAGCGATATCTCATTGTTGTTTTAATGTGACTTCCCTGATGATTAGTAATATGAAGCACTTTTGTATGTGACTTTTGACCATATGTATTTCCTCTTTGAGGTTAGATTTTTTTTCTTGCAAAGTTTAATCAGTCCCTTGTAGTTATTAGCTACTAACCCCTTATCTGATGGGTATTGGATGAATAGTTTCTCCCATTTGGTAGGTAGTCTTTGTATCCTACTCACTGTTTCCTATGAAGTGAAGAAGCATCTTAGCTTAATGTAGTCACATTGTTTTATCTTTGCTTCCTCTTGCATAAACAGTAGTGTTTCATATTTTCAGGTGAACTGGTCAAACTGCCATGCAAAAAATATCTTAGAATCTCTCTATAATGCCATACCACAAAGGTCAAATCAAAATGAATTAAAAACCTTCAGCAGATTGCCCTTTTTTATGCATACTGTTATGATTGAAACCCAACTAAAAAATAAAAAAGAAACCCAACTAAAGTATGTTTGTAACGTGGTGCTTAAATAAAGATATTAAAGATAAATTAAATAAATTTAAAAAAACTTATTATCAAACCTGACAACATAAGGTACATAGAGGAAAATATAGGCAGAGCCCTCCAAAGACATTGAAGCTAAAAACACTCTCTTAAGGAAGAAAACACCACTGGCTAACCAATGCACCTCAAAGAAATGGTGACTAAGATATAGACTACCCCAAAGAATGGGAGACTTTACTCATTAACCCCAACAACCATCTGATAAGGCATTAACATCTAAGATATACAGGCACTGGTTAAACTCAACAAGAAAAAAAATATTATCCCCACCAAAAAATGGGAGAAGAAATAAACAGACATTTCCTCAAAGAGTATATACAAATGTCCAAAAGGTACATAAAAAATATTCCAATCGCTAATCATCAGGGAGATGAAAATCAATAAATCAAAAAAATTATGTAATCTTTTATACAGCATGAAGACTGGCAACATCACAATGAACAAGAACAACAAGTACTGATGAGATGTGGGGAGAAAGGGACTCTCATTCACTGCTGGTGGGAATAATGGTTAGTTCCAGCCTTTTGGGAGAAATACAGTGTATTTATTCATCAAAAAAATTAGAAATTGAGCTTCCATAAGTTCGGCAATACCCACTAAGAATCTACCCAGAACGCAAAAAACACAATATAAAATAATATTCTATGTATTCTATGTACCTATTCATACCAATAGTCAGAATCTGAAAAAAATCCAGACTGTTGCCAACAAATAAGTGGCTAAAAGAAACCGTGGCAATCTATACAATGAAAAACTATGAAGTTATTTGCAAAAATGAAGTCATGAAATTTGCTTACACCAATATCCATGGAGAGTATTGTGCTGAGATGAAATGAATCAGAAGGACGAAGGCTAGATACAGAATAATCTCTCTTTCTGGCATAAGAATAAAAGGACAGTATGTTAATAATTTCCAGAGATACAAGAGATGTGGGCCAGAGGGTCCCATAAGCTAGGAAGCTTGTTTACAAATGGAGGAGCAGTGCTGATTGTGTAGAGCAGTGGTCGGCAACCTGCGGCCTCGCGAGCCACATGTGGCTCTTTACAATTTTAATTTGGCTCTTCTGTGTGCCTGGCAGCCACTGCAGGAGTCAGAACACCTGTTCCTAGCCTCTGTCAGTGCACACCGTGCTTGCGCCCGGCAGCCTGCTCCAAGAGTGTAAGATGATATCCAGTATGCAACACCCTAAACAAAGGCTGTTTCTCCCACTGTCATCCTTCTTAAACCTCTTCCTTTGATCTGTAAAAGTTCACTGAATATGTACTTTTGTCTCTCTCCTCTTGAACTGAAGCCTCCTGGTATTGGGAATTGGTTTTAACAAAGAAAGAAGTGTTCTAGCTTTTTAGGGCTCCAGGCAGAGAGTACAAGGTAAAAGGCATGGACTCCCCATGATCATCCTTTTATGGCTAGCTCGGGTTTATTATTTCTTTCCTGCTACCTGCTTCTTCAGACCCAGGTTGGGTGGGTTTAGAAATACAGTGCCTGGAGTGAGTTTAAACACATTTTATTTTGCTCAAGAGTGGGCATCTTCCATGAAGGGATTCTCAACCCAGTTTTCTTTTCTGTGTATTCTCATGTTCAGAGTACTCATGATTAAAGTTGTGAGCTAATGCCCTTAAATGCTGTTTTTCATATTAATTATGACTTTCTGCATAATACAAGTGCCAATCAGAATTTTTTTTGCAAGAGTGGAAACATTTCAATATCTCCTTCTCAGACACAGCTATCCCAGAATCAGATTCTTTTTTGAACACTTCCATCTTATGTCTTACTGTAAAATCTACTTGTAAAACTCCCTTGCCAAAGAAATATTAAATTCGTAGAGAAAATGAACAATGTCTGCCAAACACACAAGCTTAGCTACCCATTCCTTGTCCAACTGGGGCTGTACAATGTCAGAGTTCTGTTCTCACAGGAACTGCACTACTTCTTCCCTCTTGCCGACAAGGAGACAGGCACCCTTCCCCTGAACAGCCACTTCACTTCTTCATGGAGAAGATGCTAGTGGTGGACATCCATACTCTCACCCAGGGTGCTGAATAGCCTGGATTTAATCACAATTGTGAATTTCACAAATTATCTTTACTGTGTCATCTGTCACAGAGTTTAGTTCAGCAGGGAGTTTTTGTGAATCCAGTCTATCATACAATGAGTGGATACAATGTACGGGTGTGCAACTTCTTTTTCTTGTGACTACACAAAAAAACACTGAGCCATGTACTGTTCAATCATCTGTACATACATCAACACATCAGATTATTTATTCTGAGGTGAAATGAGTCAGAAGGAGAGGTGTAGACACAAAATAATCATTCGTGGCATGTGAGAATAATAAATGGCAAATATGGTTAATAATATCTAGAGAAAATAGGGTATGAGCGACAGGAGGACTAGTCCATGATAGAAAGCTTGCTATAAAAAGTGGTGAGTTCAGTTAGAATAAAGAAAGGTACATTATGACATTGATAGTTGGAACATATCACTCTGGACAAGAACTGGATGCTGAAAATGGAAAAGTGACATGCATGGTACCCTTTAATTAACAATACTGCAAACCACTGTGTCATAAAGGAAATTTTGCAAACCTCAGTGTCATAAAGAAAAAGAGAGATATAGAGAAAAAATCAAAATGCCTGCCCCTGACATAGGCAGAGGAGGGTGAAGGGGAAGGAAACAAGGGACATTGGTGGTGGGGAAAGTGCTCTGGTGAAGAGTGGTGTACATTCTATGATTGAAACTCAAGTATGAATATTTGAAACAAATATGCTTAAATAAAAAATGAATTTTAAAATGTTTCAGGCACAAAAAAAAATGTTTCAGGCACTCTATCATAATTCCTTTATGATATATCATATGCCTTTAAAAAATGCTGTTTTTGTTTTTGTGTGTATTTTAGTTTGGTTTCTTGTAGCACACACACTAAAGTGTCAATAGAATTTTTTCCTTTCAGTGAAATCACTACTTTTCTCTGGAACAATGTCTTTGCTTTTAAAGATTATTTAAAGGTTTTTCTCTTTTACCAGTTTAATCTCCATATCGAAGGATTTCAAATTTTCAGCGCATTTTGGTTATCAGGAGGAAACATTTTGACATGTTTTGCTTCCTTATGATCAGAAATCAAAGCATTTTTCCTCGAGAAGGGTGTTCACTATCTAGAATTAACAAATGATCAGTGAATTCAAAAACTGTATTTCATGGCGAATGTTACTTCACTTCTAAATCAGCTTAATCATAAACTACAGGGAAAAGAAAACACAATTTTTTCAATATTAGAAGAAGTTATTTCGTTTGAAAACAAATTATCTGTTTTTGCTCAAGATTTTGACAGAACAACTTTGATTCACCTTTCAAGTCTGTTGAAACATCACCAAGAAAATAATTCTGGTAATTCACATTACCTATTTTAAAACAGCACTTTTAAATATGAGGGAAGCTTTTCTCAAGAGGTTTCAGGATTTCAGAAACAGCAAAGCGACATTGGCCTTTGTTAAAAAAAAAAAATCCTCTGGATGCCACTGTAACGGAATTAAATTTTTCTCCCTTTAAAATTGACATTGGCAACTTTGAAATGCAATTGCTGGGTTTAAAAAACAAAGAACTGTGGAGCTCGAAATTTGAACATCTTTGGCTAATTTAGAAAGATGGGAGAAACACAAATGTGAACTTAGTTCACAGCACAAGTGATCTGCTTTGAAAGACCTGGAGAAGGAAGATATGTTAGTTTTTAACACCTGGAATAGTATTCCTGACTCATACAATCTACTAAAAAAAGCTAGCTTTTGTTGTTCTTTCCTTGTTCTGGTCTACATATTTATGCGAAAAATCATTTTCAAGCATGAATCTTATCAAGAGTAAATTGAGAAATCGTCTTATCGATGAGAACCCAGAATCATGCCTAAAATTAAAACCAACAACATACAAACCTGACTCAACCTATCCAAGGAAATGCAAGGCCAATGTTCCATTAGTGTTTGTGACTTTTTCAGTCATTGTCAGGATGTAATTATCTCTACATTGTAAGGCAAATTTTATGGAATTTAACGTTATCGATAAATAATATTGTTCTAAAGTTTTTGTTTTATTAGTTGTGTTATTTATATCCTCCTGACCTATGTGGATACTTGCATGCAGAATATTCTCAATAAAAACTTATTGAAACTAAAAACCATCCTATGTATTTTCGGTTTTAAAAATGTTGGTTCTTGGGGCCCCTGAGCAATAGCATGGAGTAAGGCGTTTGCCTCTCATGCAGAAGGTCAATGATTTGAATCCTGGCATCGCCTATGGTCCCCTGAGCCTGCCAGGAGAGATTTCTGAGCATAGATCCAGGAGTAACCCCTGAGTGCTGCCAAAAAAACCAAACCCCCCCTAATAAAAAAAATATGTGGCTCTCAAAATAAATTTCAGTCGTGGTTTTGGCGAGATTTGGCTCCAGTCGAAAAAAAAAAAGTTGCCGACCACTGGTGTAGAGAATGGCCTCTGAGACAATGATAGTTAGAACCGATCTGTCTGGACAAAACCCTGGGTGCTGTAAGGCTATGAGAAATTGATATGCATGATACCCCTTTATAAACAATAGTTCAAACAACAGTGCCTACAAGGAAAAAACAAAGAAGCAATAGAAAGAGAGTGTGTGCCTGCGAGAGAGACACAGCGATAAAGAAAGACAGAGAGACAGAGAGAGAGGAGTAAAATGCTTAGAGAGGCAGGCAGGGTGGAGGGTTGAAGAGAACTGGGAGTATTCTTGGCAGGAAGTGTTCATGACTAAATGGTATTTTACATTTTAAAACTGAAACTGAATCCTGAACATGTTTTTTAATCATAGTTTTTAAATAAAATGGAGGAAATAAGTCCACAAATGTGTCCAAGTGATAGTACAATGTGGAGGGAGTTTTCCTTGCGTGGATCCAATCCTGATTCCATTTCTGAGGGCTTATTTGGTTCCCCCAACCTGCTTGCAGTGATCCAGGGAGTAAGTTTGAGCACATCTGGGTGTGATGTTCCACAAAGTAAACTAAAGAAAATTTTTCTAAAGAAAACTACAAAATAAAATATTCCAAAATAAATTGAAATCTACCATCTGATAAACTGAAGAAAAAAGAATTAAAATAGTTATTCCACTGGAGCATCCAATTAACTCTAAATTTAAAAGCACATTTTCACATTAAACCTGGCTGAAACACAGAAGAGTGATAATAAAACCTTTATAACCTACTTGGTACTAGGAATTATATTTACTAAAAGTTAAGGTACAAATTTGAGTTTACAGATCTTCATGTTTATGGATCATTACTCTGTTTCATTTTCTTAACTACCTTTATATTGTTTTGAATTCCATTTTGTATGCAATTTGTGATCGTTCATTAAGAGAAATTACAGGTGTTTAATTTTATACAATGTCTCCTACTTTTTATTAAATTTTTTCTGAAACTCACTTAAATGCAGTTTTTGCTAAGGAATAAAAGACAGGTTTTGAATAAAATTTTAGTACTTTACAGAAAAACAATGTTTTCAAATTATCTTATTTGAATTTTTTCTCAATATGCTATTACTTTTCAAATGTATGTTTAGGGGACTGGAGCAAAAGCACAGTGGTAGGGTATTTGCTTTGCACGCAACTGGGTTTGCTCCCTCGCATCTCTTATGTTACTTTGAGCCTGCCAGGAGTGATTTCTGAGTGCAGAGCCAGAAGTAACCTCTGAAAGCTGTCAGTGTGGTGCAAAAATTTAAAAAAAAGATTAATTTATTTTTTATTTTAACAATAGCAAATTAGTGCTTATTTTCATATCTATGAATATAATTAATAAATATTCACCTTTATAAATAGAGAAATAATTTAGAATATAAATAATTACGTATTAAAATTCTACACTCAATGATTTCTCCTGGTGGAATTGGAAGGAAATTTTTTGTGGTGTCAGTTATCAAACCCAGTTTACATCATGGAAAGCAAGCACCTTATTTTCTGGACCCAAAGAGTCTCTTATTCAACCAGTAAATGTTTTAGTATATCTTTTCATATATGTTGCTTTTTATAACATTGTTTCTTACATCAAGTACTGCAAATATGTCATGTGGTAAAGGCATAAGGTATAATTAAATAATTTACATTTAGAGGACCATGAGACACATTCCATTATGTTCTAGAAACCTAGTTTATTTGCTTACCTATTATTGTCTTCTAACTCATGTATTACTAGGCTTTGTCATCATTATATTAATAAATCAGATAGAATTATAAGAAAAATAAGTGATAGTGTTTGTGGGCTGGTTATTTTTTGTTGTTGTTTGTTTCTTTTTTCGGGGGAGCACACCCATTTGAAACTCAAGAGTTATTCCTGGCTATGAGCTTAGAAATCTCTCCTGGCTTGGGGAACCATATGGGATGACTGGGGATCAAACTATAGTTCGTCCTAGGCTAGTTTTTGCAAGGCAGATGCCTTACTCTAGTGCAACCTCTTTGGCCCCATGTTCATGTTTTTAATGTCTCCTCTTAAGATTAATTTCATATCATTTTTACTAGAATTTCTCATAAAGGACAATTTCAGGTAATAACAAAAGTATTGTTAATTAGATTGAAAATAGAATTTAAAGGGTCAGAAAGACAGCACAATTTCTAAAGTACTTTTCTTAGATTCATCAAATGCAGATTCAATTCCAGGCACATATTGACTCCCAAGGCTCCTACCACTTCTAAGAGCAATCACTGAGCATAGAGCTTGAAGTGAGATCTGGGTGTGTCCACATTCATTATATGCATTTATGTGCATATGTATCTATATGTCTATATTTTTTCCAAAAGTTATAAGTATTATAAAAATGCAAGTCAGTAAAGGAATTAAAACCACTGCTACATCATGCATGTCTTAATAAACTGCCTACAATTTAGTATTATATTACTACTTATGAAGATAATTTATAAGAAGAAAGATACATATGTATATATTTATTTAGTTATACTAGTGACCAAAGTATATTTTTAATTCATGTTTGGTTTTATACCCTTAGAATTCTTTGAGCAGTGGGTGTTGATTGCTAATGAGTCAACCATGAATGTTGGAACATTCTATATCAATACTTCACCTTTAAGGCATAGAAAGGAACTTGAAGCTTATTTGAAAACAAATGAACAATTTAATCAGTTATGTAATGGAAAATCCTTTATAATCAAAAGAAGTGAGTACAGAAAATTTCTTGCTAACTAAGCATATGTAGATTTTGAGGGCATAGTACATAGCAGAAGGAAGCTCTGTACTGTTTTTTCCACATTATTGAATTCATCTATCCATTTGTTCCTGAAACATCCTCTTAATACAATGGGTATTAAGTAACATGCTTTGCAAGATAAAGAGCTTCTCTAGTTAATTAAATTATTCTAAGGAGGATGTAATGTTTCTATAGCTAGTTGGTGACAAGCACAGGTATTTACTCACACCTATAACTGTGTTCTCAATTGGAGTGACTTGATCTAATAATACTGTTTTCTGAATTCATAGAAAGGAGGTTATCTCTGATAAAGAATGGATTTAAATCTTAGGATTAAATTTATATCCAAAAATTTATTGTTGGTGAACAAATCTCTTCTTCCTTCAACATTGAAATTGTGTCTAGACATTTACTGTTTAATTCTGGACTAATCTTCTCATGGTTTATAAGGGAAAAGGTCATAAATCACAAACATCTTCTGAGATCACTTACCTTAACTGAAGAATAAAATATAAAACAGAACTATTCAATAGATTCTCCATTTTATTGGTTAAAAGTTCACCTTCCAAGGTTTTATTCCATTTTGCTTTAGTTTGCACATGAGTGGGCACTGAGTGCAAGTAAATATTATCTCATGGCCCAAGATTAACCAGGAAATCCTATTATTGAAGTCAAGTGTATTGTAACACATACATCAGTCAAATCACTTCCAGTTGTTTCTGTGTAAAAATCTCAGAATTTGTAAATAGCTGATTGACCCAGGAGTGATTGCCAAAAGTGATAAATCTGAAAGAAAATGAAATACTTCAAGGTTTCTTCTACGTAAATGAGTAACATGAATAATTTTTCACTAATTTTTAGTACTGCTTGCAAATTATTTAGCAAATTTTACTAAATTTTCATCCCAGGATATGTGAGAAACTAAAGTGTAAAATCACCTTTTAGCACAGTAGTCTCTTATTTACTCATATTCAATACTAAAACAATTAGATTAAGCAGGAACTATTCTGAGATACTGTGCCACTGATTCTGCAGTTTTTTTTCTCTGCTATAATGTTGAGAGAATGTATAGTCTTCCCTATGGTGACAGATGCCAGGAAAGTTGATGCTATGGG
The DNA here is from genome assembly GCF_024139225.1 of Suncus etruscus. Taxonomy (NCBI): domain Eukaryota; kingdom Metazoa; phylum Chordata; class Mammalia; order Eulipotyphla; family Soricidae; genus Suncus; species Suncus etruscus. The sequence goes on along the minus strand of NC_064851.1, from coordinate 85,298,677 downwards.
CAGGCATGCAATTCCTTCAGTGGGAACTTTATAACTTTCAAAATGTCAGTTCAGAAAACCTTTTGACAAATCTCTCTCTCTCTCTCTCTCTCTCTCTCTCTCTCTCTCTCTCTCTCTCTCTCTCTCTCTCTCTCTCTCTCTCTCTCTCTCTCTCTCTCTCTCTCTCTCTCTCTCTCTCTCTCTCTCCTCTCTCTCTCTCTCTCTCTCTCTCTCTCTCTCTCTCTCTCTCTCTCTCTCTCTCTCTCTCTCTCTCTCTCTCTCCCTTTGCGCTCTCTCTTTTGCACAATACACCTCGAAATACTATTCATCTTTCTGGGATGTGCTACCCTTATCTCTACTCTAAAAGGCCTCCAGGCAGTTTCCCTCAGCATTCCCTGAACGCTATGACCTTACATCATAGGCCTTTTTAATAGCTATTTTCTTCCTCCTCTCTGATTCGTACAAGACTTTGTTGTCATATTTATCATTTAATGCTTGTAAAGATTAATTTATTTTAATACCTTTACCATACGTTTAACCAACTTTATACTTCTTTGTAACCTCAACAAGTATAAAATAGTCAGAGATGTAAAATGTAGTTAAAAAGGGCAAATGTTATATTCATGTTTTCCATCCAACCCACCCAACTTCAATTCCAAATGGTCTCAGGAGCCAGTCAGAAGTGATTCCTGAGAGCAGAGCCAGGAGTGATTGCTGAGCATCCCTGGGTGCTCAAAAACAAGAACAAGGTAAATAAACATTTTTCTGCTTTTATTCCTAAATATGTAAATGAATTTGATGCAAATTGCTGTTCTCTTACTTTCTAGAATGCTTTACACAGTTAAACTTTAAAAATAAAGAATAAAAACATTTGTGTTTCCAAGCTACCTATCTTCATTTCTCTCCCTTTATTAAATAGGCTAATGTTCAAAATAAAATGTCCTGATATGCTACAATGCTAAACTTCATATGAACTGACATAATCAAAAGTCCTAATAAACTGTGTTCTGGTAATGTGTTTTATGAGCCAAATTTCTTTATTATATATATTTATATATTATTATATATTTATTTTTATTAGAACTTTCACTTCTAAATCACTTTTCCCTGGGCCAGAGCTGTGATATCTAAATTACTTTTGTAAATATTTGACTCTACATTGTGTAATAAATTCATCCAACTCTCATGGTGATGTACATATGCTTGAAATATTTGAAAATATTTTATGTATGTATGATATAATAATTATTTTAAGTATTTTATCTCATTTTAAAATGCACAACTACTTTAATGAGTGAGAGCTATTTTTGTCATATTTGCCAAGGAAGAGATGAATTGTACACAGCTGTTTTCTCTGTGGAATGATATAACTGTAGTTTTAATTTAAGTAGCTTTATTGTAGGTTGATGATCTCTTAGAACCTATATCATGTCCATAAAAGATATAGGTGAGTGTAGCACTTTAACTTTTTTTCAGATGAATTACTCAGATGTTTGACGTGAGGGGGATGTTATAGAATACAAGTTGCCTAGTACTTTTGACCACAGTAAGGCCAAAGTAAAGTTATGCTGATAAAGGACTGACAATATATCAATATAATAAGTTATTTCACAAATGAGAAACTTAACGATACCATAAAATGAAGAATAAAGTGGTATAGAAAAAAAGAACTATGTTTTTTTTTTGTATGTTTGCATGTCTGTTACTTGTTTGGGACCTTCAACCACTGGTGCTCAGTTCTTACTCTTGACTTTGTTTTCAGATATGTCCTGATGTTGCTCAGGGAACCACATACAGTTTTGGGTATCAAGGTTATAGGTGGCTATAATTGAAATACGATTGTTCAAACTTCCCAGGTAATGACCTTGACAGGGAAGAACAAGAGGTATAAAATAGTGGAGAATATCAAAAGGGTGCATGCATTAGTGTACTTAATAAGGAAGACTGCTCAAGGGGCTAAAACAAAATAAATGATAGTAAAGGGGAGCAGGGGCTAAGGATTTATGTAAACCAGACAGATTCTTTCTCTTTTTTAAGCCATATAATCTTATAAAACAAATGGGCACTTAAAATATATTTATTTAAAAATAGAAGCATATTCCACTTGTTAGTCTTGAAGATATGTTTTGTTTTGTTTGTTTTTACCTTTACTGAAACCTTAAAGGTATTAGCTTCCTTAAAACACAGCTCATGAAAACCTGAGTAGGTTTCAGATAGATTGTAGAGAACAAAAAAATTCTACATAATATCTAAAAACATTCTCAAAAATTCTTTTGAATCTCATTTGTCTCAGTTTCCAGCTTCTCAATACAAATTAGCATAAGGCAATTATTTATTATTTTCCTGCAATAAAATGAAGGCAACGCTAGAAGGATTTTAATATAGAACCATGGCTATTTTCAAGAAATTGAAAGTAAAAGATTTTAAATGGATTTTCTAATGATTAAGGCATTCATTATAAGAGAAAGGGTGAAAAAAAATCTTTCCTCAAGTCTGCATACTTCCCAGAAACAAAAACCCTAAATCATTTTTTGCATTGCTTGACAGAAAATGCCAGAACTGTCGCAAAAGGGAGTTTTCTATTGTTATTACAAATCACTTCACTTTAAACAAAAACCTGGTTCTGCATTTTTAGAAAACATCCCAAAACAGGAGCACTTGTTCAGATCTGAATGTAACTGATGCTTATAATTGTGTATTCAGAAGATGGCCTTTCTCATGAATACATCGATCACTATGCAATGCATAAATGCTTTATTTTAAACTTCAACTTAAAAGTCAAACATATCAGCACGCCAAGTTTTATGACTTGTATTGATTGTTCTTTTTTAAAATTTATCACACTTTGTTGCTAGTAAATTTCCCATCTTTCTAGAAATGTATATGACAATTTTTTCTTCCATTGGTCTAATGATAATTTTTATATATCTATATTCCTTGCCATAATAATCTTTTTTTTGTCATACTCAACATTGTTCAGGTTCTGCACACAGAGAACCCTCCTGGCAGGGCTTAAACCTAAATCTGCTACATGCAAGACAAACATCCAAACCACTAACTGAAACCTCTCCAATTCTCTCCAACCCAGAGAGTAATGTTTTTTAAGATCTTAATGTGGAACAGAACACTTTCCAATTTACAATACACCAGTTCAGAGTGGGGCAATGGCTCAGGTAGAAGTGCTAAAGATTGTATTTCTAAAATGTAGAGGTTTTCAAATTTTATATAAATAATGGTATATTGGTTTCTTACTTACATTTAGTCTATTTTTAAGTACCTTTGTTAATACAGACATTAGCCTGGAAAAATGTATCATGTAGTAAATAGTGATTAAAGAGATACATGACTTGTAATTGCTAAATAAAAATTAAAACTAAAATACATTACATATTAATTTGGTTTATTTTATAATTTTATTGATTTAAATACAATTAACCATATTTATATAAAACTGAGCCTAACTATCCTTTGTTAAATAGGGTCTTGCAAGAGCTAGCCTAGGATAGCTCATGGTTCCCCTGGCCTCCCATATGGTTCCCCCAAGCCAGGGGCGATTTCTGAGTGCATAGCCAGGAGTAACCCCTGAGCGTCAAACAAAAAAAATTAATAAAAATAAAAAAATAATTAAAAGTCAAGAATAACCCATAAATGCTACTGGGTGTGGCCTCACCCATGAAGTATTTTGGCATACTACCAACTCCAGGCTCCGGGCCTACTATGTTGTCCAACCCCTTAGACATTCTCTGTGATCTCTGTAACTGTTCATCCTCACAGTTGTTGCTGTCTGGTTTCTGTAGTTATAGATCTGTTTCTGTATAGGTCCTATGTTGAAGGCCAGGTGGCCTATAGCATCTTCTGAATCTGGTAATTCTGCCATGTGTTTTGTCCATAATTTAGAAGCAATATATATATATATATATATATATATATATATATATATATAGCTATACAAGAAATTAAAATAATTTTACAAAGTGAAATAATTTGCATCTTGTTCTACATGTGCTGCTGAGATAGAGATGATTTTAATGATCGTGTTGAAACCCTTAAGAAATAGAATAACAGGGGCTGGAGAGATAGCATGGAGGTAAGGCATTTGCCTTGCATGCAGAAGGTCATTGGTTCTAATCCCGGCATTGTGGTCCCCCATGCCTGTCAGGAGCGATTTCTGAGCATGGATCCAGGAGTAACCCATGAGCACTGCTGGGTGTGACCCCAAAAACAAAACAAAATAAACAAACAAAAAAGAAATAGAATAACAAAGCTCCAGCTTATGTTTAACCAATATAGAAAGTGGCTTTAGTCAGTTGAGTAGTTGTCCTATGGAAACACGCTTAGAAATGATCTAAATAAGATCTGCATTTTATTAGGAAAAGAAGTATTTATTCTTACAAATAAAACAACTAAAAATGCATTGACTTCAGCAGCAATGCTTTGCTCAGGTATAATAAAATTGATGAGCCCATATAATAAAATTTATGAAACCAGAGTGAATTCAATTTATTTGAATATTCTCAGTTATGTTTTTGTTTATTCCCATAGCAGATGTTTAATTTACAAACCAGACAATTACGACAGCTCTTCCAAACAAATAAGAGCAGATTAGTCAAACGCTCACATCAATTTTTATGTTTATCATTAGTTTTATGAGATGTCATGAATATTCAGTAGTAAGGAAAACTATCATTATGGTACCTGGAAAATCTCAAAATGATGTTTTGCATCTCTAACTACTATTTTCCCCTTTTTGATAATACTATTAATGTGTGTTGTCTCTTATTACTAGTTGGGCTCAAGGGTTGTGATAGAATTATCACTCATTCTCCTCAGAGATCTTGCACATTCTAATTAATTTGTTGATGACATTTTTGTAAAAATATATGAATTGTATGATGATCACATTTTGATTTTTACAAGGCAGATAAAGTCATATTTTGTCTTCACAAATATCACTATACAATTGTCATTCTTTGAACTTATAACATTTTAACTTTATTAAAAGTGTTTATAATGTTTGTTTCTAAGTTAATTTGGAACTTTGAAGTACCTTTTGTTAGCACAAGAGAATAACTTGATTTTCATTTATCAGAACTGTTATATCTAAATGTAAAGTTCAAGCAACATTTCCAGCACATGTTGACATTATTTTGTTATCACAGCATTAAACTATATCACACAGATAATGTTTCTAATTTCTAAATTGACTTTAGTGATAATATTGGTTGTTAATTATTAATTGGTTATTTTTAAATTGGAATTTAACAAAATCACAGTTTTTGTAATATGGGAAGTATACAGAAATCCAGTTAACAAAGAAAAATTAACTTGTCAAAATATTCTGATAGCAACCATTCCTTAATAACTCCAGAGCTTTCTGCTTAGCAAACATCTTCCTTTGTGTTTAGTCTTTTTTCTCTGTTAGGATGAGTGTTTATTATATAACTGATTGATGCCAAGATTTGTGCTTAGTCTGGACATTTGTGATTGATGAATGAATCACAGATCCAGTGAGAATTCAGGTACCAGATGACTTTTACTTTCTGAATCACATTTAAGAACCAAAAATTATAAAGGAAAGAAAAAATTAAAATATAAATAGACTTTTTTAAAATGTCTACTTTTAATTATTGCTATAACAAATACACTTCAAAAACAAAAAAAATGATGTTTTACTTGGCCACAACAAAACTGTGGCCTGTTGATCGTATTCTAAGAATGTATACATATCAAGTACTCTGGAACTACCTATTGAAGGAAAAAGAAATTACTGACAGTTTGCAACATGCTAGTAGTATTTTACTACCAGTTTTTTGCTTAAAGGAATTACTTGTAGCTTAATACACAAAATTATTGGTAGTATCATTATCAACTTACTAATTGAAACACACTACTGAAAATAACTATCAATTCTCACAATATAAATTTGTTCTACAAAATATTTGTGGTTTAATATAAAATCAACTATCAAAATAAAGTCTTAATATTAACATTTGTTAAATATTATTAAAATATTAAAACCAGCCTTATACACATACATTGGTTTAATCATTAATGTATGAAAATATGATAATTTTAAAGATTCTTAGATATTTTTAAAGATATTTTTAAAGGAAAAGTGTCAATTGAAGTCAAAGGTGGAAGGTCAGATAAATAGCACATCAGTTTTTCCTTCAGGATCATAACGGGAGGTGTACAGGAGAAAATATCCTGTGCTGGATAAAACCAGTCAGCCACAAACAAAGGAATCAGCTTTACTATTTCCCTGGACCTCGTTTTCCTATTTTTTGTTTTGTTTTGTTTAAGTGCCAAACCAGCAGTTGTAAGGATTTGTTCCCAACTCAGAACTTTGTTAGGGGGACCCCCAAGGTGATAAAGCTAAGTTCATCCTTCTGAATGCTCCAGTTTTTCTTTCTATATTTCTAAGCCTTCTCATACTTCATAGTCCATTATAGAAGCATAGTGATTACAAAAAAGACAGAATTTTCAGTTTTTAATTAAAGCAAGTGAGTTCATTATTATAAGCTATAATTCAACATATTATTACATTGTAAATATTACCTATAAAAATATGCCAAAACATATATTCCATATATTACTATTATCTTTTACCCAAATACAAAACATTAATTCTAATATTTTATTTGAATTTTATGATTTCATATATATAAGTGAAAATAATGTTATTTATTCATTAGGCTAGACATGTTGTGAATATTCCAAACAAAATATTTTATTGAATTAAGGCACTATTTAGAGAAAAAAAAAGTAATACATTCCTAATTTCAAAGTTAAAAGGTGATGAAGATTATTAACAGTCGGCAGCCTGATCACTGAGGTTTTGAATCATACTGTTGTGATCACTATGTCTCAGAGTTGAAAACTACTTGAAAATAGTGCCTTTTATGTTATACTACCATCCAGATAGAGGAAGTTGGAGATGTTTATTAGCAAATCTTTCAGTCACGGTTATTTAAATATAGATACAATCAATTTCCTGCCACTTAAGTACTATAACAACTAAAATGTTTTTCTACATGAGGGCCCAGACATGATTGTATTAGGTTGCTCTCTGTTAGGCTTCAATTCCCATGTGTCTGGAATTATTTAGATAGGGTTTTGATAAAATACAAATGGAGGGGAAAATTTTATCTGAAAGCATCACCTTGCATAAACCCTATGGGGAGAAAAATGATTTATGTGAAATCCACTGCACTCTAAATATCTCACTATCAAAGCAATGTTTTCTCTGGTGCTTTTCTTGATTCGACCCTCATCATTCTAGTCATCATTATCTCTCCAGTCATAGTGGTTGCCAGCAAAGGAGCTGTCACTCTGCAGTCTGCAGATAGCCACCGATGACCACACAGAACAAAATACTTGCAAACTCCTCTTTGGTCTGATCAATTTTCTTGATGCTTGATGCTCCTGGGGAAATTCACTGTCGCATGAGTTACATATGAGACTAGCTCCACTTAGGGACATATAGGGCATAGAAACATTATTTGGGGGCCCTATTTATATATCAAATATTATTGATGCAGTGTCTTTTCTCCAAACTGTTTTAAGAAATTATTACCCATATCTATGAACAATTTGTACTATTATATAGACTGCTTGTTGTTTATCATTGAATTGATTGATATACCTACTATGTGATAGATTATTTTATACCAGATAAATAATTTAAATAAATATTTTTAAAACTTAATTCCACATAACTACTAATTTCTAATTTTCATCTGGATACAATTCTTTTTGAGCATTGACCAAGAAAGAAGTGTTTGTATTCCTATGAGATTTACATTTCTTCTTTTAAAATAGCTGCTGAAATTATTTATAACATATGCTTCTGTAGTTTTGTAAAAATCCTTTGATATTTACATTTCTTACAGTTTTATATTCTACCTATATTTTAAAATATGATTGACATAAGTTTATAGAATTGCTGAAAAGGCTTATTCCAAAATGTGACTTTCTTTTTTGGAAAAATTTTATATCCCTCAAAATTTGGATAATTATAATAGTAGATAACACTCTTCAGATATTTATTATAGACTCATATTGTGTATACTAATTTCAGGTTTTATCTCATTTAAACATAATCCAATATTGGTCTTTTATCTTTTCTATTTTAATACTAAATTAGATTTGGAAGATTATATTATGTCACTCAGTTTACTCTATCACTAAATTGATAAATATAACAAGTAAGGAGCAAAGAGTTAGTGTTGAGGGTAGGGTGCTTGCCTTACATAGTAATTGTCCAATACTCAATCTCTAAATCAAATTTAGTCCTCTGTGGCCCAAATTAGTTATTTCTTAGCACAGATACAGGATATAATTAAACCTAGTATTTGTGGGTATGACCGAAATCTTTGCCTCCTACTAAAAAAAAAGGCAAGAATTAAATCCAGATCTTCCCATAAACATGCTATTTGTTCTTATCCATGACACTGTAGTCATTCAATACTAACAAATGTTTATTGCAATGTTTTCTTTGAAGATAAAATTAATCAAAGTTCATTATTAAAATAATTCTTATTAAAGAACAAATATATTCACTGGTTTTATAATATCTTTATAGATAATTTATTTAAAAGCATTACACTGGGGTAAGAAAGATTTTTCAAGGAGATAGGTGCTTGTTTTACACTTGGCCTACTTTGCATTTATTCATGGCACCAAATCTGAATGCTATATTCTGAGCATAACCATGAGTGATCTTTGAGTAAAGAGTCAGGAGTAAACTCTAAGAGCTGCCTTATTTTGTCTAAACAAGTGAGAGCTAGAGCAAAAGCAAATGAGTGAAGGAAAAAAGAGACAAAGAGAATGGAAGAGGAGATAAAAGAGTGAAGAGAGGGAGATAACATTTGTAATCATGGTGCTTAAATAAAAATACTATTAAATAAATAAATAGAAAAAATAAAAGTGTGGTGTCACTAAATGCAAAAAGAGGACCATGTCATTGGAATAAAGACAAAAAAGGAAAAGAGGGAAAGGGAGAAAAGTAAGAGAGAAGGAAAGAAAAATATGATTTTTTCTAAACAATTGGCTTGAAAATGTTGAATGTGAGATATTTTCAGACTTTTCAAAATCTTACCTTTTATTATTTATTTAAATATTAAATAAAATTATCTTGATTTAAGTTATTTAATTAATGATATAATTTACCCCTGATTTAGTTGATGAGAATTTGCAAAATAGAGAATAGAGGGATCAAAGTGGTGGCTCAAGTGGTAAGGCGTCTACCTTGCCCACACTAGCCTAAGACGGACTGCAGTTCAATCCCCCTACATCACATATGGCCCCTCAAGCCAGGAGCTACTTCTGAGCACATAGCAAGGAGTAAACTCGGACCATCACTGGGTGTGGCCCAACCCCCCAAAAAAGAATAGAATAAAACCAAAACTCAATATTATTTCTAAACTATAATTATTTTATTACTTATAAAATATAATTAAAATATAATCCTTAAGCCTCTTAGCTATTTGAAAGGCAAGAAGTATATGCACTGCTATGGGAACATCAGTTTTAAACTCCAAGCAATAGATAATTTAAGTACTTCCTGAAGTACCCCACCAAACTCTCTATTCTTAAAAAAAAAAAGTTACATCCTTTTTAAGCACATAGGCTACCTTGAACACATATATTGTTTACTTGTCTCTGCTTCTTTGCTTATGTATTTCAACTCTGGATAAGCCTGTTTTTTTCTCTTGAACACATCCCTCTCCCTCTCTCTCCAAGTATCTTTCTAAATGAATATCAATAGAAACTCTATTGATTCACAAAACAAATTAAAAAACACTCCCAAGTTATTGTATCAATTTGTACTAAAACAAACCACAAGTTCTTAGACCCAGTAAAATATTGAGAAATAAAAAGTATATTTGACATCAAATTAAATTTTTTAATTCCTTTAAGACCAATACAAACTAATTCATGCATTAACAAATATGCTTTACTTGTCTATCTTCTTTGACCTCTTTTTATATGAATCTCTATCATAGCCTTGTTTTTAAAACAGGAGATCCTTCCCATGCTTGCTATGGGTTTGAATTTTACATATAAGGAGTATATATAATTTATATATATATATAAATTATGCTCTCTAGGGGCCAGAGCAGTGGCACAAGCTGTGGGGCATTTGCCTTGCTACATGCTAACCTAGGACAGACTACGCATGGTTTGATCCCTGGCATCCCATATGGTCCCCCTAACTAGGAATGATTTCTGAGCACATAGCCAGGAGTAACCCCTAATCAACCAGGTGTTGATCAAAAATCAAAAAGAAAAAAATATATGCTTTCTAAAAATGTTGTTTCATGTATTTTAATATGTATTTAGTCTTTATAAGAATGTAATAGCCAAGTAGCTAAAAGATCCTTCTCTGATGTAAAAGTAATTTTTTTTTAATATGGGAGGATTTGCCAGTGAAAACATACCTTATTTCCATTCTCTAATTTTATCAAACTTCACTTTGTGCTGTGAGAATTGGTAAAAAGGGGTATGTTAGGGTAATTGACTTTAGGTTTCTCCAGTTGAATGAGTACGACATATCTACACTTAAGCAATTTGGTTTTAATTTTTAATAAGATCTCTCAACTTAGTGCTCAATAGTCAAATGTGCTTTTGAGATATTTTTCCTTTTATCCTGTTAAATATGGAAATTAAAATGTGCCTTCTATCTCTAATTTTTAAAAAATGTTTGAGACATTGTGAGTCACAAGTCCTTCAAAGTTATATTTCATTCACATAGTGATGGTGAATTAGGGCCACTAGTGTTGACCTCCCTCCACCAGAGATCCCAGCATGCATCCCACATCCCCATCCTTAACCCTCTATATATCAATGTCACAGGTGCATTTTGTGTTTAGCTTGTTATAGTTTGGGTCTCTTGGTTCTGTCGTCGTCGACTGGCTTAGGCATTTATTTCTGATCATTTTATTCCACCCAAAGCTCCATAGACCACTTGGCCCCTGAGGCCACATCCACTTTATTTTTCTTCTCTCAATTTTTAGAAAGATTTAGCAATATGAGGTAAAGCAAAGTGATTCATTTTCCAAGGTTCTATGAAAAAAATGGGAGCCCCTATTTAGAAGATAAAAATAAATTTAAAAAAGGGGAATTTTTGTTGCATAGTTGCAGTAAACTTTGGGGGAAAATTAGAAAGGAAATACCCTTGGCCTAATAAAAAGGGTGTCTCTTCTCATAAAGTATACTTTAATAAGATTGGCTACAGTCTCTGAGCATACTAATTGTCCAACCCCAAGGTATTTATTTTTATATGGTCCTAAGAAAAGATCTACTCAGTTGCAGTTGTCGTAGTCAGTCTTTTGTAAATAGAGATCTTGGTTTTTGTACAGATCCTAAGTTGAAGCTATGGTGTCTTGGAGTGTCTTCTAATTTCATTTTGCCTTTAGCTGGCAAGGAAGAGAAACTTGCCCTTAGAGCAAGTTGTTGCTTTTTCCTTGTCATCAGGGTGTCATATAAACCTACCCTAGAGCAAGTTGGTACCAGGTAGGCATTAAGGCCATTCGGGCAGGGGGTGGATTGATTTCTGGTGCCCATGCTGAAAATCTTGCAGATTCCAAGGATGGGATCCGAGGTTTGGGATTGGGCAGTCGATATCTGATCAATTTGAAGCCCAAGTCAAATCCCCATGTCTATGGTGAATTTTTAAGTTTCTCTGAAAAGATCTGAAAATTTGTGCCATCTTATAAAATAAATAAAAGAGCTAGAAACTAGTCCAAAAAAACATTGTTTACTTTTGCATCAACATGTGGACTATAGATGTGGCAACAATGATGGTTAAAAATCTTATAAGTAATAGTCTCTTATGTCACCTAATGTCACAAGTAATTACTTTGTTTTTCACTATTGTGCAATCACAAGTATTACAAAAGTCCAACAGACTAACGAAAATCCAGAAAAAGTTAAAATATATGAAATATATTAAAAACCTACCATTAATTTTAATAAATCTAATATGAGCTTGGCAATATAGAAAGTTAGTAAATTATATTTCTGCTTCAAGGCAAAATATAATACTTTTCATCTGGCAAGACACTTCTGCAACTGTGTAAACTATAAACTGTTTGCTTTTCTCTTGGTCTGTTATTTTTATTTGAAATTACAGGTAATGGATAGCCTATAGACATTTTGATCTAGAAATTAGCAGACATTTTTTCAAAAGTGAAGGAAGTCAACTATAACTTCTGCAAAATAAGTTAAAAATATATCATTTAGGAATAAAATATTTGAGATTTGGGTGTTCAGAGAGATACACATACAGTGTGCATGCATGGTACACCTTTGATCCAGCTTTCCATATGGTCCCCAAGTTCAAACACAGCATTTTATATGGTCCCTCAAGTTTTTTCCATTAGTGGCCTCTGGGTTTATACCTAAGAATATAACTTTAACATTTCAGGTATGGCCCAGAAATAAAAACAAAAAAATTATATTTCTAATATTTTAGAAATTTTAGCTACAGGTGTGACCTTAAAAATTTCTCAATCTTTGGAGTTGTTTCTGAGTAAGTAGACTTAGGTAATAATATTAACTAAAAATACAATTAGCCCTGTATAGTTAGAGGTGGTAAGATATGAAAGATTAAAAAAAAAGACATGAAAGATTTTCATGATACTTTCCTATGAGTACTATGAATCCTGTCCAAACATACTACAGATGACAAGTAAAAGATCCTTTCAATGTGGGGTAAACACAAATTAATGTAAAAGATATGAAATGCATTAATATGAAATTATTTAGTTTCTTTATTACATTTAACTTTTTGTGTACCATCAAATAAATATCAAAGTTATGTGAAAAAGGATTTCTCTGTTTTCCAGATATGGATATATGTGAAACCACATTCATTTAATATTAAATAATGTTTGCATGTTCCCATAAAATCCTTGCTCCATGCTCAGAAATCGCTCCTGGCAGGCTCAGGGGATCATATGGGATGCCGGGATTTGAACCAATAACCTTCTGCATGAAAGGCAAACACCTTACCTCCATGCTATCTCTCCGGCCCCAGATTTATTATTTTTAATTCATATGAATAAATTTTAACTTACAGTCTCATAGTAATAATATCAATATACATAACTGAAATTAGCAAACCTATTCACATATATTTACACAACAAGTTTTAAAGGTTAATCCTCAATATGTTCACTAATATAAAAAGAATGAATCAGCATGTTTTACATTGCTTAAATTCATTGCCATTATTTCAGTATAAAATATATAAACTCTTTTGACCTTAACTGACGTGATAACTTTTTAAATTAAAAGTAGTAGTCAGGTAAAAAGAATAAAGCATGTATAAAATGCTCATGATAAAATATTGGTGACCTTGGGCAAGATGAAAATGGAGCTCACTGTAAATAAACAACAAAACAGCAAAACATTCTGTAACTCCTCTATCCTTACATATATAATTTATAAATCTAATGTATAAATACTGATGATCCTAAATTGCTTTGAGTTGTTATAAATGTATAATTTTTATTTCTATACATTAACATTCTATATATTACATAGTAACATTTTATACTTCAATTGGAAAATACTGAGTTTTTTATAGTGGTGCTAGCCTTTGGCAGGCTGCCTTTGCTTTTAATAGAGTTGAGGTTGTGCAATTATAGTACATTTTTTTAATGGACACAGGTGGACTGTATGGTACTGGATCTTGTAAAGTTATATGAAGAAAACCATATTATTAAAAGTATTATAAATTAAGGTGTTTCGATTAAAATTTAAATGTAATGAGATATAAAAATGTATTTCTTTTAGAGGAAATACAATGAGATAAAAGTATAAATAATCCCTTTTGTTAAACTTAATTAATAAATACAAAAATGTATTTAAATGTTGCAAATTGGGACAATATCTCTGGTGTGGGGCAATATCTTGGGATGTAATTATTTTATCAACTATACTATCCCTCCTTATTTTTAATATATAAATAAATATATAATATATAAATATATAGATATATATGTTATAGTAAACAGACTTAATAGAGTGTATCAATCATATCTATCTAGGTGGCACACATAGTAGATGAACAAAACTTGACTTTATTTTAGGAGAAAGTCTCACAAAATACAGTGTCTAAGTTGTTTTCTTTGTTTGTTTGTTTCTTTGTTTTTGAGGGAATCACACCCAGCAGCGCTCAGGGGTTGCTTTTGGCCTGCACTCAGAAATCACTCCTGGCAAGCTCGGGGAACCATATGGGATGCTTGGATTCTAACTGGGATCTGTCCTGTAATGGCTGCTTGTAAGGACTTACAGCTGTTTCAAAGAGGTAATGAGAGGATCTAAGAAAATAACACAGAAGCCAGAAACGCATCCTTTGTAAACATAGGCAGCAGCTCATCTCTGACCACAACATCCCTGGTTGCTCCCAAGCAACCCCAAGCTATACTTATGAAATAAAAAAGTGATAAATTAATATTTTTAAAAACTATCTTTTTTGTTTAAGAGTGAATTAAAATAATGTATAAATTAATTAACCATTCTTTGATGCTAATAATTTGTTTTTGTTTTTGTTTTTTGGTTTGGGGCCACACCGGGTGCTGCTCAGAGATTACTCCTGTCTCTGAGCTCAGAAATCGCTCCTGGCTTGGGGGGACCATATGGGACACCAGGAGATCAAACTGCAATCCATCCTAGATAATTTTAAACATACAATTTAATAAAAACATAGAGAATTATTAAATATGTTTGAATTATAAAAATTTTAATAAAACATTTCAATTAGTCTATGAAAATATAAATGTATATTACATCCTAAAAAGAAAATATTGGCTGTGTTGAAAATATTATAGGTGATGCTTAAATATTATAATACAATCTTATAGATGTAAAACAAGTAATCAGAATAGACAGCACATTCAATGAAAATGATGTATTAATTAATTATGGAAAAATTATAAAATCCTTAGCAATCCAGGAATAAACAGACATTTCGGATTTGGTAGAAGGCAATCACAGGTGACATGAGTGACTGATATACACAAGTGGCTAAGTGCTAGGAAATGTGTCCTTTATTTCTTGTTGCAAATAATTCTTTTTGAAAATTCCTTGAAATTTTTGAACAAGTCTCCAGAAATCAGAATTAGGACTGAAAGTACTACACTACATTGTTACAATCATATGCTATATGTATCTTTATCCTAGGGAGTTTTCAAAAATGTTCTTGGTTAACATGCTTAATGAAATGTTTAGTAACACTTCTATTATCCTGAAACTGCATCAGAAAATGAGGACCAGGGAACTGAGAATGACAAAATATATTTTTACACCTTTATTTAGCTAGGTAATTCCAAGAATATGGGAGTAATGAATTTATGAAGCTTTGAGAATGAAGATCAGGGGCCCACTTGGTAATACAGTGGTAAAGTGTTTGCCTTCCACACCCAGGATGGAGACAATTTGGAACCCTGGCAGGAGCAAATCTTCTGAGTGCAGTCAGGAGTAATCCCTGAGTATCACTGGGTGTGACCCAAAAACAAAGACAAAACAAACAAACAAAAAACAAGAATAAAGAACAAATATATAGAAGAAATATATTCCTCAGTGAATAAACTCTTTATATGTAAAATATATATTACATATATTTCTTATAAAACATAACATTATAGTTCATATGCTAATTTAATATTAATTAGAATTTTAGTCACATAACAAAAAGAACTTTTTTCTTCATAAAGTAACAAATAATTATCTCATAAGTAAAAGATAATTAAGAAATATATATAATTTAATGAAAAATGTTCTGTACTTTAAACTTTTTTTTTTTTAGTTTTGTTTTGTTTTGGTTTTGGATTTTGGGCCACATCCAATGACAGATCAGGGGTTACTCCTAGCTATGCGCTCAGAAATCACTCCTGGTTTGGGGGACCATATGAGATGCTGGCGGATTGAACCGCAGTCCGTCCTGAATCTGCTACTGCTGCACTAACACTCCGGCCCATGTACTGTTAATCTTGAATTGTTTTATGGAATTAATTCATATGATATTTGTATCAACATGATTCTTATATTGAAAATAACTGAAATTTTATTTTTAAACAATAATACATTAAAATTAAGAAATAAAATGTGAGGCCAGAGTAAGCACAGCAGTAGGGCATTTGCCTTGCATGCAGCTGACCCGGGAGGGACCCGGTTTGGTTCCCGGCATTCCATATGGTCCGTTAGCCCTCCAGGGGCTATTTCTGAGTGCAGAGCCAAGAGTAATCCCTGAATGCCTCCCGGTGTGACCCAGAAACCTATCAATCAATCAATGAATCAATAAATAGTTTAAAATGAATTAAAATGAAATAAAATGGTGATGCTATTTTATTTAGGATATTTTTATAACTAATATAGTTACAAATAATAGCTAGCATGAAAAAATAACAGGAATGGCTGCAACAATCCGAGAATTCTCAGTTCAGGACTGACAGAAGTTTCTGAGTGTCATTGACTGGTCCCCTCATTTTTGCCTGTACATATATATTCCTTTATTGGATTGGCCTCATGTGAGTAACCCTAATAAAGTATAGACAAAGATCACACTTCAAGAGGCTTGGGAGAACATACTGTATAGATTGTTTCACTCAAATGTCACTGTAGTTATAGAAAAATCTACTTTTTATAAGAGGAACTGATGGCAGTTTATAGTAAATGCCTTGTAAAGTAGATAAATTATGCCAGAAAAAATATAGTCATTACACTGTAATGATAAAATTTCTACAAAATCCAGGTAGTAGCCCCAAATTTTATTTTACTGGGTCATAGAATAAAACATTTCCCCTAAGCATGAAAGGTACAATCAGTTCCAATCTAAAATAATTTGCTTCCTAAGGTGGCACATACTAGAGTGATCTGTTACTACTTTCACATTAAATGCACATTAAATTAAAATGCATATGTCTATCTAAACTCTTCAACTGAATAGACTTAAAAAAAAGAATAAAATAGAAATAAAACTATCTGGGTCATTCATAACAAGATTGTGCAATACGATGAGAGTCTTAACCAGTATGTTACAGATCACATGAACACAAGTAGCATAAATCCTGAATTTTAAATTCTATGCAATAATTCAAAATCTTTAAAGAGTTATATTCCCATACAAGACTGCATTGGAAAATCAATGTAGTAAAGGCCTTCTAGAAAAAGATAATGCAATAATGGCAACAGGTGACATATGATGAAGAGTGGACGCTGTAGAGAACAGATGTATTAATTGTTGCCCTGAAAATGATGCTAACATGAATGTCATCACATATTAGAAATATAAAAAATACTATCTATAAGATATATAAAGGGAACTTTAACTTTTAAGTTTAAATAAACTACTCTGGGAAAATAAAGTTTCACAATCTCTCTCCAGACCTGACCAGAATACAGAGTCTTCATGACCCATTGGTATGTTGTACTTCTTGGAAGCTGTCCGTGATAAATACAGGAGTACATATTGAACAAGGGCTATTAGTTCACTTTCCAGCTGGTATTGGATAGACAAGACTATTCATTGTGATTAATATTTTTAATGAAATACTTGGAGAGAATGTTAACTATGACATTGTACTCTGAAGACACTTTTGATTGTATTCTAATTATTTTTAGTAAAGAAATAAACTATAACATATACAATATAATGTTATTTAATTTTTAAATAGAATTATTTTCTGTTGCTTATATTTTTGAAAGTAATACTTAAGGCAGGCTCTTTTAATAGCAATAGATATCCTGGTAATTTTATAGTAATAAATATTTGAGATACTTTATGAAAATATTAGTGAGGCAAATTCTCATGACATATACTCTTCTTAAAGAAAAACTTTTTAGGTGCTGGTGAGATAGCATGGAGGTCAGGCATTTACATTGCATGCAGAAGGACATTGGTTTGAATTCCGGCATCCCATTTGGTAACCCAAGCCTGCCAGGAGCGATTGCTGAGCATAGAGCCAGGAATAACCCCTGAGTGCTGCCCGGTGAGACCCAACCCCCCCCCCCAAAAAAAAAGGAAAAAAAAAAGAAAAACTTTTTGAGTACTACAGTGAGAAAATGCTCACAAAAACTAATTTTAGCTTCTTACAAAACTATTCTAGTGACTTTTAACACCTAATTTCTGATAAAGGCATTTTAGCATGTTTTATGAAAGATTAATTCTTATAGCAAAGATTGCATTTTGTTCATTATTATTATTATTATTATTATTATTATTAATTATTTTAGTATTTGGGTCACACCCGACCTGGCACTATGCTCAGAAATTGCTCCTGGCAGGCTTGAAGGACCATATGGGATGCTGGAATTAGAACCACCGCCCTTCTGCATGCAAGTCAAATGCCCCACCTCCATGACATCTCTCCAGCTCCCATTTTGTTCATTTTTAATTATTTTCCTACTCTGTGCTTAGGAGACATTCCTAGCTATACTTGGGGAGGGGTTGGAGGAGGACTGGTGTCATATGTTGTACTAGAGACTGATCCTAGGTTCAATGAAAATGGTTCACCGTTTTCGTGTACTATTTTTTCTAGATTCTATCTATAACTTACCTCAGGTCTACCAAGTAGTATATTGTGTATGTAAACATTTTAATGGTATTATTATGTTACTGACCCTACCTTGATTGGTGATCGTGCCCTACCCTAGGGTGTGACCTGGCATTCTGCTCCCACCCTAGGGTGGTACCTGATTCTGCTCCCACCATTGGGTGGTACCTGATTCTGGGGGATAAAAACAAGGGTCTGTGGAAGGCGGGGTCTTTTTGGCTGGAACTGATACTGAGGCTTTTTGCTTCAGTCTTGTCCTGTGAATAAAGCTAATATTTTCACAAGCCTGACTGTCTGCGATTAGTTAACCGCCGCTTCACCTCAGAACCACCGGCTGAACAGGGTGGCAGACGTGTGCTCCGAGCTGGAGGGGAAAGACCTCATCCTCCATCCCTCCATCAGTCAACCTCTTCAGGGGCTGAATTGCAAAAGTATATGCAGTATTTAATCAGCCAGAATACTGGAATTATGAAAGGTAACTTTACCAAAACATAAAAGCTATTATTTTTCTAACTTACTTCAAATGTATGCTTCTCTCCTGACAATATCCTCTTTTCCAAAATTTTATGAAGCTAAAGTCTGTGCTCAGATGTGGGCTATGAAATATAATATTTTCTTTAGAACTTCCTGAAACTCCAGTAGCCCAAATGCAGAAATGATTTATTTTAGTTAGCATATACATGTTCATTAAATAACTCAGTTTACACAGAAATGACATTGCATGCATTACCATAGTAAAATGACTTTCTTAGATAACTTGGCTTTTCTGAGCCTTTTGGGAATTTCTTCTACTTTTAAATATTGGACCTGCTTTTCACTTTTTTCAGTACATCCTCTCTTGTTTATTACATTTTTACAGAGCTAGGACATTCTTTCTGGTTCTAGTTATAGATTCAAATATTTTGGGTAAAGAAATGACAGAACAAATATTCAGTTCTATTACAATTTAAGGTGCATAGCTACTAAAAATAATCTACATGGGGTTGAGAACAAGCTCTATTCTCATCTTAGCGGACAAATTTGTCTGAAAGGTCACAAGTGAATTTTATAGAAAAAATGTTAGAGAGGCAAATTTTTGAAAAGGGGAGGTCACAGAAGAGTGGGTGCAAGGTAATGAATAAATTATTTTGGCCTTGTCCCCTGAGTTACATTTCAGAGTACCTGAATATATAGGCAAAGTTTGACAGTCATGAACCTATTATTATTTTCAAGTTTTAGGGGGAAAATAGGATAAACATTCTAAATATTTCCAACTTTGAACATTGGAGCTTGGTTGTTTTTAATTTTGAATTACGCTCTTTATTACTTTTCAATTTTAGTGATAGCAGAGAATATATACATTATTTAAAATCTACAGTAAAATATTAATTAATGAACATTCTTTATTCGTTATGCAAGATATTGCTACAAGCAGCCAATTATAAGTTCTATTAGAAGAAAATGAGCTTTCTATATTTTATTACTTGTAAGACTAAGTAATTATATGTACAATAAAGTCTTTTTATTTTTTTGCTGTCAATTTAAATTCAGTCCGGGAAGTCAGTTTTAAACATTTTGGTTGGGCCAGAGAAATAGTAAAGGGATAAAGATGTTTGCCTTGAATGTAATATACCAATGGTTAACCAAACACTGCCAGAACGATCACTGACACCAAGCAGATATGACCCAAATAGTAAAATAATTAATAAATAACTTTTTGTATTGTTCCTGAGTATTTTATTTTATATTTATATAAATTCACATTATTTATACATATATAACTTCTTTATTTTAGGTGGAACTTAAAAGTAACATGTTGAGTGCATTATGCCAAGGGAAGAAAGTAAAACAGCTGAAAATTTCACTAATCTGTGGTGAAAAGGAAAAAAAGATTATAGATAATAACAGATATTGACAAACCCTGAATAATGGAGTACATACTGATAACTCCATATTCAAGTGATATAGATGGACTGGACATGACAGAGAGGTAGTGGTGAGATGGCATAAGTGTGTACACCAAGACATAACTGTCAACATTATTGTAAGCACATAAATTAAAATAAATACATTGAATATTAGGTTTTTTTTTAGAGTCTAGACTGTTCAAGATTGTTTATGTTGATATTCTGGGGACCATGCAGTGCCAAGAATAAAACACATGAAATATACTACTTGATTATATAATATTTTTATACTCCTACAAAAGAGACACTTGCTTTTTACTCACATGTCTGTCAAGGCTATGGTTTATTATTGGGTACAATATTCTATAAATTTAAGTTTTTCTCATTTTGCAAATAATTTAATAAAATACTTTTCCAGTTTAAACAGATGTTTCATCATATTTAAGATTTCTTTTATCTGCATTTTTCACTATAAATTGCTTATCAGAAATGTAATATGGTTAAATAAAATATTCAGCACAATGTTTATTTTATTTTGTGAGGGGACACACCCTGAAGTGCCCAGGAATTTCTCTTGGCTCTGCACTCAGAAATAGCTCCTGACTAGGTGGACAATATGGGATACCAAGGATCAAATCCGAGTCCTTCTTGGGTCAGTCACATGCAAGGCAAATGCCTTACTGCCATGCTACCACTCTGGCCAACACAATGCTTATTTTTCAAAATTTCCATTGTGCAAAAGATGCATTTATATTGTGAAAAACCTAATAGGTTACTGTGATTTAAGTATTTTTTTCCATTATGTATGTTGAATATGCAGGCATCCAAAAATAATTACTCTTAGCTATAAATTAAGTCTAAAGAGAAAGACTGAAAAGGTGACTTAAGGACCCTTAATCACTAATTATCTGAACATGGGCATCCTTAGGAAACACACTAATGGTGGGAATCCTGTATTCACTCTCTTATCTGCTCCTCCTCCAGAAGAAGAAAATACAGAAACTTTTACATAGGCTAGGGAAACCTCCTTTGATATGTAAAAATCCTAGCTGTTAGATTAACCTTTATAGGTAAATGTCTGTTAATGTTTACTTTTTCCTGTGTTTACTGGTTTAAAAAATATATATCTAAGTGAAGGACAGTCAAGGCTCTCAGTCTAAAAGACTGTTAGGTCCCTGGCTTTTCAATTTCTCTCTTCTTTTGTCTTGTTTTCTATTTTCTTTTCCTTTTTTTCTTTTTCTTTTCTTTTTGTTAGGTCCCATGCTTTTCAATTTCTCTCTTCTTTTGTCTTGTTTTCTTATTTCTTTTCCTTTTTTTCTTTTTCTTTTCTTTTTGTTTTGTTTTGTTTTGTTTTGTTTTGTTTTGGGGCGACACCCTGTGACACTCAGGGTTCTGTACTCAAAAATCGCTCCTGGCTCGGGCACCATACCGGACACCGGAATTGAACCTAGGTCAGTCCCGAGTCAGCAAGGCAAACGCCCTCCCGATGCGCTAAAGCTCCAGCCCCTTGTCTTGTCTTCTTAATTTCACTCATTTCCCTGTTTCATGTTCATTAACCAGGAGCTGGTTCCCGGCACAGTAATGCACAGAGTTTGAGTTTGATCTTTCAAACTAGTATAGTACACACAAAGCAAAATAACTTTTTATTCTGAATAACAAGGATATCGCTTCTCGGCCTTTTGGCTAAGATCAAGTATAGTATCTGAATAACAAGGACTATACATAATTTTTGAAAGTGTGCTAGAAATTATGTATGTGTATATATAATATACCAATATATGTCTACCTGTATAATTAATTAAAATGAAAGGTATCCTTCTCTAGTCTTTGTATCTTTTTTTTATATTTATTGAACCCAGATTATATCAGCCTACATATATATACACATATATGTATATATAGACAGGCTGATATATATGCATATATATAGGTAGACAGGCTGATATATATATGTATATATATGTACATGTCATTAACAGCACTGGGACTATATTTTATTAGTTTATAAGAATTTGCCAAAGAAGCAAATTTAAATATAGCATCAAAATAACCTATTATTTTCATAAGTTTAACTATATACTTTTACAAGTGCAAAATAAACACCAATAATTTACGAGTTCAATTGAAGTGTAATAGATTTATGAAGCCAGGTGTAGGATTCCTGTTGTATCTACCAACTTCATTTAAAAATATAATTTAGCTAGAATTACCAAAAGGAAAATCTTTTAGAAGCATCACTACAGGTAAATCTGATTTGAATGACAATTCTATATATTTTATGAAGAATTGAGTGCCATATTAATAATATCATTTAGTATCATCAACATTTTATGTAGACTTCTATTTACTATTATATAATATATTGAAAGTGTGGAATATTTCATACTAAAATTATTTCAACAATTTATCATGTTTCTTGGTTATTAGAACAAATATTTGTTTATATTTTGTCCTATTATATATGCTAGAATTAATGAAATAAAGGTGTCTGCAATATGTAACTAACTTTTAGCAAACAAATCTAACACAACTACTCAGGCCCTAAAGGACATTTATCATAAGACCTACCAAATAGAAATATTACACTCATATTCTTGTATTATGTCTCATAAAAACATAAAATCAAAATAAATATTAATATATTTGCAGTTGTCTATCCACACATAAATAAAACAAATTAAGTGGTGACCTGTAACTTATCAACTTTGTTCTTTCAATACCTAATCCTAAAAACCTAAAATACCTAATCCTAAAAACAATATATAAAACCACAAGTACTTGTAAACTTATGTAATCATCACTATTTGAATAAAAAACCTGTAATTTACCCCTTTTTCTCATAGATGTGAATAATTTTTCCAGATAAAAAGAAGAAATGTTAAATTTCCAGGTCCAGAGTCATATACCACAGTAGGTAGGACATTTGCCTTTATTGCAGCAAATATTGGTTCAAACCATGAGCCCCCAGATGTCCAATGATCATGCTAAGAGTAATTTCTAAAAGCAGAGCCAAAAGTTACTCCTGAGCACTGACAGCAGGTGTAACACACACACACACACACACACACACACAAATATAAAACTTCAATTTCAAATAAATCCTAGGACTAAAGATATTTTCTAATGATTCTTCAAATTTGAACAATCTCACCTTTGAGGTAAAACAGGTGGTATAATTATGCTTTAAAACTAAAACATAAATATAGAATACAATTTCTTGAAGAAATAGAAAATATTTTAATTTTAATATAAAATATTAATATTAATATTTTAATATTTTGGCAAACATCATTTTTGTAAAGGAAATATATAATCTATAAAGTAAAGAGTTAATTTAAATAAATTGAAATTGTTCTGGTGATTTATATGACTTTTTGAGAATAAATAATTGGCAATAACTAGACATTAGGCTGACATTTCCCTCGTTAGCCTTCTGCATCACGTAGAAGTCCTTGGAGGAGATCTAGGACTAAAAAAATCTGCTATGAATCCCTACATAGTACAGACCTCACATATCATCAATATCATGAATAGCTAGCCATCAAGTACCTGTAGTCCACTTGAGTGTGGCAATGATGGTTTTACTTTTTTAGGGATAATGACAGAATTTTGTCAAATCATATCTTGGTTTCATTGTGTACAAAAAATTCATTACCTCTCATTACCCCATAGCAATTTATCTCCTTCAAAATTATTAATTTTGTACTATCCATTAAGGTTTTGTTTATCCTGCAATAATTTTATAGATGCAACATGTTTTCATCATCTTTTATTTTGTTGTTGTTTTTTCCACCACACCTGGTGACACTCAGGGGTTACTCCTGGCTATGCGCTCAGAAAACACTCCTAGCTTGGGGGACCATATGGGACACCGGTGATCGCAGTTCATCCTAGGCTAGTGCTCGTAAGGCAGACAGACACCTCTCCGGCCCCTGTTTTCAGCATTTTATAAGTCCAGAATCCTTCCTGTGATCTACAAATTTCTACTCATTCTGTTAAGTTTTCTTCTCAAGATGGTTAGTTGGTATTCTTTTGAGACTCAACACATAAAAGCCAAAAGGTTCAAGCTACTCACTCGATTTTGATTTTTTTTAGAAATGTAATACATAGGAACAAACATTTGAATATATACAGATATTTTTAACTAATATGGTAAGATTTATCTCACAACTAAATTTGAGAGACTCAAAAGACAGAATAGGGGCCGGAGCAGTAGCACAGTGGAATGGCTTTTGTCTTGCATGCAGCTGACCTAGGATATACAGAATGGCAGGAGTCTTTATCCAAGATGTGGAACATGTAGATTCAAATTGCAGTTTGATGGCTCCTTGAGGCTGGATATGAGTGTTTGTATCATTTTCATCACATTTTCCTCAAACTTAAATTTTCTAGGTACTTCCAAGAGTGACAGAGATGAGTACAGAGAGAAGAGGTAGATTTTCCTTCTTATGGGTACTACCTCTCCCTTTGCCACTTTATATAATCTACTAGGAAACTCCTCCTTCACTAGCCTAGCACTGATAACAAAATCAACATTAAGTATAAACCAGGATCTTAACTCACATAGTTAAATAGAAACATAATTAAGAAACACTCTTAACTGATCACAATAGCTATTGCAGCTTTTTTATTCTAAGTAAAACTTAGAAAATGCAAAAATCAAGGGAGGGACTTCAGAGCATAAAAACCGGCTATCCTTTGCAAAAGCTGGCTCCCTGTGTGTGACACCAGGCGGGGAAAATCCGCGAAAGTACACCGGCCCAGTGGGGCTCAGCTGTGAAAGACTGTGAGTGTGACCTGTCTATGTCTGTCTACTGTCCTCTTGCGTGAAACTCTTGCGAGTGGGGCAAAAAGAGCCTCCAGAAACCTCGCTCGCCCAGACGCCATTTTCAGGGAGGGACTTCAGAGCATAAAAACCGGCTATCCTTTGCAAAAGCTGGCTCCCTGTGTGTGACACCAGGCGGGGAAAATCCGCGAAAGTACACCGGCCCAGTGGGGCTCAGCTGTGAAAGACTGTGAGTGTGACCTGTCTATGTCTGTCTACTGTCCTCTTGCGTGAAACTCTTGCGAGTGGGGCAAAAAGAGCCTCCAGAAACCTCGCTCGCCCAGACGCCATTTTCAGGGAGGGACTTCAGAGCATAAAAACCGGCTATCCTTTGCAAAAGCTGGCTCCCTGTGTGTGACACCAGGCGGGGAAAATCCGCGAAAGTACACCGGCCCAGTGGGGCTCAGCTGTGAAAGACTGTGAGTGTGACCTGTCTATGTCTGTCTACTGTCCTCTTGCGTGAAACTCTTGCGAGTGGGGCAAAAAGAGGCTTCGCTACGCGGCCGTGCACTCTTTCTAAGGAAAGAACTCCATTGCAACAAGAAGGAAAAATCACACTAAGAACGGCGCTATATCACAGAAGCAAACATTTCTCTCTGGACTGTCTTCTCTGTTACATGCTCGGGCCTAAGATTTGACCCAGTGTGAGGCTTCATCCACGGAGGACTCCCCTCCCTTAGAGGCAAGTCAGCCCATCCAGAAAGGGAGGAGCCAGAGGAGTGTGCTGCCTACATCATATAGATAATGAATACCACTACAACACGTAGAAAAACCCACAATACAAATGTGACAATGGGGAAACAGCGCAGGCCAGCATCAGACATAGAGAATGAAGATGACAATTCTGAGGACCAGATAATGACTGAACAACTAATCAACCTCTCAGATAAGGACTTTAGACTAGCAATATGGAAGGTGCTCAACAGACTCCAAGAAACCATGGATCGAGTTGAACAGAACACTAATAAGAACCAAGAAAATATGAAGGCAGAAATGACAAAACTCCAAACTGAAATAACATGTCAACTAACAGGCCTGAAAAACTCAGTAAATGAAGTGAATGACAAAATGGATAAGCTCTGGGACAGGGTATCAGAAGCTGAGAATAGACTTGGTGCTGTGGAAGATGAGATACATAACAATTCCATACAGCAGGAGAGATTGGACAAAAAACTTAAAGCAAATGAGCAGACAATGGAAAAATTAGTCAAAGAATGGGAACAGACGAAAATAGAAGTCTATGATAAGATCAACAGAAACAACTTAAGAATCATTGGAGTCCCAGAGACCCAGGAAGAAAATTTCCAGGAAGAATCAATGGTCAAGAACATCATTAAAGAGAAACTCCCAGAGCTAAAGAATATATGTGATCAAATCCTGCATGCCCGAAGAGTACCAACCAAAAGAGACCCCAGAAAAACCACCCCAAGACACATCCTAGTCACAATGACAAATCCCACAGATAGAGACAGAATTCTGAAAACAGCAAGATCAAAAGGGGAAATCATGTTCAAGCAAGCTTCCCTGAGATTTACAGCAGACCTGTCACCAGAAACGCTCAATGCCAGAAAGCAGTGGTGGGATATTGTGACAAGACTGAATGAAATGAATGCTTCACCCAGAATACTATACCCAGCAAAACTCACTTTCCGGTTTGATGGAAGAATACATGGTTTCACAGACAAAAAACAGCTCAGAAACTTCACAGACACAAAACCAGTCTTAAGAGAAAAACTGAAAGACCTAATCTAAGACAAGACTACCCAAAAGACACACCAAATTTTGAAATAAAGATGGCGTTAAATCCCAGGACAATTCTTTCTCTCAACGTCAATGGACTAAATGCACCAGTTAAGAGACACAGAGTGGCTAAATGGATCAAAAAACTCAATCCAACCTTCTGCTGCCTACAAGAAACGCACCTGAATAGTCAGAACAAACATAGACTCAAAATAAAAGGCTGGAGAAAAGTTATCCAAGCAAACAACACCCATAAAAAAGCTGGAGTGGCCATACTAATATCAGATAATGCAAACTTTATACTCAGGAAGGTTGTAAGGGACAAAGACGGACATTTTATATTAATCAAGGGGTACGTAGAGCAGGAAGAATTCACTCTCCTAAACATATATGCACCGAATGAGGGGCCAGCAAAATATTTAATACAACTGCTGACAAATCTGAAAAATAATATCAACAACAACACAATAATTGTGGGGGACCTAAACACGGCTTTGTCAACACTGGACAGGTCAACCAGACTGAAACCCAACAAGAATATACTAGACCTGAGGAGAGAAATGGAAGAAAGAGGCCTAGGATATATATAGGACACTCCATCCCCAGAAACCTGGATACACATTCTTCTCCAATGTACATGGGACATTCTCCAGGATAGACTACATGCTGGCACATAAAACATACCTCCATAAGATCAAGAGGATAGAAATTTTGCAGATTACCTTCGCTGACCACAAGGCTCTGAAATTATTTGTGAACTCCAAAGGGACTCAGAAGAAACACTTTAACACCTGGAAGTTAAACAGCCTCATGCTCAATAACCAGTGGGTCCGAGATGAAATCAAGGAGGAAATAAAAAGGTTCCTGGAAACAAATGACAATAAAGACACAAACTCTCAGAACTTATGGGACACAGCAAAAGCAGTACTGAGAGGAAAATTTATAGCTTTGCAAGCACACATCAGGAAGGAAGAAGGAGCTTACCTGAGTAGCTTAATGACACAGCTAATAGAACTAGAAAATGCTCAACAAAAGGACCCAAGAACAGGAAGACAGAAGGAAATAACAAAGCTGAGAGCAGAAATCAACGAAGTGGAAACTCAAAAAACAATCCGAAAGATCAATGAAAGCAGAAGTTGGTTCTTTGAAAAAATAAACAAGATTGATAGACCACTGGCAAACCTAACAAAGAAAGAGAGAGAGAGAAACTTGATAACTCGTATCAGGAATGAAAAAGGAGAGATCACTACTGATATGACAGAGATTCAAAGGGTAATCAGAAACTACTTTGAAAAACTCTACGCCACTAAAAATGAGAACCTGGAAGAAATGGATAAATTCTTGGACTCTTATAATCTTCCACGGTTGAAGGAAGAGGATGTAGCATATCTAAACACCCCCATCACCATTGATGAAATTAAAACAGTAATCAAATGTCTGCCGAAAAACAAAAGCCCAGGTCCAGATGGATTCACTAATGAATTCTATCAAACTTTCCAAGAGGAACTACTGCCAATCTTGGCAAGACTCTTTCATGAAATTGAACAAACAGAAACACTTCCAAATAGCTTTTATGAAGCCAACATCACCTTGATACCTAAACCAGACAGAGACGCTACCAAAAAAGAAAATTACAGACCAATATCACTGATGAATGCAGATGCAAAGATCCTCAACAAAATCCTGGCAAATAGGATTCAATGCCTCATTAAGAAGATCATCCACTACGATCAAGTAGGTTTCATCCCAGGAATGCAAGGCTGGTTTAACATCCGTAAATCTATCAACATAATACACAACATCAATAACAAGAAAAATAAAAACCACATGATCATATCAATAGATGCAGAGAAAGCATTTGATAAGGTCCAACACCCATTCTTGATCAAAACTCTCAGCAAGATGGGAATGGAGGGAACCTTTCTCAATATAGTGAAGGCCATCTACCACAAGCCAGTGGCAAATATTATCCTCAATGGAGAAAAACTGAAAGCCTTCCCTCTAAATTCTGGCACAAGACAAGGCTGTCCTCTCTCACCACTCCTATTCAACATAGCACTGGAAGTACTTGCTATAGCGATTAGGCAAGAAAAGGATATCAAGGGAATCCAGATAGGAAAGGAAGAAGTCAAGCTCTCACTGTTTGCAGATGACATGATACTCTACTTAGAAAACCCTAAAGACTCTATCAAAAAGCTTCTAGAAACAATAGACTCATATAGCAAGGTGGCAGGCTACAAAATTAACACACAAAAATCAATGGCCTTTCTATACACCAACAGTAATAAAGAAGAAATGGACATTAAGAAAACAACCCCATTCACAATAGTACCACACAAACTCAAATATCTTGGAATCAACTTGACTAAATCTGTGAAGGACCTATACAAAGAAAACTATAAAACTCTGCTCCAAGAAATAAGAGAGGACACACGGAAATGGAAACACATACCCTGCTCATGGATTGGCAGGATTAACATCATCAAAATGTCAATACTCCCCAAGGCATTATACAGATTTAATGCCATCCCTCTAAAGATACCCATGACATTCTTCAAAGAAGTGGATCAGACACTTTTGAAATTCATTTGGAACAATAAACACCCTCGAATAGCTAAAGCAATCATTGGGAAAAAGAATATGGGAGGAATTACTTTTCCCAACTTTAAACTGTACTACAAAGCAACAGTTATCAAAACAGCATGGTATTGGAATAAGGATAGGTCCTCAGATCAGTGGAATAGGCTTGAATACTCAGAAAATGTTCCCCAGAGATACAACCATCTAATTTTTGATAAAGGAGCAGGAAATCCTAAATGGAGCAGGGAAAGCCTCTTCAACAAGTGGTGTTGGCACAATTGGATAGCCACTTGCAAAAAATTAAACTTAGACCCCCAGCTAACATCATGTACAAAGGTAAAATCCAAATGGATTAAAGACCTCGATATCAGCCCCAAAACCATAAGATATATAGAACAGCACATAGGCAAAACACTACAGGACATTACAGGCATCTTCAAGGAGGAAACTGCACGCTCCAAGCAAGTGAAAGCAGAGATTAACAGATGGGAATATATTAAGCTGAGAAGCTTCTGCACCTCAAAGGAAATAGTGCCCAGGATACAAGAGCCACCCACTGAGTGGGAGAAACTATTCACCCAATACCCATCAGATAAGGGGCTAATCTCCAAAATATACAAGGCACTGACAGAACTTTACAAGAAAAAAACATCTAACCCCATCAAAAAATGGGGAGAAGAAATGAACAGACACTTTGACAAAGAAGAAATACACATGGCCAAAAGACACATGAAAAAATGTTCCATATCACTAATCATCAGGGAGATGCAAATCAAAACAACGATGAGATACCACCTCACACCCCAGAGAATGGCACACATCACAAAGAATGAGAATAAACAGTGTTGGCGGGGATGTGGAGAGAAAGGAACTCTTATCCACTGCTGGTGGGAATGCTGTCTAGTTCAACCTTTATGGAAAGCGATATGGAGATTCCTCCAAAAACTGGAAATCGAGCTCCCATACGATCCAGCTATACCACTCCTAGGAATATACCCTAGGAACACAAAAATACAATACAAAAACCCCTTCCTTACACCTATATTCATTGCAGCTCTATTTACCATAGCAAGACTCTGGAAACAACCAAGATGCCCTTCAACAGATGAATGGCTAAAGAAACTGTGGTACATATACACAATGGAATATTATGCAGCTGTCAGGAGAGATGAAGTCATGAAATTTTCCTATACATGGATGTACATGGAATCTATTATGCTGAGTGAAATAAGTCAGAGAGAGAGAGAAAAACGCAGAATGGTCTCACTCATCTATGGGTTTTAAGAAAAATGAAAGACACCCTTGTAATAATAATTTTCAGACACAAAAGAGAAAAGAGCTGGAAGTTCCAGCTCACCTCAGGAAGCTCACCACAAAGAGTGATGAGTTTAGTTAGAGAAATAACTACATTTTGAACTGTCCTAATATTGAGAATGTATGAGGGAAATGTAGAGCCTGTTTAGGGTACAGGCGGGGGTTGGGTGGGGAGGAGGGTGATTTGGGACTTGGGTGATGGGAATGTTGCACTGGTGATGGGTGGTGTTCCTTTTATGACTGAAACCCAAACACAATCATGTATGTAATCAAGGTGTTTAAATAAAAAAAAAATTAAAAAAAAAAAAAAGAAAATGCAAAAATCAATAGTATATGTTTTAAAACTTTTAAAAAATAAATACTACTTAATTACTGGAGACAACATAGGAGCTAAAGCAATTTCCTTTGAAGGCAGTCCATCCAGTTTGATCCCTGTTCAGTTTGGACCATTGATCACTTCCAGGAGTGATTCCTTTAAATGTCTGGCCAGCTCTTCCCCATGCAAGTAAAATAAAAATGCATAACTACCACATATTTATTTAATTCAAACAAATATCTCAAATATATCCTGTAGCCAATTCAATTTCTATGACAAAAGAATCTGGAGAAATAACTATTTTATTTTGGCTGGCTAAAAATAGGAATTCAGTCATTTATTTTTTCTGTATTCATTGCACTTTACTCAAGCATAATTAGAATTTTAACAACAACCAAGAAATATTAAAAATATTTTACTATTTCATTAAATTATCATATTTAAATTCAATTGACTTAGAAAACACAATAAACTGTAGCCTAGGGTCCTATTTAAATTAAGGCATTTTTCATTGTCACTTTCCAATCTTTCTATGAAAACATTTTGACTGCACAAAGAAAATATTTCACTTTTAGTTTTTGTCTCCCCTCTTCCCCTCCTCACTTTTAGTTGTATATTATTTATTGAAATACTTTAAAATAGTTTTTCCTCATCCTTCTCATTTGTTTCAAATGGGAATTTTTTGTGCAAAATTGAAAAGGAATGTATTAGCTTGTGACATTCTGAGGTCATTTTTAAGCACCTTATTGACAAAGTTGCATACATTGAAAAATAATTAAGCATTTCATAAAATGTAAAATGACATATAGTGGACTAAATAGCAAAGTTGGAATTAATTTTCTCCTCTGTCTTTAAATTTAAGTATTTTCAGGAAGTAGACTGCAGAATATAAAGTTTAGATGCCTGCTTACATGCATAAAGCAAACATACTGATTTAACACTTTTCCCATTTTTTAACACTGCAAATTTATCCATCCCTAATTCTTCATATTTTTAAGAGAGATAAAAATGTGGATAACTGAAAAGGGGAACCTAAATTTATTTTATGGTTGTCATCTACTCTTTCTATTCAAGGAAGCATAATTTTCCCCTAGAAGAAAGCAGATTTCATGCCTGGGGCTGGGCATAAATCAAACCGAAATGCTATAGCATAGACTGTAATTTTATAAAGTATCATGTTGTGGAAAATAGAGTTAAGCTGTAATCTATGATGCAGTTACCAACCCTCTAAGGAATAATTGAGTAATGGATAAGCAGATCTAAAAAGCCTGGGTGTTGTGATCTTTTGACACCTCCAGAGACTAGATTCCTTCAGGAAAACAATTTTGGGGTAAGTTTTCACACAGATTTTTTTTCAGTGCTGTAAAGGTTCCTTAGGCAGGTTTCAGAAAAGTCATGATCATCTTTTTCAGAACATGAACAGATATTTAAGCTGTTTTTAAAATAGCATTTTCTTCCAAATTATATTTATGTCAGC
The DNA here is from genome assembly GCF_024139225.1 of Suncus etruscus. Taxonomy (NCBI): domain Eukaryota; kingdom Metazoa; phylum Chordata; class Mammalia; order Eulipotyphla; family Soricidae; genus Suncus; species Suncus etruscus. Next base: position 85,265,997 of record NC_064851.1, on the reverse strand, counting down.
TCTGAAAAGTAGAGGAATTTCTGGGTTTATTTCTTGTATACATTGCTAAGTGAGCTTAAGGAGTGATTTCATGTTTTTTTCAGAAAAAGAAAGAAAAATCTGTCATTACAAGCTTTTGAAGGGAATTGATTTTAATGAAGTAATATATATGCATGTACATACATATATATAATTTGGTAGAGCATCTGAATAAAATGTATAGAATATTATAAATCTAATAAGTAACTGTGAATCATATCCAGCAGAATTAATCAGTTGCGGTAAACAGTGAGATCCTAGTGAATTTTTGAGTTCATCTTTAAATTTATATATTGAAAGAATAATCAATTTTTAACTGCCCAGAATGTTAATATATTTTTCTTTTAGTCCATTCTCTGAAGTCTGCTTTCTGGGTGTTTTTTATTGTTTTTTGCTTTTTGGGGTTTTTTGTTTGTTTGTTTGTTTTTGCCAGTCATCAGGTATCTATCTATCATAGGCTAGCCTGAAGAAAGAAAGGAATGGAGACTTTCAAATCAATCAAATTCATTGTTCAGTTCATGTACTTTTTTTTTTTAACAGACCAATGGAGGGTATTTGAAATCATTGGCTGAACTCAAATATTACATTAACTTCATCTGTCTCTTATCCATATTGTGCCACTGGAAATTACAAATATTATTCACTTTTGACAACTTGTGCACAAAATGTAGAGACCTAAAAGAATATTATATATCTTGTGCAGTGTAATTTGCCAAGGTCTGAACAATTCTTGCCTGTGTCATGTTTTAATCTCTACCAAATATTTAATTATAGATATATTTTTATAAGGAATCAAACCTTAATAAATGCAGTATTTATTTTCTATAATCCCGCTATTCCAAATTGTTAAATTTATTTGCTCAGAAAGAAAATACAGCAAACTTACATTGATATATACACTTCCATTTTATTATTTTCACTATTTTTTGTTTTTTACACCCAAATTTACAAAACAGTTACTATATATTTTAATGCATATGATGTTCCAATACTATATGTTCTATCATAATGTCCCTAACACCTCAACTGACTCTCCCATTTAGCCTCCACATTGGCAATTTTATTTTTGTAAATAAGTTATCAAACTCTGCTATATTTGGGGATTTGCTATTCCCCTGATACATTTCTTCATTTACCACAAATGAGACAAGATATTTATATCTTTTTCTCTCCTCTGACTTCACTCAGCATGATAATCCTCAGGCTTGTTTACATATCAGGAAACTGAATAATTTTATCTTTTGTTGTGCCCACATAGTATTCTTTTGTATATGTGTAACTGATGTTTTTATTTATTCTTCATCTCTTTGATATGGCATTGTTTCTAGATTCTGACTATTGTGAATAGTTATAAAATTAAAGTAGATGGTTCTAGAGGTAAGATGTCTGCCTAGCAAGCGCTAGCCAAGGAAGGACCGATGTTTGATCCCCCGGGCTCTCATATGGTCCCCCCAAGCCAGGGGCAATTTCTGAGCGCTTAGCCAGGAGCGCTTAGCCTGAGCATCAAACGGGTGTGGCCCGAAAAACCAAAAAATAAAAAATAAAAATAGGTGTTTGGGGAATTGAGATTTGGTGACTTTAGGATGAATGAGAAGAAATGGAATTGCTGAATCCTATGGAATCTATATTCTTAGTATAGAAGTGTCTATTGTTTCAACAACAATGGTGAGTGAAGTTTCTTCTCTGACACTCATACATAAGTATTGTCTTGGTTCCGTTATTGTTGTTGTTGTTTGTTTGTTTTGGATTTTGGGTCACACCGGTGACTCTCAGGGGTTACTTCTGGCTATGTGCTCAGAAATCGCTCCTGGCTTGGGGGACCAGATGGGACACTGGAGAATCGAACTGCAGACTGTCCTAGGCTAGCACTGGCAAGGCAAGACGCCTTACCACTTGTGCCACCACTCAGGCCCCTGATTTTTTAAAAATAATATCTTTATTTAAATATCATGGTTACAAACATGATCATAGTTGGTTTTTTTTTCATAAATATTCACCTCATGGCGATATTCACCTCCCTCTTCCCCCACCCCAGTTATTCTTTGAGACAGGCATTCTATTTCTCTCACTTACTATTACTATCATAATAATTGTTATAGTTAATTGTTATATAGATCATTGTTATATCATGATACTGCACTCACTATTCTTTGTTCAACTCCATATAATAATCTTGTCCTTTTGTTTCTCATCTCTAGTGTCAATTGGAATTACTACCATTCTGTCTTTTATTTTTATTAGATCCCACAGATGATTGAGAGTATTCTATGTCTATCTCACTCCATCTGACTTATTTTACACAGCAAAATAGTCTCCATTTCTGTACATGTATAGGAAATTTTATGACTTCATTTTTTCCAAACAGCTGTGTAGTATTCCATTCTGTATATGTACCACCATTTTTTTTAGCTATTACTCACCTGTTGTCAGGCATTTGGGTGTTTCCAGATTCTGGCTATTGTATATAGTGCTACAATAAACATAGACATTCAAAGGATATTTTTGTATTATTTTTGTGGTCCTAGCTATATTTTAATGGGTGGTATTGTTGGATCATATAGGTGTTTAGTTTCCACTTTTTTGAGGAATATCTATATTGTTTTCCAGAAAGCCTGGACTTAAATGAATTTTCACCAGCAGCAAATGAGAATTCATTCTTCCCATATCCATGTCAGAACTGATTGTTATTATTCTTTGTGATGTGTACCAATCTCTCTGGCATAAGATGACACCTCATTGTGGTTTTGATTTGCATCACCTGATTATTAGCAATGTATTTTTTCTTTGAAAAAATATTTGTGTCATTTCTTTTCCACATTTTTAATGGGGTTAGATATTTTTACTTATTAAGTTCCGTCAGTACCTTGTATATCTTGAATATTGGCTTCCTATCTGACGGATATTGTGAGAATAATTTCTCTCATTCTGTGTGTTGCTTTGTGTCCTAGTCATTATTTCCTTTGAGGTGCAGTCCCATTTGTTTTACCTCTGCTTCCACAATATTTGATGCTCGTATTTCTCCCTTGAAGATGCCTTTAATCTAAGTGACATGAAGTATTTTATATACATTTTTCTTTTTTGTATGTGCCCATTTTACTGATATGAAGTAACATATTTGATATGCCCATACTTGCTAACAGGTGAATAAAAAACACTTTTAATGTCTATTAACCATCTGTTTATATTCTTTGAGGAAGTCTCATCTTTCAATTTTTGGTGGGGTAAATTATTGCTCAGGTTATAAGCAATTTTTTAATATATTGGATATTAAAAATTTACAGATGAGCGGAGGAAAATATTCTTGGAGTCAATGCAATATGTAAGAGTGAGGAGTGGATGAAGGAGAGATAAATTTTATAGTACTTTTTCTGACTGTTCTTCAAACAGTGGTAGATATAAAGACATTTTTAAAAGGTAAAAAAAATCTTATTTAATTACCTACTGGAGTTGCAATATTATGGCATTATTACATGTTTACTTAACTCATCACTTTTTGATTAATAATATGAAGTGCTAAATAAAAACTTTAGTTTTAATCAAGATAAACTGACACTGTAAAAAACTCGCTGAACCCCTAGTCCTTTGTTCAGGTCTAACAAAATGAAAATTTTTAGTCTGTTGTACAACAAGTTGTTTGAGGCTTACTTTTAACTTTAATAGATTTGCAAAAATGTAAGTGTCACATATTTTAGGTAAAAAAATTACAAAGACTAGCTCTTGGCATTGCTTTAATTTCCAATTTGATCATCAAGATCGGACTGAGACACATTCAGTACCTTCTCTACATTTGATATATAACCAGTAACATAAATCTAAACAGAATCAGTGAATATTGTCTCACATGATCATTCATTTTGCTATATAACTGTTGTTTTGCAAACTCGGTAAGAAAGTGACTATCATTTTTGTTAGTATTCTATCAGGGTATATTTTTATAAGGTAAGTGTCTTAGAAACACTAAGAAATGTCCTTTTAGATAGTTCGTATATTTGATACAAAGTTCAATAAAGTTTAGAACACTCGAACAGAAATATAGTTATTTATCCCTAGCTCTAGTCACATGTCTAGGACATATGAACCATACACTTCTTTTTTTTATAAACTTAATTATTTTAAACAAATTTATTACATACATGGTTGTGTTTGGATTTTAGTCATGTAAAGAACACCACCCATCACCAGTGCAACATTCCCATCACCAATGTCCCAAATCTCCCTCCTCCCCACCCAACCCCCGCTTGTACTCTAGACAGGCTTTCTATTTTCCTCGTACATTCCCATTATTAGGATAGTTCGAAACTTAGTTATTTCTCTAACTAAACTCATCCCTGTTTTTTTTATAAACTTAATTTTTTTTGAACCACATACTTCTTAACCTCAACATGATAGGTTTGACTTTAATCTGAAGATAAATTCAGGGAGTACTATTATCTTTATTATTAAATATTCCATTCTAGAGATTCATTTCTCATTTATTATATTTTTATTTCTCCAGCAATATTTATAAATCTTAAAGTAAATAGTTTCATACTTATTTTATTAAATGTATTTCAAATTTTCTTAGTGTAACGATTAATTTGATAAATTTTCAGATTTTTTTTAATAATATTTTAGAAAAAAATGAAACTTGGTCTTAAAAGCCATAGTTTCTAAAGTCATTTGGAATAGTTTCTATTGGTTGCTTATTACCTTCTTTTAACTTAAATATATTTTCCATGAGACCAAATTTTGCTTCTTCCACCCTGTTATGAATTATTTTATTCATAAAAGTCTAATAGCTATGACTTGAACACAAAGTTAAGTTCAAATTTTGAATAAAATTGTATCCCTTTTATTGTTCTTAGAAGGAAAATATAAATATTTTCAATTTTAAATAAAATATCTGTGCATATTTGTTAGTCTATGTATTTGGTAAGTTGAAAGATTTATTTTTCTTAGTTGTGTTATTTGTCATGAAAGTCAGACTTATGTCAAATAGTATTTTGTCCGTTGATATCATCACATTTAACTTTATACTATCATAATTATCTTTTATATTTTATATAAATATTGTATTAATATCATTAATATAATCCTTACATTCACAGTCATATCCCACATGATGCACATGATCACAAATAAATAACTTGCACTTGCCTTTTTATATGTTTTAGGAATCTATGTGATCATCTTTTTTGCTTGTTTTTTGGGTCACACCTGGCAGTTCTTGAGGGGTTACTCCTGCTTCTGTGCTCAGGCTTTCGTCAGTGCTCTGGGGACCATGTAAAATGCCAAGGATCAAACCCATGTTGACCGTGTGCAAGACAAATGCTATTTGATTATTTTTAGTTGAAGTTAAGTATACACAGTCATAATTTATTGGCTCATATCTTCACTCTCATTTGGTATTGTTCTATAGCTCTCTTGCCCATATAATTTTGGCTTAACAGAATCTAACTGTAAAGTGTTCCTGAACATTATTTTCAAAATCTTGTATTAATTCTTAATAATGAGTTATCACACTTTGGTAAGACTGGCACGTGTTACACAGAATGTAAGAAATTAGTGTAGTCTTGGATGTGGGGAAGAGGGAAATCTCACTCATGCTTACAAAAATGCCTTCTGGTCCAGCCATTTTATAAAACAACATACACACATCTGATAAAAAATCAGGATGCTTCCATATGGTCCAGTAACTGCACTTTTTTAGCATCTAATTCAGTGGCCCCAAAACTCTATTCCAAAAAGACATTTGAATTCTTATGTCTATGATAGCATTATTTACAATAGCCACATCTAGAAACTACCCACTGTTCAAGGAAAGATAACTGGATTTAAAAAAACATCTATGGTATCCACAGTGGAATACTACTCAACTTTAAGAAAAGTTAGCATAATGTTAAGTGAAGTTAATCAGCAGAAGATGGACAGATACAGAGGGACCACTGTTATATGCATCATATAAAGACATACAGGGAAATAGCAAAATTCCAAAGGCAAAAGAGACTTAGAAATGGTCTTCAACAAGTTTTCTATTGGTTATGAGAGGTGGGATATTTGAAAAAGGGTGTAGTAATAATACACTCGAGAAAGGATGAAGTTCAATTTCTTCAGAAGATAGTTAATTGGTAACATTAAAAAACTCAAAAAGATTTTGCCTCGTCCTGAAGTAGATTGAAACATAAAGACCAGATACATTTTACATACAAGTACTAAATTTTATGAAGAAGAGGAACTCAGGCATCATTAAGTAAAGAAATCAAAAGCTTCACTCAGAGAATGGTGGACCCCTCCAAAAAAAAGAAAAAGCTATCGAAGAAAATAAAATTACTAAAAGAACATCAATAATGCAAGGGATGAGATAATGAGAAGACCATCAACAGTGAATGGTATTTTCATGACAATTTTTGCACAAACTCTAGAAAAAGAAAGTTTGGAAGAACAGCACAAAACTCCGAGTTTGCTTTTCTAGTTAGCCCTACTAATTTGAACACAAATCTCAGGTGATTGCTTCCATGTTTCCTTGCTTGCTTATCTATCTTCTGGAGAACCTCTCTTAAACACAAGCTTCTCTCTTTTATCTCATATATTTTTGCGTACGTTTAAGTAAAAACTATTTTGCACTACATGCAAAAATATAGAAATATTTCCTCCTGATAATAATTTGGTCTTTATTCTAGTGTTTTCTTGAACATGTATCATGCTTACTTGTTTCTGTGTCTCTTTGATAGTGTTTACACATTGAAGAATCCTGTACTCTCTTTTGAACATGTATTTTCTCCCTTTTTATTTCTTCGCATATTTTCCACTAATTTTTTTTTATTAAAGAACCATGAACAAATATAGTCACCATATCTGTACCTGGCCGGCCAGTTCAATAGATTCACTCTGTTCTTAAAAAGAGATGTAAACCAAATCCTGGGAAAATTATGGGTACACTGGCCACACAGCTGACAGATGGCAATATTAAGAAGAAAGGGTAAAGCAAGACTCTACCTGTCAAAGCCATGCCTGCTGCACCCATCACCCACAATTGCTGCTATACCAGTGGTCCTGCTTCACTGCTCCTCTATGGTTCTCTGCAGAGACATCAATCTGACCAAAACTCCAGATAGGCCAGTAAATGGCTTAATGACAAATTTTATTATTTTATTATTATATTTATTTATTTACTTATTTATTTATTTATGTGTTTGAGCCACAGCCGGTGGAGCTCAGGAGTTACTCCTAGGTCTGAGTTCAGAAACCACTCCTAGCAGGCTCAGGGTACCAATGGGATGCTAGGAATCGAACCCAGGCCTGTCCTAGATTGGCCTCATGCAAGGCAAATGCCCTACTGCTGTAGTATCTCTCTGGCACCAAATATTTATAATTTTAACATTTTACATAAAAGAGATAAATTCCATATAACAACTATCTTCCTTATAAATGCATACCTTAATTTAATTTTATTTTCACATGCAAATGTATTTTATAACTATGAAAAGGTGGCTTCTATTAAACTTCTTGAATATTAGATCATAGCAATATAGAAGATGCAAGATTATGACTTTTTATATAATTTCTTCATTTAAGCACCATGGTTTCAAAAATGTTCAGAGTTGGGTTTTAGTCATCATATTATACCAGCCTTCAATAGTCTAACTTTCCTACACCAATGTTCCCCATTTTTGGAGTGAGTGTGGGAATCCACCCACCTCTACTATCTTCTCATACTTTCAGAAGACCTGGAACTTGGCAAACAAGAACATGTTCCACAAAATCTGTAGTATCAGCAATAATGTTTGATTTTTCTGGACCATTTTTATTTAATAATGTCATTCCTATAGAACACACCAATTGAGACAATATCTTTTTTTATTTAAACAACTTTATTACATACATAATTGTGTTTGGGTTTCAGTCATGTAAAGAACACCACCCATCACCAGTGCAACATTCCCATCACCAATGTTCCAAATCTTCCTCCTCCCCACCCAACCCCCACCTGTACTCTAGACAGGCTTTCTATTTTCCTCATACATTCTCTTTATTAGGATAGTTCAAAACATTTCTCTAACTAAACTCATCCCTGTTTGTGGTGAGCTTCATGAGATGAGCTGTAACTTCCAGCTCTTTTCTCTTTTGAGTCTGAAAATTATTATTGCAAGAATATCTTTCATTTTTCTTAAAACCCATAGAAGAGTGAGACCATTCTGCGTTTTTCTCTCTCTCTCTCTGACTTATTTCACTCAGCATAATAGATTCCATGTACATCCATGTATAGGAAAGTTTCATGACTTCATCTCTCCTGACGGCTGCATAATATTCCATTGTATATATGTACCACAGTTTCTTTAGTGATTCATCTGTTGAAGGGTATCTTGGCTGTTAGTCACCTAATGTTCAGAAATAAATGAAGTAACATAATACTCAAAAGCAACAAAGTTTACTAAACTTTCTGACAGTGACATAGTAACTTCATTGGAGATAAAATATTTTTTCAAATATTTGAATGTTCATGCTTTTATCTCCTTTTTTAAATTTATTTTCTTTTTCCTTTTTTGGGGGGGCACACCCATTTGATGCTCAGGGGTTACTCCTGGCTAAGCCCTCAGAAATTGCTCCTGGCTGGGGGAGGTAGGGACCAAATAGGACGCCAGGGGATCAAACCGTGGTCTTTCCTTGGCAAGTGCTTCAAGGCAGACACCTTACCTGTAACACCACCACACCGTGCCCATTTTTTCCTTTCTTTATTTTTAAATTTTATTTTATTGAAACCATTGTGATTTAGAAAGTACTTCATAAATGGGTTTGAGACATAGAATGAATCACAGCCAATCCCACCACCACCAATGTCAACCATCGCCAATATCCCCAACACCAATATTCCCCAATTGTATCACATACGATCCCTTTCATTCCCCAGCCTGCCAGTAAGACAGTCCTATTTTAAGTTTGAATTGTTAAAAATTGAGTCTCTTGGTTTCATTTTTTTCTTTGTCTTGGAAATTTATTTCTTTCCTTTTTTAACACTACCAATGCACCTTATACCTCTTAGCGCCTGGCCCTCCATATTTGTGTTTCTCATCTTCCACTAAGTTTCTTTCTTCTCCTCACTATATTATCAGGGCATTTCCCATTTAGACCATTGTCTTTCTTCATGCAACTATTCTAAATACCACACCTAAGTAATATGATTTTTTATTTATTTTATTCTTCTGGCTAAATTTATTTAACATATTTTTTCCTTTTTAAGTAACTTCACTCCCACTTGCCTGGAAACAAGTGTTTTATGATCATCTATGTCAATGTTGTGATACATGCTCTAAATAATGTAAATTAAATTTAAAAATAAGCACCATAATCTACAAAGTTATTCATAGCTGAGTTTTAGATATATAAAGTCCCAACACAAATCCCAAATGGTGGCAGAATAAGAAAATAAAACAATAAGACTACACCAAAATTGTTTCTACATATCAAAAGAAACATGGGCTAAAAGTTAAGGACATATAACTAAATGGGAGAAAATATCTGCACATAGGATACAGTGTTGATACTAAAGATAAACAAAATACTCACACATCAACAACAATAAAAAAATCCAGAAACCAGAAAAATATCCAATAAAACAGAAATTGGAAAATGGAAATGAATGTGTACTTCTATGAGGAAGAAGGATACATTATTCAGAAACACATGAAAAATTTTTCATCATCATTTATTATCACGGAAATTCACATCAATATAAAATTTAAATAACATCTCATACATGTGAAAAATGGTACATACCAAATGCCAGAAACAAACACCTCACATATTTCTAAGCAAGCTTAGTACAATAAATGCTATCTTGTTTAACCATTTACCTAAAAAAATTACTGTGAAATATTTGTAATACACTTTGGTAAAAATAAAAATTTAAAAAAATTTCAACAGTCCAAGAATACCTGTACAAATGTTTGGACTAATTTTTCTTTCCTCAGTAGAGCCTGAGTCCATCGATCTCTGAGAAATCAGGTGGAAGTTACCATCCTTTGAATACCAATGGGCTTCACATACAACTTGACCTGCCTCTTGGGGCTTGCTGATAGTAAAAATCATTGTAGTGTAGGTGCTCCAACTGACTTACCAGAATAGATTGGAGAAGCCCTCTTTTTGCCAGTTTACTTCCCTTGCTTCCCATTTTACTGAATAATCTGCAACACTACCATTAAAAGATACATAAACCATATTATGACTAAAATATTATTAAAATAGTTTAAAATTTAGTTAGCATAAATTTAGCAGTATCTTTGGCTAGCCCTAAATTTATTAATGCATGCAGCACATTAATTCACTTATATATTTGCAAATTATGTTTGAATCATTTTTTCTCTTTCTGTTATTTATATATTTTGCTTACTTTTATAATACTTTAGTTATTAATTATAATATTTCTTTATTTTCTTCTATAATTTAGTAATGGTGGTTGGAGTATTTTTTATTTTCTGTTCCTAGTTATCTGAGTCTTTATTTTCTGCTTAATAAATATTTTTCAGTTGTATTAATTTTTCAGGAACTGGCTTTTTATCAGACTTAGTTAACTTTCATTTAGTTACTGTTGTTGCAGTGACTGGAAGTGGTATTTTCTCTCTGTCACAGTGCTTACAGGGATTATGCACTTTAGTTACTGCACTTGCACAAATTCACAGGATAACTCATTTAATTGAAATGCCCAGGCACTGTGTTCAATGTTTGACTACATTGCACTATTGAACTCAATGCTTAGACAAGTTTAACTGCAATGCTCACTTAAAATTGCACACATTCTATTTGCATTATATATACATATATTTGCAAATGTATTAATTTGTTATAAATAACTATTTAGAGTTTCTGTTATCAATTTTATCCAATGTCTTTAAATTTTATGTGTGTATATTATGGCATAAACATTGAAATTGAAGAAAGGAATACGTTGTTTAATTTTCATCAATATGAGAAAGGAATAGCTAAAAATAAGCAAAGAAGAAAGTTCATGTGGAAATTAAAGAACTTATTGAATATAAACAGAGATACTAAAAGTATACTACATCATTGCCAATATAATTGTAAGTCTTGAAATACACAGTATTTAATTTATTTTCATCAAATAATTTTATGGTCATTAAATTTGGTTGGATTTTCCTTGCAAATTTAAATTACTTCCATTTAATCTTATTTAGACTTTCATTAACAATCTATTTTTAAATGTCAATTTTGATATCTGACAACTATTTTTCTGGTGAATTAATTTCTAGAAGGGATACAAATGGATGAATGGAGAACCACATCTACACACTAATTAAAATTCTCATGGTATTCAAGTAATTTAATGAGTAATGAAAGTATATTAATTTTTTAAAAACAAGTAACTTCTTAAAGAATCGTTTGTAAACTACAAAGTTATTCACTATTGAGTTTTAGGCATACAATATTCTATTATCAATTATAAATTCCACTTTCAATTTCAATTATCAATTGAGAGTGCTCAGTTTCTCCACCAATGCCCTCCTCCCATCCCTCCCATTCTCCTGCCTACTTCTCTTAGAAGAACAATTTTTTTCTTATTTCTTTTTTATTCTTAACATTTCAAATATGGATGTATATCAAGTTTTTTGTGCAAGGAACAGGGATGCAACTTGAGAAAGTTCAGTGGCCCCACAAGAGGAGTTAGGCCATTGAGTGAAATAGAGCAGCTCTAAATATTTTCTAGACAATAAGCCCCAGCATATCACATTAAAAAAAATCACCCCAAAAAAATCACCAAAGCACAAAGGTCACAATGGAAAAGCAATAAATAAAAACATTAGATTTAGTAAACAAAAGTGTAGTTCTTAAGATCCAACTAATATCAGCCACCTATATTAGAATCTCTGATAAGGACTTTAGAGAAGAATTTGTGGAGGGTGTTCAAAGGACTTAAAAAAAATAAACATGGAACTAAAAGCCATTAAGATTCAAAGAATATAAGGGTAGAAACGAGAAAACTTCAAACAGAAATGAAAGAAATAAAACAAATTTGTTAAAAAAAAAAAGCCTGCTGAAAAGGTCTCACTAGCTGAGGACAGCATCAGTGATGTTGAACATGAGCTACATAATACCTCCACACAACAGAAGTTGAAAAGAGTTAAAATAAATGAACAGAAGATCGAAAAATACTTAAAATAAGTGGGTAAAAACAAAAGAACTTTGGGAAAATTCAAGGGAAACAATGTAAGACTCATTGGGTCCCAGAGCACCGAGAAATAAACTCTAATGAAGATTCAACAATTATTGCTGAGCAGTTCCATGAACTAAAGAGTGCGTGCAACCATATGCTGGATGCCTGAAGAGTATCAGCTAAAAGTACAAGGCACATCCGAGTCACAACCTCCTACCAGATCTGCTCAGGTTGTGTAATTTGGCTTTGGTCTCATCACTATACCACATTTTCCACTGTAAACATTGTTAGGGGCTCAGGCAGACTCTGGCCACAGTCTGGAAATCTTATGGGGTCAAAAGTGCAGTTCTATTCCAACCTGACAGATACTTCGTACAATAAGGAGTCCTGGGCAGCAGTAAGTTGCACAGGATTTTTTTTTTTGTTTGTTTGTTTTTGGATCACACCCTGCAGCGCTCCGGGGTTACTCCTGGCTTCATGCTCAGAAATCGCCCGTGGCAGGCTCGGGGGACCATATGGGATGCTGGGATTCGAACCAATGACCTTCTGCGTGAACGGCAAATACCTTACCTCCATGCTATCTCTCCGGCATGGGATTTATTTTTTCCATGCACAGGATTTTTTTTAAAGTTGCCCAATTAATTTAATCTTAACCTTTGATAAGAAGGCAGTTCACAAGGCCCTAATATGATAGGTCCTGACCCTATGCTGTCTTGGTGATTTTTCTCAGACTCTGAGTAGAAATATTGACTAACTGGCTCATAGTATGTGCTAGTGTGGGAGCCATATCTGGGGGATATAGGTATTCTTGGGGATGTTACTAGCCATGCCCACTATGTTCTTGTTCTTTTATGGTCCTAGAACTGGTCTGGTTTCAATAGGGTATACTGCCATCCCCGTGTTGGCGCTAATTCAGCGGGATTCACCTGAGTAACATCTTCTGAGAGATTTAATATGGATGGTTTAGGAGGAGATATATTCACTGCAAGAGTGACTTTTGTACTAAAGTTTTGCCTGTTCCCTGTTATCAAGGAGTGAGATTGTGAGGAGCTAGAGGGTAACGTTTATTTAGCAAACCACATATAACTTTGCTGTTCCTTCTCAACATCATTTGAAGTAAACTTTCCAGAAGATTAATAACCCAATTAGTATATAAACTAACATTCCTTGTACATTAAGTAGTATTCTGCTGTCAAACAGAAAATGATGATTTCAAGGTCCACAGAATTAAACCTTTGAGACATGAAGCTAATGCATCCCATATACAAAGTCACTATCCGATACAGCTAGATCCACATTGCACCTTTTCCAGGAGCCAAGTATTATAACCACAACTTCCTCCTGTTGTTACTCAGGAAAGATTCTAGCCAAAAGGGGTTTTTCTATAAATGGTTTAACAGGACAAAACAGGTATAAAATGTGGCCAGAGACTTCAGCAGTGCTATTCAGAAAGTCTATCTAATATCCCTCAAACCAATAACTCTCTCCACTTATAACTTCCCAACCAACTCTCCACCAACTCTACCTCCCTGCAGTATTGCAACAAGGATTATTATGCACCCAGGACAACTGCTTCTGAATTTGACACAAGAATTTTAAGTTGAGAAGACCAATTGCTCTTAAAATGACAAACCCATTTTTTGGAATCTATTCCAAGAGAGAATAAAATATATATATAGCTCCTGACAATAGTCTTTCTCTAATTCACAATAGACTAAATATACTAATCAAGAGACAGAGTGGCAAAATGGATAAAATAATTAAATTTAATAGTTGGTTACCTGCAAGAAAAACATTTGAATAAATCAGAGGAAATAGATTCATTGTTAAATACTGGAAGACATTTACTCTAAACATGGTACTGGGAGAAGGCAATTTAAACAAAATTGCAAAGCAGGCTACTCTACCTCATACTGTGCTAGCTTGTGTTTGAGAACTTACATTGACTGCATGGGGAAAAATGCGAGTCATTTTAAAAAGCATCTATCAGGGATTACAGAATCTTTGCAAATATATTGGCAAACTTACTAAGGAAATTCAAAAACAGGTGAAATAAAATAAAATACACGAGCATCTTAATAGATGGATAAAGAACTGTGGTACATGTACATAATGAAATACTATATAGATTTTAGGAAAAATAAAGTCATGAAATTAGCTTATAACATGAATTAATATGGAGAGTATTATGCTGACTGAAATGAGTCAGTTTGAGAAGCTATACATTTTGTATATTTTGTATATATACATAAATAAATATATACATACATAAATATATATATTTGTATATATAACCATACTATATACACATAAGTATATGTGTATAAAGATAGTATGGTAATAATATCCAGGGACAGTAGTACTCCATGGTATGAAACTTGATACAAATTGTGCAGTAGTGCAGTTAGGGCAAAGAAGTGTTCACTTTGACAAACATATTTGGAAATGATCACTCTGTAGAAGAATTTAGTGTCTAAAGGAGATAAAATGATATGCATATTACCCTTCATTAACAATAAACCACAATATCTAAAAGAAAAAATAGAAGAGAGAAAAATAGAAGAGAGAAAAAGAGAAAGAAAGAGAGAGAGACAGAGAGAGATACTTCCACAAAGGCAGGTAGGAAGGCTGACCTGGGATAGCAACTGGAAACTGGTTGCATGAAATGTCTACTGTGGAAGTTGTTGTAGCAAGTATAATTGAAACTCAGTGATGAACAACTTTGTAACTGTGAAAAGTTTTGTATTATGAATGACATTTTAAAACAGGGTGTTTAAAAAATTAATTAAAATATTTGGGGCATTTCTCATTTTGACTCATTTAATTCATGTAATATATTTATTTTTTCTATATATTTTCCTGATTTATGCTAATTATGATATATTGCCCATAAATTAGAATTACTTCATAGAACCTGTTTCTGGAAATACCATATTGTTTCTAATTTCTTTAATTCTATGGCAAAATAAACTCTACTTATTTTACATAATACTTTATGAAATTTCTTTTGTGATGTATTTTTTGTACATTAAGAAGTATGGAAGCATTGCTCTCAATTTTTTGAGCTTTTTGATGTTATAAAAAAACCAAGAGGTGAAAGTAGATATCTGTTAAATTGTAGGATTGACTTTGCTTGATGCATTTCTACTCTTCACTTCTCCAGGGACAAATTCTCTTTCAAAAATTATATCATTAAATGAGTCAGCATGTTTTTCAGGCTTGTCCTTTTAGATCAAAGTGTCTCTTTGCTTACTTTTTCTTCTAGTATGACATTCATTTCTGGCAGTTTCTTTAGATAACTTAAAAATATTGAAAAAGTATATGACTTTACAACATAATTTATATTTTCAATTCCATATTCATTACTGTTCAAAATAGTCAAAACTGTATCACTAGTGGGCAGATTACCCTTCCTGCCTGAGTCTACCCAAAAATAAAGTCTTTCTCAAATCAAATTATCAATAACCTCTCTTTACTACTAGATTTAACATTAAAGAACATTGCTTATTTTTGAGAGGAGACTGTTGGTCTGTGACAGCTTCTTTCTTTGGGTAACATTTTCCAGAATTTAGTCAAATGACATTTATGAATAAAATCTGAGTTTCAACATTTTATTTATTTTTGTGTTATTTTTATTACAAGAGGGAAAGAGAATAAAAAGACAAGATAAAACTTTACTTTCTAATCTTAGAAATAATTTAATTTTTTATTATATTAAATAACATTGCTATAATAAGTTAACAAAAATTCAAGATGTCCATTTCTCTCTATTGTATTAAATGTTTTAATAACCATCTGTATATTTGTCTCTGAGATGTAATATAAATTGTTTTAGTTAAATTTTGAAATAAAATAAATATATTTGAGTCACAAAAAAACAAAAATTAGGACTGAGCAGTGGTGCAGGTCGTAAGGCGTCTGCCTTGCGTGCAATAGCCTAGGACGGACAGCAGATTGATCCCTGGAAGTCCCATACGTTCCCCAAGCCAGGAGTGATTTCTGAACACATAGCCAGGAGTAACCCCTGAGCGTCACCAGGTGTGCCCCCAAAAAGAAAACAAAAAGGAAATTAAAATAAATGTCAATTAAAATAATTTTATCTAAAGAATATATTATAAAGAACTTTGAAATATAAAACTTTATATGTAAGAACATAGGATGAAAACTTAGTTACTTGAGCAACTTTAGTTAAGTGATTTTTAAAAAAAATTAGGACATCTTCAACAACATTACTTAGAAACATTGGAATTCATCTTGTATTATTAAATATATTTCAAGTAGAATATATTTATCCTGATAGTTTGTGTCTTCATTGTCATTAGGAAAATATTGAGTCTTGTTTGTTCCACTCTTTCCAACAGAAAATTATCTTTTTCTTTAATTAAAAAACAACAATTAAAGAGAAGTTTAAAATTAGCTTACTCTGAGAGAGAATTACAGGTATCTTAACTTTGCTTTTAAACAAAATATTTATTCTACTAGCTTAAAATATAGTTTAAAGTTTTTTCTATCTATAGCTTTGTCTGAAGTTCTTGTAGCACCACTGGACAAAAGCAGTCAAATCTGTGTCAGCTGGTGGCCTCAATGCTTGCATCTCTGTAGTCAATTATTTCAGTATTAGTGTATACCTGGGTAAATGTAAGTTTGTGCTCCAAGTGTCTGTGATTTATTTAACTTTAGTTTATTTGCTATAAAGAGAGAATATAGATAATCTGATTTTAAGTCTTTATAAATGAAAGTTACTCATTGTGAAGAACAAGACCAAATCTATACAAACTTCTGTCAATATATCCTTACTCAGGAAAATAATATTTTTCTGAGAGTCTTATTATTGAAAATTGGCAAAGCTGTACCAACTTATTTTCACTTTATACTTACATATTGTTATGAAGAGAATGCTTCACTTTCTCTAAAACAATATGACTAATCATGTACAAAATATGATATGACAATAACTTAATATTTTAAGAATTATAGTATAAATAAAGTAAATTTTAAGAATTTAACATTCATAAAATAATCAAATTATAAATTTCAATATTTTATAAAATAATCATTTTAAAATATGTTAAAATGTTCTTTTATTGAGTGTAGACATTATTGGGCCCAGAAACATTCTTTTTTGTATCCTAGTCTTAACAGGAAAAAAAAAGTGTCAATTCTGTGTTGTGGTAAAACAGTCACAGCCATGGTCTGTGGTTTCCATTTTCAAATAAGATTCTTCCTTCCAAAAAGAAAGGGATTGCTTTCTATTTCAAATCGCATGACTAACTGTATTAAAATTACTTGTTATTCACCTTTGCAAATCTACTAGATTTATGCCAAACAATACCACATATCAGATTTACAATATTTGTCTATGTAAACCAATTGTTTGAGAGATGTTTTTCATTGAGATTATCTGAAACTTTAGAATAGGAAGAAATAAGATCAGAGTATATAAACTTTTAAATGTGGAATAAAATATACCATGATGCTTTTAGTCTGTTTTGGCATTATTTTAATTTCTAAGAAAATTATAGAATTTTCACATTAGGAAAATATATAAGGAAGAAATGAAAGGATAAAATTAATTTGAGGATACAAATTAACATCTAAATATTCTTGAACTCACAACTGTCATATCTGGAAATATTTTGTCTCTATATTATTCTAATCTATGTAAGGATATAACTTTGTTAAAGAAGCTGCTATGGATAATATATCCAGGATTGAACAATTGTGCATTAGAAACTATATTATCATTTTCAGCCATTTCTACAGGAAAAATCTATGTTTGCAAATATCTAGTGATTTTATGCATAATTAATAATAAAAAGTAGGTAAAATTATGTATTATTCATGTCAGATATAAGTGAGAAGCTCAAAGATAGGCTTTGCTCTTACTCAGCAGTAGATGCTATAACTGAATGGAATATAAAGAAAACTAGTTTAAAGTCCTTTAGCTCCTTTAAAATGGTGCTTTTTATTTTTTTATTTTATTTTATTTTTATTTTTGGGTCACACTGGTGATGGTCAGGGGTTACTCCTGGCTATGTGCTCAGAAATAGCTCCTGACTTGGGGACTTCGATGATCTAACCGCGGATCCTTTCTTGATCAGCCAGGTGCAGGTAAACGCCCTACTGCAGGGCCATTGCTATGGCCACTAAAATGGAACTTTTTAAACATAGATGATAAAGTGCTATTTTTCAGACTCTTATTACTTAAATATGCAGTAAAAGTATAATAACAGTTTGTAGAAAGATAAACAAATTATATTTTATGGAATGCAATGCCAAATTAATTTTGTAAGTACTTTATTATAGAATCTGAATTAAGCATTATTACACATTTCATATTGTAAAATCAAAATGTTTGGTAAAATTATGCACCATTTACTAAAAAGATCATAGTTTCTGGTCTTATATTATTATTATTATTATTAATTGTTGCTGTAATTAAGTGAAAATGGCAGAAAAACTACAGATAAAAATAATTGAAATATAATTGAGTTTTTTTCCTAATATATTTGTGGCTGAGTAGCAAACCATTAATAGACCATTTAGAAGCAATTGAGGAATTTTCTAAAAAATTCTGACTAGGGTGATTTCAAATATAGACTTCTAAGATAATTAAGATTGCTGTTGTTGTTTTATTATAAAAATACTTGACATTCATGTTTAATTCCTAAGAATCCATAATCCTAGTTGCCAAGTCCTTAAAAATGAAATATTATCAATCACTATCATAAAATTTATTTACCTCAAAGTTAACTTTATTTATTTGTTGTACTATGCACAATAAAATAGACATAATTCTAGAATTAATTATTGCTTAAATCTAAAGAAGTTTTGCTATATACTACATTTTCTTCTTTAAATACACTAAGCAACTTAGGTAAAAGACACTTTATAAGTTAAAATTATTTTTATATACTGTTCTAGGGTTATAGAAATTGACAACAGATGAATAATAAAAATTCTTGTATTTTTCTCACAAAGTTATGGAACTTAATTTGCACCTACCTAGTATTTCAATGGCTTTTCTCCCTTCTGATAATATGAAGTGATTATGTAGCTGCTTAATTTTTAGGTATTTTCACATGCAATCTAGATGAGAGACCTGAAGTTGTATTGCTGTAAGAAATAGATAAAAGCAAAGAAATCTATCAAATATTGCCACAAATTAAAAGCAACAAGTGACCATTTCTAGAGGTTCTGTGGTAGCTGCTTTTTCTCAGAATGTAGTTTTGAAAAATATTAATAGCTCTTTCTAGTATTAAAATTAAGAAAAATGTAGCACATTTTAGAGAATATTAACAGGAACTTGAAATGGAGACATCTAAAACGCAGGGTTAAAATCTAAAATTAAATTAAAAAAGGCATTTTGGAAAGCTGTGGAAATTTATCATCTAGTAGATAAATGAATAAATATATGTAATAAGTTTAGGTAATCATTAGAAATCCGTGGGGAATATAAAAATTTAAAAGACAGAAAGCTATCTTAATCTTGCTAAATGAACTGCTTATAAGAAAAAGGGGATAAGTGGGAATACCAGTAAGAAATCTGAAAAAAATAGATTAATTGTGCATTAACATAAGCAAATAACCACTCATGCTTGAAAATTAATTCTACCTTTCACTATTTCTAATAACTATATCAGCTAGCAGCAGGCAGCTGGGTACTTGCATTATACACATCCAACACTTACATGCTAATTATCTTTATGTTCAAAAGGTAAAAATGAGTTGTAAGCTGTGTTATTAGTTTTATACAGGAGAATTTTAAGTGTCCTTTGAACTTTTAGAAATTCAAATAACCAAGGCTATTATAAAGAGTTAAATATATATAGTTCAGTAGTTGAGCATATGTGTTGTATGTGTGAGACTGTAAGTTTGATCTAATATACTCATTAAAAATGTGTAGTATGCAATTCCTTTCTTGTGTTTTGTGGGAAATGATTTTTCTGGAGAAATTCTCTCACTGTTGTCCATGGTCTACTTTTCATTAGGTAGTTAGGATTTATTCGTAAAGAAAAAGGGAATTTATGAGGTTCTGAGGATAAAATATAGACTCCTATATTAAAGCCATGGTAGTGAGAGTCACTAAGTCTTTAGTTTAGATGGTATCATGAGAAAATATTTAAGGAGTATCTGACAAACAAGCAATGAATTTGTTATGAGAGGAATAACAAGAGTGGCTAGGTTTATGCTATGGTATTATACCAGTGTTTCTATTTTAGATAGTAAACCATTCCATGAAAATGGTAAATAAAATGATAAAGCACTAGTGATGAAGAATTAAGATTATAAATATTTTCAAATTAAGAGGCTAGAGTGAGGAGAGGTATCCCACCAATCAAAATATGTATACTCAAATCTTATAATATAGTATAATTTTTTGTAATTCTTATGTGAATAAGCAATGTCCTTATGTGATTTTCTAAATGGATACCCAACTAATTTTTATATATGAATAAAACAAAATATAATGTAGTTTCTTCTATTTGTATTTATTTGAGAACATCATTAAACTCTGCTGATAATTTCACTGAATCTTTAATGTGGTAGGTAAAAGAAATTCTAAATATTTATTAAAATTTGGGAAGAACTTACAATTTCAGTGCACTATTGAAAATAGTGTAAGATTAGCCCAAATATTTCTAGATCAAAATACTTCTAGATCAGAGAGGTTATGGTCGCCTTATTTTATTGTTTTTATACAAGAATATTAAACAAAGGTTATAATTATATTTCACCATTATGTAATGTGAAATATTTCCTCTCATAAATTTCAGTTTTTAGTCTTGCTTTCTTTCATTTATGATTTTATATTAGAAGATATTTTTTTAAAAATGCAAAGGAGTAGAACTGGAGGCCTGTAAGTACAGGAGTTGGGGTGCTTACCTTGCCTGTGCATGACACAGGTTCAGACTTTAGCAGCCCATATTATCTAAAACTACACATCTCCCAGCAATGTGCCCTGAGTGCAGAGCCAGGAGTAAGCTCTGAGAATGGCCAGATGTGGCCCCCTAAAAACTTACATTGTATTTTAATAAAATGCATGTGACTTGAAGAATAATTGAAATGTATAAAGAAAAGAAAATATAATGGTTATTAATTATTTCTTGAGATTAAAAGTGACATTAGAGGGCCAGAGCAATAATATAGCAGGTAGGGCATTTGCCTTGTATGCCAGCAACCCAGCTTTGATTGACTGGCATACTATATGGTAACCAGAGCTTTCCAGGAGAGTTTTCTAAACATAGTTCCAGGAATAACCCGAGTGCCTCCAGGTCTGGCCCAAACACAAAAACAAAAATGTTGTATTAGAGGCAATATAGTATATTTAAAAAATGCAGGTCTTAGTGAACAGATTACTAATTTATAATGCGTTAACATTGAAGTCAATTTGTACAAAATTTAATACAATATTCTGCATGTTCAAGTGTATAGTCGATCTTCAAATAGTTGACAAAGAGAGCATTATTCTGAATATAATATATGTTCATAGGGAAAATAAATCTTCTTCTGCCAAATATGTCTTTTTTGGGAAGGCAAACATGGTAGAGTTTGCTTTGACAAAACATTTTCTTATGGACATGCACCTAATTGTCATTTCCTAACTCTTTGAAGGCAAACACCCTACCACTGTGCTATTTCTCTGGCCCTTTGTAAACTTTCTTTATGGTACTACATTTCATAAAGCTTTTTTTACAGCAACCATAACATATGTCTGTATAAAATGCCTTTAAAATATTGAAAATATAGTGGTGGACATTATAATAGTAGTGGACATTATAAAATTGCAATAGTTGTAAATAAATATTTACCAAGTATTTAGATTTTAATGGAAATACTTCCTTTTGGCGGAAGGGGGCACACTCAATGATGCTCAGGGGTTACTTCTGGCTATGAGCTCAGAAATCACTCCTGGCTTGCGGGACCATATGGGACGCCCGTCCTAGGCTAGCGTGGGCAAGGCAAATGCCTTACCGCTTGTGCCACCACTACAGCCCAGGAAATACTTGCTTATTTAGAGAAAGAAATTCAAATACTCCGAGTTACCTGTAGTGAAGTAGAAATTATTTTCTCTCTCTTTTGTTTTTGGCAGAGGGTTAGAGGGGACCACAATCTGCATTTTCAAGGTTTACTCCCAGATCAGGTATCACTCCGGGTAGGCTCCAGAGATATAACCTGGCCAGCCACTTGCTTGGCAAGCATCCTGCCCTACCTGCTGTATATTGTTTCAGCCTTTGATCAGGTTTATTTAAACATTTTATTTGCTAAACATAATACCCCTAAGAAATCTTTACCTGATCATATATATGCATGTATGTGTATATATATATATTATACTGTACAGGTAGATATATAAGGCTTACCAATTAAGCATTTAATATTTACCAATAATAAAAATGTAATGAAAATATTTTTTAATTGTGTAACAAATTATGGATTATTTTTCACAGTGCAGAGGGGCTAATAAATAGATACATCATAATGCCACTTGTAAGAGATTAGTAGATAGAACTTCTCTCCTATAATAGCATTGCTTTGAGGTATTTTTCAAGTAATTTATAGTAATTATAATTTAAAATGTGAATTCAACAAATTAAAGAAATAATGTACTAGATGAAAACATTATACTGAACATTCATTCTTGGGATTCTTTCTAGCAAACCATGTAGCATCTGAAAGAGAATCAGTTGCTATAGAAATGTGAATTTTAATTAAAATATTATTGGATTACAGGGTACTAATTTTCATAAAATAAAATATAGCTTAAATAAATTATCTATAATTTAAAAGTACTAAAGTAAAAATCCTTAAGCTTTGAACCTTAAATATGCTTTTATTTAACCTTTTGAATTGAACCTATGTTGAAAGTCAAATTGTTTGTATTATAAAAAATATAAATAAAAATATAAAAAATAAAAATATATAAGAAAGAGACTCAGAAATATGGAGCACTAATTTTTAACTATTGAGCCATAGCACAGCAGGTATGGCATTTGCCTTTCATGTGGTCTACCTGGGTTCAATCCCCTGTCAACTCATATGTCCCATGAGCTTGAGAAGCAGGATTTCTGATCTCAAAGCCAGAAGTAGCAAAAACAAAAACAAAACAAAACATTTTGATAGCCTAAATACATATTATTTATTTTTGTGCCACACCCAGTGTCACTCGGGTTACTCTGGCTCTGCACTCAGAAAGTAGCTCATGGATTGGAGGACCATATGGGATGCCAGGGATCAAACTGAGGTCTGTCCTAGGTCAGCTGCGTGCAAGGCAAATGTCCTACCACTGTGCCACCACACTGGCCCCCTGCCCAAATATTTTTTATGGGATGGAGTGCCCACCCATCTCTGTACTCAGGGTTATTTCTGGGCCATGCTTGGGGACTATATGGAAATGGAGCACTAATTTTTGTGTGAAATTACCCTCAAGATATTCTTGATTCTTTTATAGATACTATTAGCCTTTAGTTAAAAACAAACACAGATTCTGATAAAATACAAAATACATCTTAGTCATTCCAAAAACTTTTAAAACCAATTCCAAAATAATTATGAGATCAACTCAAAATAAAAAAATAAACAAAAATTTTTGTGACACTGATGAGAATGTAAAGAATATTTTTCTTGTCTTACTTGACAAACATATAAAACACACACATACTTATACAAAAGATGAGAATTTAGAGGAAAGTTTTGACCACACCAGTCTGGTGTGAAAACCCTCTTTCTAAAATTTTACTTAATATAGTATTCCCCAAATCATTGTTAAGATCAACCCCAGAGCACAGAGTTAAAAATTTTCTCTGTGCACTTCTGGGTATGACATCAAGCAACTCCTTAAAAATGAAAAATAATAAAACTAAAATACATTTCTAAATTTTTTTCTATGTGCATTGCTTCCTGTGATCATGCAATAAAAATGATTCTCTAGGACTCAAGTGAACCTCTAGCCTTCTGACTTGCTACCAATAACACGCTTTCTAAAGTACCTGCTTTACATTTTGATTAATTGACCACCTCCAACAGCAGCAGAATCAGATCCTAATTTGTGGCTACCACAAGATTCTCAGGGACTAAATGATCTCTCTTATTTTTCTCACTCTTTTTCTAAGAAACCTTTTTAATCAAATCCAATTATATTTCTTTTTATGAAAAAATACCCACTTTTATTTAGAGATTGGGAATAAATTTTTAAGAAATAAAACGTAAATTATTAAATAATATAGTAGCAGTCACATCAGCAATAAAAAAGAGAAGTAGTATCATGTCTTGTACTACTACTTTTAATAATATGTTAAATCATCTTAGTAATAAATTGCTGAATTTATATGGGGGAGATAGCACAGTGGTAGAACGTTTTCCTTGCAAGCAGCTGATTCAGTACGGACAGTGGTTTGAATCCCGGCAATCCATATGGACCCCAAGCCTGCCAGGAGCTATTTCTGAGTGGAGAGCCAGAGTAACTCCTGACTGCAGCCGGGTGTGATTCAAAAACCAAAACAAACAAACAAATAAATTTTTGAATTCTGACAGAAAATCATTAGACAGTTTAATGAAGACTTACAGGTATTTTTTGTTTTTGGGTCACACCCAGTTGCGCTCAGGGGTTACTCCCGGATGTACGATCAAAAATCGCTCCTGGCAGGCTCTGGGGACCATAAGGTATGCCGGGATTCAAACCACTGTCCTTCTGCATGAAAGGCAAACACCTTACCTCCATGATATCTCTCCAGCTCCAAGACTTACAGGTATTAAAAATATAATTACTAAACACTGAGTGGAAACGAGTATATATTTAGGTTTTAATAATATGACTACAATATTGTTATAGATTTTATGATTACTAAACAAAGCTACTGCACAACACCCCGAAGTGTCCATGACCCTCCAATACATATGTCACTCTAGACTAATATTAATTTTAATTTATATTTAATATAAATTTAATATTAATTTTTCCACTCATGTACTCTAATGTTTTGTAGATAGTTTTATCTTAATCATTTTAAGTATTCAGTTCAACAATAATTTATTAAATATTTTTGTACAACTATCACACCACCTGGCAAACCAGGGATTTTCACATATTCAAAAATAAAGTTCAGTGTCTTCGTGACTTGCAGGTGAATAAAAAATAGCCAATCAAAACTTTGAAACAAATTACAGTACACAAAGTGAAATATAATTTTAAATACATTTTATAATAACCTTATTCATTCAAATTCTGTATATATTATTTCCTTTTGACTCAATTGTTCTCCATAAAAATTTCTTTCAAATTTAACATTTTTTAATTTTTAACAATAATTAAAGATACAGAAATAATATGACAGTTTCATTACTGAACTAATTGAAAAGGAAAATTGAAATGTTAAAGAATAAACAGACAATATATGTATATATAATATATATATATAATGGAATACTACATAGCTGTAAGGAATGTTGCAATCATGAAATTTGCTGCAAAATGGATGGTACTGGAAAATAGTATATTAAAATTATCAAGAAAGTAAAAAAATAAATCCAGGATGATAATTTAAATAGGGATTTCCTAGAATAGAGTATAGATAGGGAAGGAAAGAAATTCAGTGCAGAAGGAGAAAAACAAATGTTAAACAATGGGTCCCAGAGGCCAAGGAGATTCAGATACAATGCTGGGGTTAAGAAATGACATAACTAAATAGCCAAGTCACAGATTCAACATAATATGGTCATAAGACTCAAACTAACAATCACACTTGAAAATAGGCATCTTAAGATGGCAGACTGGGGTGTAGCAGACTGGTACTGGTGGTGGTGACATGGGATTGTCTCTGGGAATATTGATGGAGGAAGATTGACACTGATGGTGGGATTGGTGCTGAAACATTATATGTCTAAAACTCAACTATGAATAACTTTGTAAATCACAGTGTTTTAAATAAAAATAATTTAAATATGCTTACAGAAGCAACTGATGTTTTTATACAACTTTTTCTTCTTAGAATATCTCACTTTGTTTAATGACTTTTTAAAATTTGGTATGGTTTGGGGCCAGATCAGTGGCACAAGCAGTAAGGCAATCTACCTTGCTCACGCTAGCCTAGGACGCACCATGGTTTGATCCCCTAGCGTCCCATATGGTCCCCCAAGTCAGGAGCAATTTCTGAGCATATAACCAGGAGTAACCCTGGCATCACAGGGTTTGGTCCCAACACACAAAACAATGGTTGGTGAAACCACAAAATATTGAAATTTTGCCATCTACTTCTTCTTCATTGTCAATGACAGAGGCAAATTGCTTAGCCTGTTATTTCTTGTATTTTATGAGCTTCAACAATTATAGATAAAAGGTCAGATTTACATATTATTAAAAGTAAATAAATTTTCAGGTAAATTTTGATATTTGAAAACCAAATTTTAACTAGTTGCCTCAAAATCGAATGTTCTGTTAAAAAAATAATAATGTTACAAATGTAGAAGATATAAAAATATAGGACAACACTGATGGTGGGAATACCCCTGATTCAATGCCACTATATACCGCAAATATTACTGTGAAAGATTTGTAATTCACGTTGGTCACAATAAAAATTAAAAAAAAAACATAGGTAGTAGAAAGGTCTGAAAAATGCAAGGTAGAACCTAAAATGTTAAAAAGTACCAATTGCTACGCCAGACTTACAAAGCAGGCATTTTTCTCTTTTCTTTTTTTTTTTTCTCCCTAAGGAAAACCCAAGTCTCAGCAAAACCCTCACTACCATTGACCCTAAATCTACAAATGTATGTTCTCAGAGACTCTGAACATCTGCAAATCTTTTTTAATTATATATTATATACGCTCAGAACACAAAAACACAATACAAAAATGCCTTCTGTACACTTATATTTATTGCAGCACTATTTACAATAGCCAGAATCTGAAAACAAACCAGATGCCTGACAACAGATGAGTAACTAAAGAAACTGTGGTACAGTTTCCATATGGTACACATGGAATACTATGCATCTGCCAGGAAAAATGAAGTTATTAATTTTTTCGATACACAGATGGACGTGGAAACTATTATGCTGAAGGAAATAAGTCAGAGGAAGATAGACATAGAATAGTTTCACTCATTTGTGGCTTTACAGAAAATAAAAGACAACATTGTAATAATACTCAGACAGTGAAGATGAGGGCTGGAAGAACTGGCTGATGATATGAAGCTTACCACAAAAAGTGGTGAGTGCAGTTAGAGAAATAACTATAATAACAACTAGATTGACAATGGAAGATAGAGTAGTAGAATTCCTTTATTACAGGAAGGGGATTGGGTAGGAGGGAGATGAGGATATTGGTGTTGGGAAGTGGATTCGTGAAGAGGGGTGTTTTATTTATTTGTTTTAACTAAAAGCCAACTACAAACATGTTTGTAATCATGTTGTTTAAATAAAGATATTAGCAAGCATGTTTTTCGAAGAAGCTAGAACATTGTTTTCATATAACTTTTCCCAGTTGCTAAATGTTCAAACAATCTAAAAATTTCTGTAGTCCAAGCAAAATTATTCTGAATGCTATCTATGTTTTGTAAAGTTCAGGTGTTTAGTCAGAGATCTAAATGAAGACATTTATTAAAATATTTGAATGTAGAGTAGTAGATGTCATAGATCTATTAACATGCTATGGGTTGATTTTTGAACAATGTGATTTAAAAAATCTTCTGTCCCTCACCTAAATATATTTCAGCTTAAATTGATGTTAATTTTAAAATGTGCTAGATAATATTTAGATATTAATTAGAAAAATAAACCTTTTTTACTGTCTTAATGTTACATATTTATTTGTTTATCACAAGTCCTTTTTTTTTTTTTTGGTCTTTGGTTTTTGGGCCACACCTGGTATGAGCTCAGAAATCGCACCTGGCTTGGTGGACCATATGGGACTTAGGGAAATGAACCCTGGTTTGTCCTAGGTCAGCCTCATGCAAGGCAAATGCCCTACTGCTGCACCATCGCTCTGGACCCTCTCATAAGTCATTTTTTGTATAAAATAATATTTTTAATAATTACTTTTTGAGCATCATAGTTACAAAATTGTTTCTATTTGAGTACTGTTTATTATTGTAAGAGAGTGACTATATCACGCTTGTTATATTTTTCTCTTTTTACATTCTTTTACAAAAAGCAATAACAAATTTTAATGAATCATTTTATTTACTGAGTAAATGTTGATTTAGAAGAATTTTGGGGGAGTGCAATGTTACAACAGCACAAATCCACCACAATATCAATATCCTTTTGATAGAATTTCTATGCATCAAGTAAATATGAATGATTACTCTAACATATTTTCAGGAATAATTTATTATATCTCCTACCAGCTCTCATATTAAAAATTTTTGTGTCATTTATCCATACTCTTTACTGTTTGTTCAAGGATTGTTTGCAATTTTGTTTTCCACTCATCTAAAGAAAATGAAATTTTATTAATTTCCTTCAAGGAACTAACTGAATTTTTTTCTGTTAAATAATTTTCTATAAATTTGTTTTCTCAACCTGCATTGACAAACTTAATTTCCAAAGTAACTGAGCTATGCAAATTAAAAATCAGTGGACCAGCTTAACAGCTAAAGGATAAAAGAATAATACATATTTTACGAACAAACTCTCTATTAAATTCTTTATATAAAATTTCTACAAATATTGCATATTGTTTGTAGCAAATGTGAATTTTCTAGGAATCTTTATTTTACTAATAATTGAAAGGGTCATAATTATTATTAATTATTCTATGTATTTTACTGTCTATATTCATTCCCAAGTACAGGCAAGTGCATATGCTCAAGTGTCATTGGAATAACCGGTCTTCACTCATTTTTTGCTGGTGTTTGTCACTCACTGGATGGAAACACCTTTAAATTGAAGCATCGTTTTTGATTGGTCCCTTAACCTACTTGTTCTCCATTCCAGAGTGTGATCTTCGGGTCCCAATAAAGCTCATTTGTCTCAGGGAGAAACTCCTTGAGGTTTCAGTTTTCCACGACTGAACAATCTGCTTGTTAGGAGTGGAGCAAATGGCTTGCTGTGGAAGTTCATGAACTTGTTATATCTCCTAATCATGTGTGGATTATTTCCTGAGTTGGCGTTTCCTTCTGGGCCTGTATTTGCCCAGTCCCTTGAGATTGGGCTGTGAGGCTTTTGCTTCCAAGTGTGTATAAGGAAATACAACATTTTTTCCTATTTAATTTAGGGGAAAATTTAAGTAACTTCGGGAACATTTTTTGATAATGTATCAAAATTAAAAATAATTATAACATAATTATTAGAGCTAAGAAATATTTCCCAGGATATTCGTGATTACTCTGTGTTGTTGGGAGGCAATGTTAGTGCTGTTCTTAGAATATATATTTTCTGAATATTCCATTTTTGCCTCATAAGGGACATTTAATATATGAATGATCTTTACTTCAAATTCTAATATTGTTCATTTTCTTTATGATAGCCTCCAGTAAAAAAATTAATCAGAAGTGTAAGAAAATAAATTAGTTGTTAAACTTTTGTCACTTAGTTAGCATTAAAAATAATGAGACACTTCTTGATGTTGTGCATAAACAATAGCAAGTGTGTTTTTATTACTTGGATTATTTTGTATCTTTAATATATTACCTATATATATTCAAGTTTTAGATTGCTTATCTCTATGCAATCAGTTTTTGTCATATATTATGTAATGCATAACTATATATATATCTGAAATACGTTATTTATATTGTAGATGGTCTATATGAATAATATATATGTATAGACATGAATACATAAGTATACATTCTTGTACAAATCACAACTAAAAGACGTTTCTTAGGAAGTAATAATATTTGATTCTGCCTCCTGATTTTTGACACCTTAATTTCCAAACTCCTATTGACATATTTACCAAAAAGGAAATCTAGAGACATTTGTTGAAGCAAGTCTATGCTCTAATGGAGAATGAGTGAGGTTGGAATGTTGTATGCATGCAATCATATCATTAACAGCTTTGTAAATCAGAGTGACTAAAATAAAATCAAACTCTTATAATTAATTCCAAGAAAAGCATAGAATCCAAACTACATGCATAGAAAATTAATTCTTCAGATTAAATAGAACTAAAAAAATAAATAGCAATTAAATAGAAACTAAAAAAAATAACAAATGAAGAATTGAAAAATATTATAATACCATAACATAGTAATGTTATGGAATGTCATTTAAATTCAGAAAAAAAGTTAAGGTATTAGCAAAGAGCTTTAAGAACATGAGTGTTTCACTAGGTAGGGATACTGAAACAATTAAATTACTTCAAAGAGAAATGCTGGATATTGGTGCTGGAGCAATAACACAGCAGGTAGGGAGTTTGCCTTGCTGAGTGTGGCCCAAAAAACAAAAAGAAAACAAAAAAGAAATTCTGGCGATTGAGTGAAATTAAATATAAATTTGAAATTTAATCAAATAAATATTAAATTTTAATTAAAATAATCTTGAGAAAATATAAAAAATTGAAGGTAAAGTCACAGAAAGATGCAAATAAATTAGCAAAACAAGGTATATAAAAATGAAAGATAATGAGAAATAATCATCTCCATTAAAAGGACAAATATCAAGGTATTTAGACTTTCAAAAAGTGACTAGAAAGAAAATAACCAAGAGAAACTATTTAAATAAATTATAGAACTTCTGAGAGTTTGTAAAACATAAGAGAAAATTATTAGTGGAATTCTAAAAAGGTAAGAGAATGCACATATGGGGGTCGGTGAGGTGGCGCTAGAGTTAAGGTGTGTGCCTTGCAAGTGCTAGCCAAGGAAGGACCATAGCGTCCCATATAGTATCCCCAAGCTAAAGGCAATTTCTGAGCGCTTAGCCAGGAGTATCCCTTGAGCATCAAAAGGGTGTGGCCTGAAAAAAAAGAGAGAGAGAGAGAGAGAATGCACACAGATTTTAGAAACAAATTTGACTTAAAGCAATGAATATTATATTATTAAAAACTTTAAAAATAAAAAAGGTATTGTATTTATTTGTATAGGGGTAAAGGAATTGATATAAAATTCAAAATAATTTATCTCATATGTGTAATGTAAATAGTAGTAAGGAAATAAGGGTGACCAATTGTTGGTCAGGAGCAATGGCGCAATGAATAGGATATTTGCCTTGTATGCAACCTACCCATGTTTGATCCCCTGTATCCAATATAGTACCCGGAGCCAGCCAGGAGAAATTTCTGAGAACAACACAGCAGGGAGTAACTCCTGAGTGCCACCTGGTATGGCCCCAAAACAAAACAAAACAAATAAAAAAGGAGAAAGAAAGTAAAATAAAGAAATGAACAATTGAAATAGAATCTAAGAGTCTACAGAACTGAGCTCCAAGGGACTGGGGGCTGAATAGCATGAAAGAGAAATACAGATACTCTGGTGGTTGGTGTGGTTTTAGAATATAACATTGAATTCATGAAACTCTATAATTACTAGTAAAGTAAATCATAGTGCCTCTATCAAAACTAGAGAAAAAATTAAATTACATATATCAAATTTTCAGCACACAACTTTGATCAAATCTTGTAGCTAAAAAATAGCTAACTCTACATGATAAAAGAAGTGACATTTTACACAATTACAAGATAGATTTGACAGTCAATAATGTTTATCTGACAAAATTATATAATTTTATACCAGAAAAGAGTCTAGCCTAGTGGTATTTACTACCAGCAGACATGTCTATAAGAAATATTACAAGATATTGGTCTATATTAAAAATAGATTTCAAACTTTGAACAAAGATAGAAATACTATAGCAGAAACAAACAAGTATTATGAAATAATAATGAAACATAAAAAGGGGGGAAAGGTAGCTAGAATTTTACTATTATTTTTTGAGTCATTTTGTGCCCTACAGATAGTTTCTCTATAACAATTTCCTAGGTGCACTTGAGAAAAATTTTATTTTTTGAACAAAAATTTATTCATATAATTATTTATTCTAATCAAATGCATCATTAAAGTTTTATTTCTTTTGTTTATTTTTTTGGTTTACTCAAAATACTTTTAAAAATTGCCAAGTCCTGGCCAGAGAAGTGGCGCAGAGGTAAGGCATTTGCCTTGCATGCGTCTGACCTATAACCGATGGCGGTTCAATCCCCAGGAGTTCCATATGGTCCCCCAAGCCAGGAGTGATTTCTGAGCACATAGCCAGGAAGGACCCCTGAGCATCACAGGATGCGATCCAAGAACAACAACAACAACAAAAACTGCCAAGGCCTAGGGATAGTATGGATGCAAATGATATGACAAAAACCACTTTTTAGTAGATTTTCCATTATGCAGATGACTTATTTTTAAACCTAAAACTACTGGAATAACTCCTGGCTATATGGAGATAAAAATTCCATTCACGTGCAGATTTGAACATCATGCTTTTAGAAAATTCCTGTACAAATGAAGAAAACAAAAGAAAGATGAAAAATACAGAGGAAAACTAATAAAAACAATAGAGAACGTGTCGTTTATTTGGATACAGGAAAAAATTAAAATTAAAAGTAAATTAAAATATTAAGTACACATGAATAAATTAAAATTTTAAAAATCTAACCTTACATAAAAAAGGAACTAGAAAATATAGAATCAAGATTAAAAGTTGGCAGAGAAAGAGGCAGAGGTCAAGATCCTTGTCTTGCACAGCGCTTATCAAGAGATGATCTTCAGTTCTACAGTCAGGACTAAGCCCTGAATACTAACATGAGTTGAACATCCTCAAAAAATTCCTTCTCAACTATTATTTTAGAAAAAGAAAATCATGCAAATTAGAGCATAAATAAATCAAGATGAAATAACTATTGATAAGACTAATAGCTGATAATTTACATGACAACACTGATAATTGCTTCAAAAAAGATAAACTACCTGAAAGTCAGTTCATGTGATGAAAGCTCTGAATACACTATTATTATGAAATTTGATAAAATAAATGAAAAACAGAAATAAATAAAAAATTATATAATCATGAACTAGAAGATGATATATGATAAATATGTCCATTTGCATAAATCAATCTAAAGACGATTTTCTGTGTAAATATTTTGAAGACCACAGTAAAATTTTTCAAGAGTAATTGTTAGCATGTACTTCAGGTTGATTGGCTCCTTGGATTTTTCTCTCCACATAGAGGGTCTTTGTGTTAAAGCTTATGCTCTCAAGGCTGGAACTGTCTCCTTCTAGTAAGGCTAATCAAGTAAGGCTGATCACTGATCATTCATTCAGCTATAATGTCTATTAGAGTTGAATTTCTTTGACTTTCCTGTAAATATATGAGACATACCTAATTAAAAATAAAATATTATTTTCCCCATAAGAAGGTAACTTAGGTAAACTGTCACACTGACATGAAATATATATATATTTAAAATTAAAATCTGAGGGATCTCTAAATTGATTATTCTGGCCTTGAGAAGATTCCTTTACAAGCTAATATATATAATATATATGTGTATATATATATATATATTTGTGTGTGTGCATGTGTATACACACACACTATATATATAGTCACATTCGGCGGTGCTCAGGGGTAACTTCTGGCTCTGCACTCAAAAGTTATGCTTGTCAGGCTTGAGGGAATTATGGGATACGGGGAATCAAACGTGGCAAACACTAGGGCAGACCTGTACAAGGCAAACACTCTACCTGCTGTACTATTCCTTTGTCCTTTGATTTTTTTTATCTTAATGTATATGGCATTCTGGATGTCATCATGATGCATAATAATTTCAATCAAAAAACATTTTCCAACAATAAGGGATCAAGCAATCACATAGTCTGACTTAACCAAGATTTTAATCTAACCAAACAAAATAAAGCATCTCATCTTCTTTTCCATTTAAAAACTAATCTGACTTTTCAAGAAAAAATGGACTGTTATTCTAGTTTGCTGCCAAATGAATCATATTTCTCAGAGTCCTTGTAAGGCTAAAATCCTAAGGAAATGAAATGGGGAAAAGAATTAAAGAAATTTAAAAAAGGATCAAACTAATATAGTTTCAATTAACTAGTTGAATTATTGTTGTCATATTAAGAATGCAATGCAAATTAAGAGAAAAAATGGGGCTGGAGCTATAGCACTGAGGTAGGGCATTTGCCTTGCACTCTGCCAACCCAGGACTAACCTAGATTCTATTCTTGGTACCCCTATATGGTATATATATATGGTACCCCTAGCCTGCCAGGAACAATCTCTGAGAGTAGAGCCAGAAGTAACCTCTGAGTGCCGCAGGTTGTGCTCCCCCCAATAAAAGTGTCCTCATTTTATCAAATCAATATCTATATAGAAAAAGAAAAGTATAAGAGATTACAATCAGAAGGTAGTTAAATAAAAAGATTATAATCAGAAGGTACTTCAATAAGTTGTCTGATTATCTTAAGCCACAGTAATCAGATCCTGGTCTAGCTAATATTAACACAACATATTTATACATTGTATACAATAATCTTGTCTGATTTCAGGAATACTTTTGTAGCTTCATCATAAAATGATGGTATATGTTTACTTGGAGATAAATATATATATTTATATATAGGCATAAATATTTATATCATATCTAAATGCTTAACTTTATGTAAAATCTTATATTAATTAAATAAATGCATATACATGTATCAATACTGAGAGATAAAGCAACTTACAATTTTTATAAAATTAAGCAGCATATTTATAACATTTAAAATAATCATTTTTATTCCTCAATTATTCTACTTATGCTATTGACTACCAGTAAATTTCTTGTAATTCAGCTATTGAATTGAATGCTTTTAAACTATTTAAAATGAAAAATATTCAACTATGTTATCATTTTAAATTATCAATAATTTCTTAAAATATATTAGACATGATTTTACTTGTTATATGTCATGATTTAAGTGTCTTACTTGAATAGTTGGAGTAATTTGAAATAATATCTATGCCTTCAAGTGTAAAACTATGCTTCTAAGGTGAAATGTGTTGCTCACACAATTTTCCAGAGACCATTTTTTTAAGCTGTTCACTTCTTTATTATAAGTGACTAGCTTGTTATAAATAAAAAAGTTGTTGTCTACAACAAGCTAAAGACAGAAGGGACCACTTATACTAGCAGCCCTGGGGGCGAAGGAGGGGTGTATGGGATGCATTGGTGGAGGGAGGACAACATTGATGGTGGGAATGCCCCTGATTCAATGTCACTATATACACCTAAAATACTACTGTGATTGATTTGTAATCCACTTTGGTCAAAAAAATTATTATAAAATAAATAAATAAAAATAAAAGGTGCATGAAATGACAAAGGACATTATTTGAAGAACAGGGACATATTTGTGGTATTGAAATGTGACTGTGCACGTCAAAGCCATCAATACTATTTAGGTATTTAAAATAGTAATTTTAGGTATTACTAATTTTACTGATTATTAATTTCATGTATTTCATCTTGCAAATTTTAATGTGCATTACTCACATTTCCTTTTTTTTTTTTTTGGTTTTTCAGGCCACACCCGTTTGATGCTCAGGGGTTACTCCTGGCTAAGCACTCATAAATTGCCCCTGGCTTGGGGGGACCATATGGGACGCTGGGGGATCGAACCGTGGTCCTTTCTTGGCTAGCGCTTGCAAGGCAGACACCTTACCTCTAGCACCACCTCGCCAGCCCCATAACTCACATTTCTATTATACATAAAATTCAGTACTGCTCTTAAGTGTTAATAATAACTCTATTACTAACACTACTATAAACATATGACCTAAACTACAAGAATTTAATAAATAAATAAATAACAAAAGATGAAGAAACTTAAAAAAAATATGCACACATTCACACTAACATATACTAGAGACAGTATTTTGTCATAAAAATGAATGTTGGATTTATTTATTGGTGCTAGGGTTATGAATTTCCATTATACATAGGTTTATTTGATAATTCAATATAGATTTATTTAACATTGTGCTTCATCTTTGCCTCTGTGTTATTCATTTTATTTATTTTATTTTTTTGTCCCCCATTTAACAATACAGACCAGGCAAAGGGCCTGGGTTGAGGTGTATATGGGGTGCATTTACTGTACCTCCTCTTTCTATATAATCAGTGTAAAGAACACAGACTGTGGTAAAAATTGGGGCTTTATCTTTTCTTTTCTTTTTGATTTTGTAATATATATCTATATAGATATATATCTATATAGATATATATATATATATAGATATATATTCCTTCACCAGTGCAACATTCCCATGACCAATATCCCAAGTGTCCTTCCTCCCCACCCCACACCGGCCTGTACTCTAGACAGGGTTTCTACTTCCCTCATTCAGTCACATTTTGTTATGATAGTTCTCAGTGTAATTATTTTTGTGACTGCACTAAATGACCCCTGTGGTGAGCTTCATGTCAGGAGCTGGACCCTCCAGTCCTCCGCTATTTTGACTCTGAGAATCATTACACAAATGTTTTTCATTTTTCTCAAAACCCATAGATGAGTGAGATCATTCTGTGTTTATCTCTCTTTCTCTGACTTATTTCACTCAGCATAATAGATTCCATATACATACATGGATAGAAAAATTTTATGACTTCATCTCTTCTGATGGCTGCATAATATTTCATTGTGTATATGTATCATAGTTTCTTTAACCATTCACCTATTGAGGGGCATATAGGCTATTTCCAGAGTCTGTCTATTATAAACAATGTTGCAATGAATATAGGTGTGAGAAAGGAATTTTTGTATTGTATTTTTGTGTTCCTAGGATATATCCCTAGGAGTGGTATAGCTGGATCATATCATTTTAATATTATTTTAGGTATTTCAGCTTGCAAACTTTAATGTGTATAACTCACATTTCTATTATACATAAAAATGCAGTACTGCTAATAAGAGCTTATGTAATCAATGTACATACACTGAAAAAATGAGCACAAGATGGGGCCCGAGCGATAGCACAGCAGTAGAGCGTTTGCCTTGCACTCAGCTGACCCAGGTTGGACCTCGGTTAGATCCCTGGCATCCCATATGATCCCCCAAGCCAGGACCGATTTCTGAGCACATAGCCAGGAGTAGCCCCTGAGCATCGCCAGGTGTGGCCCCCCAAACCAAAAATCAAAAAAAGGGAAAAAAAAAGTACAAGACAGTCTATTTAACCTCTCAGAAAATTTGCCACTTTATTTTTTTTCTTCTTTATATTAAAATATTTCTTCTGTTAAAATTCCCCATCAGTCAAAATAAATGTCTTTAGCAATGTCTTTCTTTATTTTTATTTATGTTTTGGGTTTTGGAGCTACTCCAAGGTATTCATGGTATAGTCCTGGCTATGTGCTCAGGGCTGATTCCGGCAAATTACTTCCAATGTGTCACATGGCCACTGGGTGGCAGCTGAAAGCCCTTTCGCAGGACGCTGAAGACAAGAGGTGGGTCCTGCAGATGAGACTTGCAAGTGAGATGTGATATAGATAGATACCTTAAGTGTAAACTAGAAAAAATAGTAAACATATTTTAAATAATTTTTATTTGGACCAAAGTCGATTACAAATTTTTCACAGTAATACTTTAGATGCATAGTGACATTGAATCAAGGGCATTCCCACCACCAATGTTGTCTTCCCTCTACCAGCATTCTCAGCATGCATTCCATATCGCAACTCCTCCCCACCACCCCAGAGCTGTGTCTCCTCTGTGTCTAGCTTGTTGTAGAGATTGGATATTAATTCTGTTGTAATTGCCTTTGGGTTTGGTGTTTAAGTCTCATCATTTTTTATTTCTACTCAATGTTCATATGACTATTTGGACTTGGTGCCCTCCATTATTTCCCCCCTCAATTTAAGTGGCAGAAAAAGATGATTCAAGTTACGTGGTTTTGTTTGAAGGAAAAAAAATATAAAAAGGGCAAAAGTCAAACAAGCAAAAACGGTAAGAGTCCTTCTAGAGGATATACATATCAATTTAAGAGAAAAAAGGGGAAAATGAATAAAAATATAACAACAATACAAAAAATCAAACAAACACACAAAAAACAAAAAGCACCACAGCAATAAAGACAACAACCAAACAATAACCACAGTCCCAAAATAAAAACAAAACAAAGCAAATAGTAAACTATAAAGAGGAAACTATGTTGGGGCTCGAGCAGTGGCACAAGCTATAAGGCATCTGCCTTGCCCACGCTAGCCTAGGACAGACCATGGTTCGATCCCCAGAGTTCCATATGGTCCCCCAAGCCAGGAGCGATTTCTGAGCTCATGGCCAGGAGTAACCCCTGAGCATCACCCAATATAGCCCAAAAATCAATAACAACAACAACAAAAAAGGGTAGACTATGTTAAAATTTTTTGTATTGACATAGATTTAGGATCAAGTTGTTTTGCATAGGCCTGAGAGATTTATTTATTTTGGGGCTATTCTCTAGGATTTTTATTATAATTTTGGTAACATAATTGCAATTGTTTTCATGGTTTAGTAACACCACACACTACTATTCTTTTCTTATGTTGTTGTTCCTATATTGGCAGTGGACATTTTTCATCAAAATGATAATAGAAAGGCACCAGTAAACGAGGAAGTAATGAGATGGCGGTAAGAAACAAAATCTTGGGGCCGGCAAGGTGGCGCTAGAGGTAAGGTGTCTGCCTTGCAAGCGCTAGCCAAGGAAGGACCGCAGTTCGATCCCCGGCATCCTATATGGTCTCCCCAAGCCAGAGGCAATTTATGAGCGCTTAGCCAGGAGTAACCCTTGAGCATCAAACAGGTGTGGCCTGAAAAACAAACAAAACAAAACAAAAAATCTTGAGTAAATACAGTTGGTGAAAGCAATGAATAAGAAAATTCTTCAGAATAACATTAAAAATTTTTTTTGAATTCTCATTGGAATTCATTGTTTTATCATTATTTATCATTGGACATATTTGTCTAACTAGTTACTGACCTTTAAATTTTTAATCCAGATTTATATATGGGAAAACACAATTTACATATGTATCCCTAATATGAAATTTGTCAAAAAAACCCAAACCCATTTATTCAACTACCTATTTTAGACCTTTATATTTAATGTGTATTGTATATAGGTATATATATATGGGCACTTTACGCTTTCCTAAAACTCACAGTTCTGTTTAATAAATGAAAAAATAAACAACTACAAATTATCACCTCAAATTTTCCCCCTAAATTTAAGCTCTTACCAGGCAAAGTTGACTTTGAGAAGAACAAAATTTGTTAACTTTGACTACTTTGAGCTGTTCTCCTATCACACTCAACTACTATTAATTTACCTGTATTACTAAATGTCTTTTTTTGTGCAATGCCACTATTAATTATGCAAATATTATATGAGAAAAGTTAGTAAATATACCTTATATTGTGTTCTGTTTAGAAAATACTAAACTGTTTCCTAGTTGTTGGTGGAATTTCAACTCCTTATTGTTTCTGAGTCCACAAATAGCTCCCAGAAAGATAACTTAAATCCCATCCTTCCATCCTCCCTTTTGGGGGAGACCTTGGTTAATCTGGAGTAAATAATCAACACAGATTAGGGGACCAAATGTTCAGCAAAGAGAGTCTTTTGTCAGTCTGTAGCCAGCTCAAAAAGCAAACCGAACCAGCGGTCAGCTCTGGCAAAAAGCTTCTTACGCCTCCCCAACAAGCTGTTTTATTCTTTCTTTAATCAACCCCACCTGGAAGATCCAGGTGGGACGACAAGCAAAAACAATATTACAAAAAATACACAACACCTCGTGATCTTAGACTTTTTTCCTTATTATCATATCTGTGTTGGGGTGCATGAAGCTTAAAAATAACTGCTTTGAAATGAGCATTTAGTATCAGAGGATTCATTTATTGAAATGTTGTATTGCTTAAGCAGCCTCTATTGTTACATTTAATGTGCTAGAAAATCACTGTCTGTCTTTGATTTTCCTATTACTGACTCACTCTTGATTTCTCATGTAGTGTTATTGGTATTTCATTCTTTGTGAGGCCGTCTCTACTGATTAGTATCTAGTTCTTTTCTAGTTCAGCTTAGTCACAGACACATTATTTGTTGTATTTCCTTCACAGGGCATAAATCTATTTGGGCTAGTTGTAAATATACTAACTTTTTTTATTCTGGCCAACTAGAAAGTAGGTTCATCACTTATGATGCAGATTCATTAAGCAGCTTTTGGGGACTGTAGTGATAGCACAGCAAAATAAAGAAAGAAAGAATTTGCCTTGCATATGACTTGAACGAATTTGATCTAGGACACCCCATATAGTCGCTTGAGTCCTGCCAGGAGTGATCTCTTAAAATTTCAAGATATTCCTAAACATATAAATAGAGAAATTTTGAAAGTATTTTCCCCAATATTGATGGAGGAATGGAGATTGAGATATTGCAGTAACCCATATTTAATTTGTGGTCCTTAATGTGTGCCTTCAAAACTTATTCTTGAAACAGGATCGACTCAAAGACTACTAACTATTATCTGTCCATCTATCTCTCTCTAAATACTTTTAGCTATCTAATCTATCTATTTATTGGTTTGGGTTCCCACAGCCTGTGGTGCTCAGAGTTTACTCCTTGATCTGAGCTCTGAAATCATTCCTGGGAGGCGCTGGGGATTCTCTTGATTGAACCATGGTCATGCCCTACCTGCTGTGCTATTGTTCTGGCCCTAAAGCCTATAAATCATTTTAAGTATACAAATGCTAACTAAGAGCATTCAAAGTTTAAATATTTAGTGACATCATAAAATGCTATGTTAAAGAATTTTATTAAATTATAAGAATTTTCAGTTACTGTGTATTGTAATGTCTGTGAACAGTCATAATAAAACTAAACTTTAGCAGAATGTAAATGTACGTAGGATGATTTGAGAAGAGTTGAAAGTATTTTTCATCACACATATAGTAGAAAACTGCAAAACTGACAGAGCTCCTTAATATTTAATAGTGTTTTCCAAGATAAAGCATAATTCTTGAAATAGCAATTGGTTTCTGTTCTACTGTAAATCTCCTTAGTTTAAATATTACATGGAAACTAATCAAAGCTTAAAAATGATCCCCATAAGCATTGCCAGGAGTGATCCTTGAGCACATAAATGGAAGTAAGACTCAATTATGT
The DNA here is from genome assembly GCF_024139225.1 of Suncus etruscus. NCBI lineage: Eukaryota > Metazoa > Chordata > Mammalia > Eulipotyphla > Soricidae > Suncus > Suncus etruscus. The sequence goes on along the minus strand of NC_064851.1, from coordinate 85,224,716 downwards.
GTTTGTGTGTCCCAATTTTTATGAAGTAATCATTGCTACTTATTTTCAGGAAAAAATTAAAATGATCACAAAGTCTTTCCTTACACAGGAAACAAACAAACAAACAAACAAAACATCCTAGAAAAATTTCCTTGTCCGGGAAAGTGAAAAAGGAATCTGTATTCATATTTGGTGGGAATATATTCTGGTCCAGTTCCTGTGGAAAACAATATGAAATTTTAAAAAAAGCAAAAATCAAAAAGGAAGCTTCCATTTGATCCAGTATCTTCCCACCCCAAATACAAATAAAAAAAAAGCCTTAAAGCAAATGATCAGACAATAGAAAAATTAGTCAAAGAATGTGAAAAGATGAAAAAAGAAGTCTTTGAAAAGGCCAGAAGGCAGTGGTAGGGCATAGTGACAAAACTCAATGAAATAAATGCTTTGCCTAGAATACTACACCCAGCCAGACTCACTTTCAGGTTTGAAGAGAGTATATATAGCTTCACAGATAAACAACAGCTCAGAAATTTTGCAGACTCAAAACTAGCCTTAAAAGAAAAACTGAGAGGTCTACTTTAAGACAAGACTGACAGACACATTTATGGTTTAACCACCATAAATCAATCAATACTCCATGTCAACAAAAAGAAAAACAAGAATCATATCATATCAATAGTTGCAGAGAAAGCAGTCAATAAGGTCCAATGCCCATTCTTCATAAAAACCCTCATCAGAATGGGAATGAAAGGAACTTTTCTCAATATAGTCAAGGCCATCTACCATAAGCCAATGGTAAATATTATTCCCAATGGAGATAAACTAAAAGCCTTTCCCATAAAATCTGGTACAATAAAAGGCTGCCCTCTCTCACCACTCCTATTCAACATAGTACTGGAAGTACTTGCCATAGTGATTAGGCAAGAAAAAGATATCAAAGGCATCCAGACAGGTAAGGAGGAAGTCAAGCTCTCACTGTTTGCAGATGACATGATAATATATTTAGAAAACACTAAGGACTCTATCAAAAGGCTTCTAGAAACAATAAATTTATGTAGTAAATTGGCAGGCTACAAAATTAATAAGCAAAGTCAATGGCCCTCTTATACACTAATAATTATAGAGAAGAAATGGACATTACAAAAACAACCCCATTCATATTCGTGCCCCACAAACTCAAATATCTTGTGGTTAACTTAGTTAAAGAGATAAAGTAACTATACAAAGAAAATTACAAAAGCTTGCTTCAAGAAATAAGAGAGGACACAAAATAAAAATTTTAGACATTGATATGAACTTAGAATTTTGATAACATTGATGACATTAATATCTTTAAAAGTAAAATTTTCAAAATGATCTCATAGCATTCATTACTAAGGTATATAATTATAATGGAAATATATTTAAATTATATTTAGAATAGTATTTATCACAAGTATTAAGTGAGGTGTCATTTAGTGAAAAATTCAGATATCTCTCCAAGGAAAAATACATATGGATAGATAAATAGTAAAAATAAGCTAATATATTTATAATCCCTATTGAAGATGTAAGATTATAGGCATTTACTATTTTTATGTAAAATTTTAATAGGCATTCATTATTTACATATAATGCTATTATATAACATATAATATAAACTAAACATTAAGAAATATGGTTCATACAGAAAAATTCTCAATCCAAAGAACACCATGATTATATTTGGCTACCCATTCAGAACATCTACATAAGCTATGGATTTTAATTGGCATTATGTTTATATTGAACAGCAAAGCAATTGTGCCCTGATGAGCAAGAGAACATAGTGAATATTTATTTTTAAATCATCTTATATTTATTTCTAACTATAAAATGTACTCCATATATAATTATTTTACGTTTATACATAGTTATGCATAAACATGTATGAGGATGTGTCAACAGATAAATATATATTAGTGTTTAAATTTATAAGTCAAAGAATATCAAAAATTGTTCACACATAAGTATACATGAAACTTTTTATAAATAATATATATGAGCTAGTTCTGTAGATATTTCATTGTATGAAAATAAGAATTATATATTTCATGTATAAATATATTTACTAATGCTTATGCATTGAGAAAATGAATGAACAGAACAGAATGGAGGAATTTTTACTGATGTTTCGGGGCCGGAGAGATAGCATGGAGGTAAGGCGTTTCCCTTTCATGCAGAAGGTCATCAGTTTGAATCCCGGCATCCCATATGGTCCCCCGTGCCTGCCGGGAGCAATTTCTGAGGATGGAGCCAGGAGTAACCCCTGAGCAATGTCGGGTGTGACCCAAAAACCACACACACACACACACAAAAAAAAAATTCTTAATTACTGATGTTTCAATACTACAATAATATCTATAATATTTGTATTTTGTCAAAATATGGTCTTAAGTCAATTAGGTTCTTTGATTTACAATACTGTTAATGATGAGTTCATACAGTTCTAACAAAAATATGTTATTGAATTAAAATATACCATTTTTCTTTGAATTAGTAGTCCTTGTATTTGTAATGTAATAATAGTTAAGCACAGTCAAGGTACTTCAGAGAAACAGAATTAATAAATTTTTTCATGTACATATAAGGGAAATTTTATATTTAAGAATTTTTTCATGCTGTTATGAAAATTAATAAGTTTGAAATTACCAGAACAGAAGTCAGAAGATTGAGACACTAATAAAAAACTAATGTTGCTGTCTAAATAAGTGGTGTGAAGTCAAAATTTGTTCTTCCTAAAAATTGCTAATTTATTTATTTTTATTTAAAATTTTGTTTTGTTTTGTTTTTTGTTTTTGGGCCACACCTGGCAGTGTGCAGGGGTTACTCCTGGCTGTCTGCTCAGAAATAGCTCCTGGCAAGGCACGGGGGACCATATGGGACACCGGGATTCGAACCAACCACCTTTGGTTCTGGATCGGCTGCTTGCAAGGCAAATGCCGTTGTGCTATCTCTCCGGGCCCAAAATTGCTAATTTCTTATAAAATTTTGTGAGACAATATGAATAGCCACATATTTAGGATAATCAAGTTATCTTTAAGTATTTTAAAATGTTAAATATGACATGAAAATACTCTCAGAGTAACATAAAAACTGAACAAATCTGGTAACTCCCTCTTGGCAAATTGACGTAAGCCAATTAACCATCACAACCTTTTAGTCATATTATTTCTTCCTTTCTTTATCACTCCTTCCCTCTGTTCCTCCTTCTCTCCCTCCCTACATCTTTACCTCCCTCCTTACTCTCCTTCCTTCCGCCCTTCCTTCCTACCTTCCTTCCTATCTTCCTTCCTCCCTCCCTTCCTCCCTCCCTCCCTTCCTTCCTTCCTTCCTTCCTTCCTTCCTTCCTTCCTTCCTTCCTTCCTTCCTTCCTTCCTTCCATCTTCCTCCCTTCCTTTCTCCAACCCCTTCCTTTCTTCCTTCATCCCTTCCTTTTCCTTCTCTTCCTTTCTCCCTCCCTTCCTCAATCTTTCCTCCCTCCCTTCTTTTCTTCCTTCCTTCATCCCTTCCTTTTTCTTCCCTTTCTCCCTCCCTCCCTTCCTCAATCTTTCCTCCCTTCCTTCTTTTCTTCCTTCCTTCATCGCTTCCTTTTTCTTCCCTTCCTCCCTCCCTCCCTTCCTTCCTTCAATCTTTCCTCCCTCCCTTCTCTTCCTTTCATCTTACTTTTCTTTCTTTCTTCCTTCTTACTTCACTTCCTTCCTTTCTTCCTTTTTTCCTTCCTCCCTCTGTCCCTCCCTCCCTTTTATCCTTCCTTCTTCCTTTCTACCTCCTATCCACTTTCCTTCCTACTTTCCTTCATTCTCTTTTCTTCTTACCTCCCTGCCTTCAACCCTTTCTTTCTTCCTCCTTCCTACCTTCCTTTATCTCTCTCTTCCTCCTTTCCTCCCTTCTTTACTCTTTTCCTTTCTTTCTTCCTCTTTCCCTTCCTTTCTCCCTACATTTTATCTTTCCTCTCTTCTTTCTCATTCCTTCTTTCCTTCCTTCCTTCCTTCCTTCCTTCCTTCCTTCCTTCCTCCTCTCTTCCTTCCTTCCTTCCTTCCTCCCATCCTTCCTCCTCCCTTCCTTCCTTCCTTCCTTCCTTCCTTCCTTCCTTCCTTCCTTCCTCCTCTCTTCCTTCCTTCCTTCCTTCCTCCCATCCTTCCTCCTCCCTTCCTTCCTTCCTTCCTTCCTTCCTTTCTTCCTTCCTTCCTTCCTTCCTTCCTTCCTTCCTTCCTTCCTCCTCTCTTCCTTCCTTCCTTCCTTCCTCCCATCCTTCCTCCTCCCTTCCTTCCTTCCTTCCTTCCTTCCTCCCATCCTTCCTCCTCCCTTCCTTCCTTCCTTCCTTCCTTCCTTTCTTCCTTCCTTCCTTCCTTCCTTCCTTCCTTCCTTCCTCCTCTCTTCCTTCCTTCCTTCCTTCCTCCCATCCTTCCTCCTCCCTTCCTTCCTTCCTTCCTTCCTTCCTTCCTTCCTTCCTTCCTTCCTTCCTTCCTTCCTTCCTTCCTTCCTCCTCCCTTCCTTCCTTCCTTCCTTCCTTCCTTCCTTCCTTTCATCTTCCCTTCTTTCCTCTATTTTAAGACAAAACTTTATTCAAAATAAAACTGTCCCCGAGAAAATCATACTAACTATTGAAGGAAACATTATAGCAAATATTCTATATGGTTGGACAGGAGTGGAAATAAGGATCAGCATCATCTGAGGCATAAAAACAGTTTACTCTAAGTTCAAAAATTATTATTTTCTGAGAGCAGGTTTCCTTGATTTGATCGCATTTATTTGCATCTATTTTCTGTTTAAATGCCTTATTTTTTTATTATATTGTCTTCCCTTTGGTTTGGTTGGTGAATCTCTTAATTATCATATTGCACCTTTTACTCAATTGTTTTTATCTTGCCTCCATTATGAAATTTTGACTCTATATGCACTCTACTGATGTTCAAGAAAAAAGCTTTTCAGAAAAATTTTAATTAAACTTTAGCTCTAAGATATTTTATAATTACTAACTCACATTTCAGATTTTCTGAAGTACCAAAAGTATTTAACATATTTGGATACTCTTGGTATACCTAGCTTTTTAGAAATCTGTACATATTAAGTTTCATTTACTTTTTTGTTTTGTTTTGGTTTGGTTTTGGACCACACCTGATGGTGCTCAGAGGTTATTTAATCCTGGCTGTGTACTCAGAAATCGTACCTGACTTGGGGGACCATATGGGATGCCAGAGGATCGAACTGCTGTCCAAACTGGCTCATGGCAGGCAAACACTTTACCGCTTGCGCTACCGCTCCAGCCCCATCATTTACTTTTAATTATTTCCCTGAACATATGAAAAGAAAATAATTCAGATGTAAGCAGAATATTTCTAGAATTCTTTGTGGTCCTCTATGGTTATTCATCTAGTTCATCATTTCAATTTGTTTTCTAATTTAAGAATTTGCAACAATATAAAAATGAAATTTTCTATAAACGTCTAGGCTGATGAGCAATATTCAATCTCTAGGTTTTCTCTCACCCTTTGCCTTTTATCTCATCTGCCTGGCACATAGTCTGATACATATAGCACACATTACTTTTTTATAATTTCTTGTGAGATGTCTCCTCAGGGTCTCAAGTAAAATCCACTACCATACTGCATGCTCTGTTTATTGCAAAACTAAATGAAGCATGCCAGGAAACATCTGAAAACAATTAAAAATAATTGAAATGAGCTGTGGACTCTACTAGTCTCATTAAGTTTTATATTTCATCCTCCATACATTGGGGGATTTAGATGTGAGACTGATTCCTCTGGCTTCCTGCTGGCAAAAGGGATTCCTTTCCCTGGGCAGAAAAAGAGCCATCAGTTTAGAATATTGGAATTGCAATCAAAAATTGAGCAGGAAAATGCCTGATTACTGCCAAGAGGCTTCTGTGGGAGGAGACTATGCTTCTCTCTACTAGCTGCCTCTGAGCAGCTGCCTTATAAATTAATAAATATCACTATAAATATGCACACATATCTTATTAATAAAGCAGAAGCTCATTAATCAGGCAACTGATGTGCAATGCAGGATATTGAAGTTATCTTTTCAATGCCTTTCATTGAGAAACAGACAAGAGAACCTAAAATATTTTAACTATTTTATGCAGATCCAAATACAAAATAAAAATAGAAAATTTTAAATCCTAAGACATCACTTCAAAGTCTACATTAAGAATTAATATAAATATTTTAAAAATGTATTACAACCCATTTGATTGTTTAATTATGCCAATATAATATGAGCCTTCTACAGAATATGAAAATAACTGTTGTAGAAGACACTTTCTAAATAGATATAGTTATTCTCTCTATTGTGCCCTTTATGGTAGGGAACTCTGAGGCAATAATTAGTAGTGAGATATTTAACATAATTCGGTGATAGGTATGATAAAATGAGATTAGCTCTTCCGATGTAAGCTTGGAATAATGTGTGTATAAGAAAGTTAAAGGCAGTTATTCTGTTAAACTAATAATATTTGTGAAAAGTATTACATAGGCAACACTTTAGATTTGCATGTTTGACATATAATGGGCATAGGAATCATAAAAGTACAATTGACCTATTACTTTTTCCATTTCAAAGTGATCAGATTGCCCCTAGCTTCATCTTAAAATGTTATTCCAATGCTTGTAAAGAATATTTGTATTCAGTTTTTAATTCTGTTATATATATATATATATATATGTAATTCCCTCAAGACAAAAAGTCACAATGCTGCCCATGATTGAGTTGCAGTTGTACAATGTTCAATCATCCATCCTTTCACCAGTATCTACTTCCCTCCATCAAGTGTCTCCAATTACTCTCCCACTGTATCTGTCACAGACACTTTTCTTTTTTACTTCTTTACATTAGGCACTGTAGTTTGCTTTACTTCTACTGAAAGAGTATCATGCATATTATGCTTCCTTTTTCGGCACCAATTTTTCTGTCCAGAGTGATTACTTCCCATTTACATTTTCATAGTGATCCCTTACCTAACCACCCGCTTCTAATTTTCTATGAGTAAATTAACCACACAAAATTTTAACTTTTCAGACATAAGATTAATATCACAATATAGTCTAAATTCTTATTTGTCTCATCAAGATTTTATTAAATAATTACTACCCACTGCTCTTTTTGGGGAATGGGGTGCACAGTTCATGGCGCTCAAGGCTTACTCCTGGCTGTGTGCTCAGGAAATCACTTCTGGAAAACATGAGGAAACATATCAATACTTGGGTTAAAATCCAGGTTTACTGGCAAAATTCCAGCCACTATAATCTCTTTGACAGTCTTCTTATGTCTTTCTGAAAAGAGTTTTAAAAAAGGCTTCATATTTCTTCTTCCTTATGCAATGTTCTTTAGAGTAGACACTTGCTATGAGTCAACCACAATATCATACATTGCATGAACTTTCTCATAATAAACCTGAGAATTAAAATTCTATGTATATTAGAAATGAGATAAGTAGCCTAATTAATATATGAATTCAGAGCTAGTACTCAGATATTTGACTCTTACATCGATATTATATTATATATTCTTATATTATACCTCTAAGAATTTATATATTTACCATTGACCTGACCTATACTAAAAGTTTAGAAAGTCCCTTGAAAAAGTGGAAGAAATTCAATAAGATGTAATACAACTTAAAAAGATCTGTGTAAATTCATATTAGTTAATTTGAAATTGAAGTTCAAATTTAATTTGAAATCAAGGACAAGATAAAATCAGACTATGTAAAATAAATAATTTCAAAATTTGTAATCATAAATCTTATCCTATATTAAGTATAAATTTCTAGTGAGATTTGATCATGATATTTTATGATCATGCTTGACTTTACATGAAAATATTACTTAAAATATGTAAGAGGAGGGGCTGGCAAGGTGGCGCTAGAGGTAAGGTGTCTGCCTTGCAAACACTAGCCAAGAAAGGACCACGGTTAGATTCCCCCGGCGTCCCATATGGTCCCCCCAAGCCAGGGGCAATTTCTGAGCACTTAGTCAGGAGTAACCCCTGAGCATCAAACTGGTGTGGCCCGAAAACCAAAATATATATATATATATATATATATATATATATATATATATGAGAGGAATCCAAAATCAGATTAGATGTCTATTACCATGTTACACCTTTATTTTATTTCCTGAATATGCTAGTATAGTTTCAATCTACTTATACATTATCTACACATATATGGAGTCATAAGACACAACAATCGGTACTTATGAATAAATTATAGTTGACTCTAAGTACATATATTTATTGTCTTTTGAACCAGTTAGATTAATGCATTTCTCAAAATTATTTTTATATTTAATATGTTGTATGTATTCTGTTTTCAAGTAGGTGAGTAGGAAATAATAGCATACAATATATTTTAGTGGTCTTAACTAAAAATTACTACTACATTTAATAGTTAAAAGATAACTATTTTTATTGTTTTATTATTAGATGGACACTAATTTTCATGACTACATAAAATTGTCACCTCTTACAAGCTAGGAGCGATTTCTGAGCACATAGCCAGGAGTAACCCCTGAATGTCACCAGGTGTGGCCCAAGAAACCAAAAAAAAAAAAAAAGTTGCCAGTTTTTTTTTTTTTGGTTTTTTTTTTTTGGTTTTTGGGCCACACCCAGTAACGCTCAGGGGTTACTCCTGGCTATGTGCTCAGAAGTTGCTCCTGGGTTGGGGGACCATATGGGACACCGGGGGATCGAACCGCGGTCCGTCCAAGGTTAGCGCAGGCAAGGCAGGCACCTTACCTTTAGCGCCACCGCCCGGCCCCAAGTTGCCAGTTTTTTTCAACACTGAGGTTATGAAATGTGTCTATATCATTATTTTGTGTACAAGAACAACCTTTTTGTTACATTTTATACATAACATGTTTAATATATAAATAGGATAGGATCATCCTTTCTGCTATGTTAATCTTAGCAACAATATATCATGGTGAAATTATACATGCTACTGTCACTTATTTTCATTTTGGAACTATTAATAAAAGTTTTATTCTGATACAAAAATTTGAAGCAGAAGATTTGTTCTATTGAAATAATTTTATATAATAAGAAAGAGTAGAGACAGAGAGGGATATGTGTTCAAGAGAGGATAAGAATATCTCTAGAATGGAGAAAAGGCAGTGGAGGGAAATATGTATTCAAGAGAGAACAATGGATTGAAATAGAAACCCATGATTGCATACATTTTTATATTATTGATATCTACAGTATCTCCAGTACTCATACTCTCAATTTTACAGATACAATATAACATAAACATAACATAAATGATGATTGTTAATGTTATTACTGGATAATATGACAATTTCCTACTTAGGTCAATTAAAAATCAAAATTTTAACTATCTATAATTGGAGGTGACATAAGGTATACTCATGTTATAATTGTTGCAAATTTGCTTGAACTATGCCAATCACTTATTTTTGGTAGCTCTTATATATGTAAAGTATATGATTAAAATTAAGTTATTATTAAAATAATGAAATTATTGACTGAAATTCTAACTTCTCCAAAGAATAAAGGAAAATCTACAAAAATATAATCTCCTTTATAAATTTTAAATAATCTAATATCGAGAAATAATCCTGGACTTCAAGATAAATAACTAAATATGTTCTCAACCACCAATATCTGTCTCTGCCCATGAAACATAAAATGTCCTTTACAAAAAATTATGTATCTGCGTTCTCAATTTTATTTGTATACTTGTCAACTAGAAGTCTCCCATCTAGAGAAAGTAATTTACTTTTTCTTATAATTGAATAACTTCTTTCTTGTTTGTATATACACTTGGGATAGCAGAGGCAAGGAAGATAAAACTGCTGAATACAGTTTCTAAATTGTCAAGGTGCCAGAGTGACTTTGTCTAATATTTATGTACAGCAGTAGTATTAGTGTTGTTGGGAAAATTTTCTCCACTTCACTTCAAATTTTGTCTTAATTTTTCTGCCTGAAATATTTCTAGGATATTACAATGATGAAAAAGACAAAACCCTGCAGAAGATTACAGGTTTGCCAAAATAAAATGACCCAGCTTTGTAAATAGATCTCACATATTTAGGTAAGAATAAACATTAATGTGCCTTATTGAAAAAGTATGTGAAGAGATTTTTTTGGGGGGGTTACTGAATTATTTTTCTTTATGGGTCACTCCTGGCTCTGCACTCAGAAATCACTCCTGGCAGTCGCAGAGATTATATGGAATGCCAAGAATTGAACCTGGGTTCAGCTGGGGTTAGCCATGTGCAAGGCAAATGCCCTACTGTTGTGCTATTGCTCTAGACCCAGGGTTACTAAATTTTAAATATAGTTCTTTAAGAGAAGCTGAGAAGTCTAGAAAGATGAATGGAATATTTTCATAATGTAAAAGATTTCTACCTCACAAGAGAATTTTAAGGCAAATTTTAGAAATAGTTGTCTTTTATTTCTATTTTTAACTAAATTTTGCATTTTAAAACCATAAGTTTGTTAAACATATCTTTAGAAATTTATATATTTGCTGGTGTTTTTTTGTTTTTGTTTTGGTAATGAACCTTAATTACTAAGTTATTCATAGTGTGGTTTTTAGACATACTATGTACTAGCACCATCCAGAGTAAACTGCCCTTCATCAATGTTATCTAGTTCCTGACCATATCTCCCCAACCCCAGCTTGACATCTTAATAGGTTCCTTTTTAAGTTTGGTTATTATAAGTTTGGATCTCAAGATTGTAATGTTATTAAAATTTTTATTTAAATTATTAGTTTTGTTCTTTGTAACTACATTAAACTAAGAAGCTTTTGTACCTCAAGCAAAGGAAATATTGACTAGAATACAAAGACTACCCAAGGAATTGAAAACTATTCACCCAATACTCATCATATAAGGGTTAATATCTAAGATATACAGGGCACTGATTGAATTTAAAAAAAAAACTAACCTCATCAAAAAGGGTAGAAGAGGGGCTGGAGCTGTGGTGGAGCAGTAGGACGTTTGCCATTCACGTGGCTGACCTAGGATGGACCTGGGTAGATCCCCCAGCTTCCCATATGGTCTCCCAAACCAGGAGCAATTTCTGAGCACATAAGTAGGAGTAACCCCTGAACATCACCAGGTGTGGCCCCAAAACAAAACAAAAAAAAAAGAGATGGGAAGAAGAATGAACAAACATTTCCTCAAAGAAGAAATACAGATGGCCAAAAGTCATGTGAAAAATATCATCTAATACTAATCATCCAGGAGTTGTGAGTCAAAACAACAATGAGATACCACCTCATACCACAGAGACTGGCACACATCACAAAAAAAAAGAGATGCTCATTCATTGCTGGTGGGACTGAAGACTGATCCAAACTTTTTGAAAAATAATATAGACAATCCTGGAATCACTGGCATGGATAATTGTTTCTTGACTTTACATCTCTAGGTAATAGAGTTTAACTGTTAGCTGAATGGTGTCAACTTTGTCTAATATTATAACTATATATAATTGTATTATATTTAATATTATATTTATATACTATTATATGTTTATTTTATATCAATATTATATATTTAATTTAATATTACATTTAATAAATATATTGTATTTAATATTATATATTTAATAGCTATTATATAATTATAATATTATAACTAACAAATACACAAATATCAGAAAGGAAATTAGAGCAGATCAGAGAGGAAATAACTGATAAAGGAAATAGGTATTAGCATGGTTAGAGTGATGTTCATTTCATTTATTAATCCAGAAAAATATGTAAGAGTATAGCATATTTTTTTACTTCCTTCTTCAATCCCTAATTTTTAAAAAGGAGGTAAATCTTTAAGGCCATGGTAATGAAATCACAGTGATTTTTTATAATTTGTCTGGATAGATATATTCAATTAAATGGAAAAATAGTTTCCCATTGTAAGTATCACATTTAGAAAATAAACTTGTATTACATATAATTGGAACATTGGCTTTTTCATACATTGAATAATACTAAATCATTTAATTTTTGCTATCAAAATCACAAAAAAGTGCAAATTATTTTAGAACATAATAATACTAAGGCATTATAATTAAAATAGTTATGCCTTAACTTTCCTATAAATTTTTTTTAATTTTACATTTCTGTAAATAAAATAAATTTTATCAAAAGGTAAATCAAATTTTGGAAAGATAGTAGAGAAAGTAGGTACTTGCCTTGTACATAGCATACATGGATTTAGTCTCTACACAAGATATCTGACTACTACAGGAGTGATCCCTGAGCACAGAATTAGGGATAAGCCCTAAATACAGTCTTGGTGGCCCAAAAACAAACATCTAAGAGGCCTAAATAAATATAGTGGAATATTGCCCATTTGTAAGTAATAATTATATAAGGAAAAAGTATCACAAAGCTTTCTCAGTTTAAATGATGAACAGAAATAAAAGTACAATGATTTTTATAGCTCTTTCTGAAGAAGCACAATAAAGAGTAGCAAAAATATAAATGGCCATTTTAGAGAATTTCCCATAAAACAGTTTTCCAATCCTAAATTGTGTTAGGACCATGATCTATTACCATTTATGATAGAGGACTATCAAGCTTTTGGACTCAAAAAAGCCTCTGTGGCATGATATTGTTTGATAAAGAAGAATGCTTCCCATAAAGTAACCTAGACAGACAATCTATGGAGATGTGATTAACAGGAATTTCCAGGTACAAGTAGAACTAGACTTGGTTAACATGAGTTCAACAATATTTTCCTGTTACAAAAGAAAAGCTAACAAACTCACACACTAGGGGTGCCTGTAAATCATTTTCTATCTCATTTCCTTCCTAGCTAAGGCAAGTGAAGCAAGACTAAAGAATGTGCATCACTGCAGAGTCAAGGTAAAGCTTTCCATGCAGGTAAAGAGACCCAGAAGAGACAGATAGTAATTAAAAATATGCAAAAACACAGTAATGATTTATCTTTGTATCTGGAATTGACAAGGGATATAAAACACAATAAAATATCACTGAATTATAGGAAATATAGTTTAAATATCCTTAATTTAAAGATATCTTAGAGAAGATATAAAGATTTTCTATTTGTGCTTCTCTCTGCTTATTTATTGTAATACATCTAAGAATGCAGAAAAATGATACTAGCACTGGAAAAGTTCAATTTCTGGACAAAAGCAAAGATATTTTCTAATTTCAACTATTGACTTAATTCATTTAAGCCAAATAGAAAATTTAGTATGCATATATTATCTCAAAAGATGGGAGTTATTTTGTAGTATACCAAATTTCTTTCTGAGTTGACTAAAATAATCTATAAATAAAATTTCACCAGAGATTCAATTGCCTTAGTTCTTCTCAAAACAAGGAAAAACAAATAAAATACACAATCATATTTATTTTTGATTTAAAAAATTTCAATTTATAAAATTAAAATGACTAGAATTTACATATTTTCTCAAAACAAGGCAAAACAAATAAGAGACACTCATATTTATGATTTAAAATATTTTTAATTTATAAAATTAAACTGATCAGAATTAACAAACTTTATTAAGAACCTGAAATTCCAATATTTAGCATTTCATATCAATTTGTTATAACTAATAAATAAAGATTAAAAAACAAACAGATGAAGAATGTACTTATTCGTCTGCATTTATTTTAATGAAATTTGAAAAGGACTAGTAAATTTTGGTGCTTTAGGGCCAGTGATTAAATCAGAAATCAGTGTTCTGTTTTGTGGTGGTAAAGGATACTATTAAAAAATAGGGACATACTATATTATCTTTTTTTGGGGGGGGGGGTTGGGCCACACCTGTTTGACACTCAGGGGTTACTCCTGGCTATGCACTCAGAAATCGCCCCTGGCTTGGGGGGACCATATGGGACACCGGGGGATCGAACCGCGGTCAGTCCTATGCTAGCACTTGCAAGGCAGACACCTTACCTCTAGTGCCACCCTCCTGCCCCTAGTACTATATTATCTTTTTAAATCCCACAAGTGAGTGTGATTCTTCGAAATATATCCCTCACCTCTCAACTCATTTACTTCAGCATAATACTCTACATATCCATCTATATATAAGCAAAGTTCATGGCTTTAGTTTTTCTAACAGCTATGTAGTATTCCATTACATATATGTTAGTTTCTTTATCCACTCATCTGTTCTCATAATTTGTGTTATTTCCAGTTTCTGGCCATTGTAAATAGTGCTTCAATGAAGATAAGAAGGCAGAAGACATTTTCTACATTGAGTTTTTGTTATCATACGGTATATTCATATTATTAGTATTGCTGAGTCACATAAAAGTTTAATTTAGTTTTTTTTTTAAGGAATATCCTTATTGTTTTCTCAAATAGTTGTGGTGCTTTTAAGGTTCTTTTGTTTGAATTTTTTTTGGTATGGTTTTTATGTTTTTCTTCCTTTTTCCCTTTCTTCTCTTAAATTGCTTTTTATAGCCTCTAGAAGGACTCCTCCCGTTTCTTTCTTGTTTGATTTTTACCCCCATTTTTTTCTCTTTCTTTTTTCTTCCCTCCAAACACAACCACATAACTTGAACCCACTTATTCTGCCTCAAAAATTGAGGGGGGAAAAATGGAGGGCACCAAGACCAAACAGGTGTCTGAACATTGAGTAGAAATAAAAAATGGTCATAATTAAATACCAAATCCAAAGCCAACGAAAACAGAATTGAAACCCAATATACAACAAACTAGATACAGAGGGGACTAATAGCCCAGGGGGCAAAAGGGGGATATGGGATGCATGCTGGGAACAGGGGTGGAGGGAGGACAACACTGGTGGTGGGAATGCCCCTGATTCAATGTTACTATGTACCTAAAATATTAATGTGAAAGATTTGTAATTCACTTTGGTATAAATAAAAATTATTTAAAAAATGCCTAGACCATTCAGCATTCAACCAGCAGTGAATCAGAATCCCCTTCTCTCCACATCCATGCCAACACTGAAATTTCTTGTTACTTGTGATATGTACCTGTCTCTGTGGTGTGTGATAATATCTGAGTGTTGTTTTGATTTGAATGTCCTTGATGATAAATATCTCGGGGCACTTTTTCATATGCTTTTTTGCCAAATATATTTATTCTTTGATTAAATGTTTGTTCATCTGTGGGAGGGAAACTGCTGACATTGGTGGTGTATTTGTGCTATTATGAAGGATGTTAATACATTGTATGACTGAAACTCAATCATGAAAAATATTATATTTGTGTAAGGAAAAAATAACACCTGTATAACAGCCTTGTAAGCACAGTGTTTAAATAAATAAAACGAAGTTAAAACATTTACACCCTTGTCCCCAAAGTATAGTGAAGAGAAGGAAATAAAGAATGAAGAAAAATAGTTGTAAAAATAACATAGGGTAAGGATCAATAAGATTTTATTATATCAGTGTTGTTAGGAAAGACAAAGCTAAATATCCAAGCTTTGAAATCTTGAGACACAAACTTTAACATCCAAAATTAAAAGGTACCTGTCAAGGAGGCAAGCTGGAAGGGAAAATTATAGGAAGGATCCTGGGAATATTGATGGAGGAAAGCGGATACTGGAGGTGGAATTGCTAGAACATTCCTTGCTTTAATTGAAAAAAATGTAAAAACATCTCGCAAACACATTGTAAATAAAAACACATAATAACAAAGCTATTTTATTACCACTCTGCTTTTGTTGTAAAAAGTTATGTTAGAAGTCAGAGGGCCAGAGTGATAGCACAGAGCATAATATATTTCACTTGCAAAGGTCTGCTCAGGTTCAATCTGTAAGGACTGGTGGGCAAATGCCAACCTCACGTTTACAGACACTGACCGAGATATCTGGCCGGTTAGACCCTAAACTATGCTTTAACTATGCCGTCATGCTCCTATACATTGTCGGAGGTCAGGCTGACATAGAGAAATAGAGCCTACCAACCTTCCCAGAAGAAAAGAGGCATCGGAGAAGCACAGACAGGGATACTGATAAATGCCTATGGTGCCGAAACACTTATCTATGTCTGCTCTCCCATAACCGGGCCTGGTGGACATGCCTTGTCTAGGGCGGCCTTGATTCATTTGAATTATGTTACTTGTGTTATGGGAGATGTGTATTCTTTGCTCTTTCCTGAGACCAACTGAACAATGTGCATAGTGTCAGTGACTATAAAAACTCTAGGGGCCGGGCGGTGGCGCTGGAGGTAAGGTGCCTGCCTTACCTGCGCTAGCCTAGGAGACGGACCGCGGTTCGATCCCCCGGCGTCCCATATGGTCCCCCAAGCCAGGAGCGACTTCTGAGCGCATAGCCAGGAGTAACCCCTGAGCGTTACCGGGTGTGGCCCAAAAACCAAAAAAACAAAAACAAACAAACAAAAAAAAACTCTACGGACTCCAATTTCAGGGCCTAACCTACATCTTACTCTTCAGGAGTGGTTGGACCCCAGAATGCTGGCTTAATAAACTCGCTTTATAGTTTGTATTTCCTAGTGGTCTCTTTGTCTTATCATTGGGCTGCTAGCATGAACCCAACAAATCCTAGATATCCCAAATAGTCCCCCAATCTGCCAGGAGTAATGTCTGATCACAGAGCTTGCAGTACCCCTGAGCACCACCAGATATGGGTTAAAAACCAAAGGAAATGGAAAAAAAAATGATGATATTGGGATATCTCTATGAACTCGTGAAATAGTCTCTCCTGTAGGTATATGGTTGAAAGACAGTGACTTCCGTGCTTACTGGCTTTTTTAAGGGAAATCAGGTAACTATTAAATCAAATGTCAAAGATAATAATGTATATTTGATAGAGAAAATTACAGTTTTTGTTGTGAATATAGAATATATAATCCCTGGTATACCATATTATAAAATAAATGTTATAAATGTCATATACTGTACAATAATAGAATTATGAGCTATTGAAAAAATATGTTTTAACAATGTAAGATTTTTGTTTAAGATTTTCACTTGTAAATTAAAAAGATAATGACAAAACAAAATATTTCGTTATAGATGTTAGTTTTCATGTGTATAAACATTTTATAAATAAATTTATAAAAGTATAAACAAACCTACACTATCACCTCTACAATTTAGATATGAACAAACTATTTTAAAATTATTCTGTGCTCTATGTAGTGTTTCTATATTACTGATTTTAAATGTATATTTGTATATATGTTAAGCATCTTCCTTTTAAAAATTAAAGTTATTTTTGTCATTGCAAGTGTTTCTATGAAACATTAGTGCAATTATGTGCTTTGACAAACTTAAATAATTACTCTGATAGCCATGATAAAGGCATAATGCTTCAGACATAATGTGTTCAAGATATTTATCTACT
Organism: Suncus etruscus; assembly: GCF_024139225.1. Lineage (NCBI taxonomy): Eukaryota > Metazoa > Chordata > Mammalia > Eulipotyphla > Soricidae > Suncus > Suncus etruscus. The sequence goes on along the minus strand of NC_064851.1, from coordinate 85,207,400 downwards.
ATTGATAATATTCTAGCATCTGTGAACATACATAAACATACATTCATATTAAAATGAATTAAAGTAGTTATAGGAATTTCTCAATTGGATAACTAATTCCTTAGATAAATATATTGGAAATAATTTTGAAATATTTTATGTGTAAGCATATTGATTCAATCATTAATTAAAAAGTAGGTAAAATGTATTAATCTCTACTGGTATGGGTTTCTAAATGAATCCCTTTGTAAGTGAAATGCATGGCTTCCGTATTTTCTCTTCTAGCCAATAATGTTTATGGTAAATTTTATAATCAAATATTTTTCTCAGAGCATATATAAGTATATTTTTTTCAGACTTTTAAAACAATGAAAATAAGAATATAAACTATAAAATTTAAATGATTTTATTTTTATTTATCAAAGTTCTCATTCCTGGAATAAGTCAATTGATATTTTTACACATGTCTGTATAAAGAAATATTTATCTCTATTTTATTACTGTAAAACTCTTACCTCTGGCAAGATCTTGGTAACATAAAATGATTGCTGAAGAAATATAAGATAGACTTACATAGGACAAAATAATTTAGAAAATATTTGGTTTCAATCTCACTATGAAATCTTTAGCTATTATTTTGAAAACATTGAGGTTATGAAAATGATAGATTGTTGATATAAATAAGACAATGAAACAATAAGAAACTATAACATACTAGTTTTTTACTAGTTACAAAAAAATAATAGATAGATCTCAACTCAGAAAGCCAAAATACCACCCTAGGCATTAGAATGAAAAATCATATTATATTTAAAGTGAAAATGGCAGGATGGTGTCTGCTTATACCAATATAGCTTGTATTTAGCTTCATCTTTACATAAAGATAAGGATTGCAACAAATAAAATATATCTAGAATGAGTCTTAAGTCAGGTCTTTGTCAACAGATATTTTGTCATAATTCAGTACTTTTGGCATTAACAGTTTCTAGAGCATATTTTAAGAAAAATATTTGACATAAATTATTTTAACTATACTTTCATTATTCATGTAATATATAGAAACTTTAAAAACTTTTAGGATACCTAACATATGTCTATAAGATAAAATGTATACTAGAATAGAAGTACAATTAACCATCTCTCACTATTTTATTCTTTTTGCCACTTTATAAATAGGAATAATCATGTTACTTCAGATATGCTAGTAAAATTGTTATAGTATCTGAAAATACACATAAGGTTACAAAGATATATTTTCATTTTTACCATGGTCCATAAGAAAGTTTCTTGAGTCAATTATTCTCTGAACTGGCATAAATATATGAAGTCAAAATTTAAAGAAAATAATGTTGCCTGCTTTTAATGCATATATTAAGTATAAAATACATATTTTATATAATTTTCATATAATTGTTCCTGTATATTTCTTAAATATAAGTGAGTGAAATTACAGAATTTAAAACTTATACAAAATGCTTAAAACATTTGTTTATAAATCCATTTTATTTATTATAGTGAAGAGTTGAATCCTATCACTTAAAAATATTATAGTTGAAAGAAAAGTTCAATGTTATCAATAAGTCAGGATGGCCTTCTTAAGGAAATAATTTAAAACAAGTAAGGACCATTTTTTCCATAGAATATCTTTCTACTCCTACAATAGGTCTTTCATTTTATTGATTTTTTTGTCAGTGTTAATAAATTTTTCTAGTCTGATAAAGTGGTTGAATTGAGGAGTTTTCTATTTTTTTGCTATCATGTTTTCTCCTATTGTTCTCATTTCCTATGAAACACATTCTTTTGTACTGCAAGTGATTATTTATGTGAAAAAAACTTCTGATAGGTAATATATCTTGAAAAATTTAGACCAAATGTTATATCTTCCTTGAGAAATAACATACTTCACATTATTCTGAAAATGAACTTGCCTTTGCTTAAGTAGAGAATGATTCATTTTAACATTTTCAATTAATATTTAACTTAAAGTTATCATTTTTCTTTTATTAAATTTTAGATATTTTAATCTATGCGGATTAGTTCTTCACTGTTTAGTTTTTAGATTTTAATTCATAGGAGAAACCAATAAATTGAGCATGCAATTAATGCAATTAATTTTTTATAAACATGGATCAGTAAATATTGGATCAACTGAATGTGTTGAATTCAAGTTAAGCTGAATTCCCTGTTTTAGAAAAATAAATATTACATATATTCTATGACTATAGATTTTATTAACATGAATATTATTTTAAACTTTTAATTTAAAGATATTTTTGTTTATGAGACAAACAATAATTTTTCTCTACGTATTTGCTTATATCTTACCACTTTGTAGGAATGTAGAATATTTATTCAGAAATATGGATGGTAAAACTATATAGACTTAGAATTGTAGGAAGTTCAGGGTTTTATGTTAGGTTTTTTTCCCTTCTTGTTTTGTTATTGGTAGGGGGCATAAATTATGATGCTAGAGAATTATTCCTGGTTCTGCACTCAAGAATTACTCCTGATTGTCCACAGAGACTATCTGGGATACCAGAGATCTATCATTTATAGTTCACATATAAGGCAACCACTCATCCTGGTATATATATATATATATATATATATATATATAATCCGACCTGAAACTGCAGGTTAGAAAGTAAGAATTCCAAAAATATTTATTAAAAATATTCCAAAATAATTTTATTTCTTAAAACACACTATTTTAAGGTTTCTTGGGCCAAACCCAGCAACACTCAGGTATTAATTCCTGGTCCTGCACACAGAAATTGCTATTTTCAGTCTTGGAGACTATATGTGATTCCATGGATCAAACCTGGGTCTGACCTGGGTAGGCTACATGCGAAGATAATGCCCTACTGCTGAGCTATTGCTCTGGCACTCATATTTATTAAAAAAAATACCAATGCTTTGAATAAAACAATCAATCCAGAGAAATATGTTTAATAGTTTAAAATAATGTGGCAAACTATGTGGAATAATAGAGACAATAAAAGTAAAAGAATTAGCTACAAATGTAGTAAAGGGATGAAGTATACTATCTACTATATTAGGCATCACATGGTTTTTTGAACATCGCTGGATCCAACTTTGAAAGTTCCAATAAATCAACTTCAGGGAGAGTGGGTAGCACTCCTGCCATATGTGTTGACCCCACATACTCTGTGGTTGGTTTCATTATTTCATATTTTATATTTTGCTGACTGAGTAAACCACTATCCCTGAAGTGGATTCATTGAAATCCCACTGATGTTTGTAGTCAGAAGCCACCTCCAGCAGTGGCATGATTAGATAAATTTCTCTTTCTGGTTCTCCAGTTATAGAATGAAGATATTTGAGACTTTCCTCTATCTAGTCTCTTAAAATTAATCACTATTCACACACATGTATAAATTCACACACTGCAGTGTGAAGCATCCAGATCAAGATATAAATCACTTCTAATGTCTTGGGAAGCTTTTTAGTCTTGTTCCAGTTGAGATAATACATCTTCAAACACCAAAAAGGCAACCATTTGGCTTCTCTTATCAGTCTACTTAAATAAATAAATAATAAATAAATAAATAAATAAATAAATAAGTAAATAAAAAATCAGGTGCCAGAGCGATAGCACAGTGGGTAGGACAATTTGCCTTGCAACCTGCCTCTCTAGGCTCAGGCTTGATCCATATGGCCCCCAAGACTACTAAGAGCAATTTATGAGTGCAAATACAGGAGTAATCCCTGAGCACCTCAAAAGCAAACCAAACAAAAAACCTCTACCAAATTATTATATTAGTTTAGTTCTTACTATCAAACACATCATGCTAATAAATAAATAAATAAATTTAAGATCAATTATGTGGACACTTATTTATCATAAGAGAACATAGACTCTTATGGCTCCTGGTCAGCCGTAAGCAGGCCACTCTCCCTGTAAGAGACAAGATGTCAATTACCAGAAGCCTTGTAACTGACTCTTGAAAGGCAGTTGACCCCGGGGGTATAAATCCAGGGCCACAGTTCTAGGGACACCCACTGCCCCTGCCAGATTGCTCCTGATGGATGATTACTGCCAACTGCTGGAGAAAATGTTTGCCAGACTCTGTTCCTGAGGCCTTTTGCTGCCTCTACTACTGTTTCCCTTTCTCTGGTCCTTTCCCTGGCTGACTCCTTGCCCTTGTCCCAACCTTGGCCCTCTTTTCACTCTCTGGGCCTAGGGGATTGGCTGTAGGGCTCCTAGCCTTCCTGCTTTGCTTCTCCCTCAGTTAAACTCTATTTCTAACACTCTCTTGGGGTTTTGATTGGCCCTGATGCTTATAAACATGATAAAAATTTGTGCATTCTTATTTAATGATTTTATTTGATATTTCATTATTATAAATAGAAAATTGGTAAGGGAGATTTTATTAAACATACATATATATGAATATTGTATGACTTATTTATGTACTATTACCCCTAAGGAGAACTTTGTTTGTTTTACTCCTGCAACTCTGTAAGAATTTTTTGAAGTATTTAAGTAAATATTTAAGAGAGATTTTCTAATGTTAGTACTATAAAATAAGCTATAGAGCATGCTTTCATACTTTTCATACTCACTTCTAAATATTTTCATATTTAAATTTGTAATTTAATTATCATATAGTCATTATGAGGCTATAAAATTATTCATGATTTGGTTTCAGGTATCCTACATAATTTTAAATGATTCTCCAATATTTCCACTAACATACCAGTTTCCATTTTATTGTTTGTTTTTATTATTTAGTGCATTAAACATTGAATTTCAAATTAACAATAACATTTTTTTTTTTTAGTTTTTGGGTCACACCCGGCAGTGCTCAGGGGTTACTCCTGGCTGTCTGCTCAGAAATAGCTCCTGACAGGCACGGGGGACCATATGGACACCGGGATTCAAACCAACCACCTTTGGTCCTGTATCGGCTGCTTGCAATGTAAACGCCACTGTGCTATCTCTCCGGGCCCAACAATAACATTTTATTTTAAAGTAAAAGTCCTTGTACATTTAACTTTCAACATTATTATGTATTGGTTATACAGCTCAATATATCAGATACAGCATTCATTCTCTCCTCATCTTGGCTCACATTTTTTAACTCATGAATTATAGAATTATATACATGGAATTTATCATTAATTTATTACATATTTAAATATCCACTTGAGAATAAATTTTTGTCTTTTTGAATTTGAGTTATATTAAATGAAATCAATATACTTTAGTCTATTGTACATTATATGTTGTTTACAAAAGTCTGTATCTTCGAAAATATTTTCTTTTACATATATTTATAAAATAATTTATCTGTGTGTACTTTAATAACAATAGTGACTTTATGTTGATGAATGATTATCAGCATATTTAAGAATAACAAAGGAACATTGGTATATAAAATAGGGATGGAGGAATATCTATAGCAAAACAATGTGCTCAACATGGAGTGCAAGGTTGTGTTGAAATATGGCAAAATCTTATGATTGAAAATTTCTGAACAAGGATTCTTTAAACTATGTTGCAAAGTTTATTTTAAAAAAAGCTCACATAGAAGCTGACTTCTGTGAGGGGAGGAAAATGGGATGGGGTGGTGGAGGGAACTGGACACTGGTGAAGGGATTGGTGTTGAAATGTTGTATGCCTGAAGCCCAGTCATGAATAACTTCAAAATTTTACGATGACTAATTTAATTAAATAATAATGAAAAAGTATGACATATAAATATAGTAAAGATAAAGATAATTGCTTGTTATGATAGCAAAAGGGAAAAGTGTATAATCAAATATCTAGGACATTAAAAATTCTTATATTTTTAAGCAAATATATGTAAAAGGCTTGTTTATTGTTACTATAATTATAGCTATCAACCTTATCTGCCAGCCTCCCTCTTTTTTATAATTATCTTTATTTAAACACCGTGATTACAAACATGATTATAGTTGTATGATTACAGTCATGTAAAGAACACCCCCCTTCACCAGTGCAACATTCCCACCAATTTCCCAGATCTCCCTCCTCCCCACCCCTACACCTGTACTCGAGACAGGCTTTCTACTTCCCTCATTCATTCACATTGTTATGATAGTTTTCAGTGTAGTCATCTCTCCAACTGCACTCATCACTCTATGTGATGAGCTTCATGTTATGAGCTGCACTTATCAGCCCTCATCTCTCTTGTCTCTGAGATACTGTTAAAAATGTCTTTCATTTTTCTTAAAACCCATAGATGGGTGAAACCATTCTGTGTCTTTCTTTCTCCCTCTGACTTACTTCACTCAGCATAATAGATTCCATGTACATCTATGTATAGGAAAATTTCATGACTTCATCTCTCCTGATGGCTGCATAGTATTCCATTGTGTATATGTACCACAGTTTCTTTAGCCACTCATCTGTTGAAGACTTAACAACAACGACCTGCTTACAGGACAGGGCTCCTTGAATTGCCTTTTAATTGTGAGGTGAAACGAGAGAATGCTCCACATCCTGACTTCAATGTATGATATGCAGATTCCAGGATCTTTAATACAGAAACATGATACCAAAAACAGAGACTGTGTGAAAAATAAAAGTGTGTTGGCACTATAGACAATGTCTTGGATTGGACTATCTAGCTTGCTTGAAGCCTAGAGTTGGTCTTATGCCAGGAAACTTCAGGGGTAGGGTATCTTTGTATTTAGGCCAAGGTTATTTCTTTCCATGCCCCTCATATTTTGGTGGGCCTATGCAAACAACACTCTAACACCGTTTTTACTGTGCTCCTTTGACTCTAAACCTTAAAAAAAAACACTTAAAATTTGAGGTTAACGTAAGCTAATATGCATGTACATGGAAATGTAAAAAATACTATGCCTCTGTTTAAGGAGTTATAGAAGTTTTATGGCTTTAGATTGCCTTGTGTGCTGTTAAGAAATATTATAATGTGTTACAATCTGGGGACTTGAGGGACAAAGTAATTGTACATTGATTCTGTTTTATTTATCTTAATGTTATTTGGCTGAAAGTTCAAAATTAAAAATTATTATATTTAAGAACATAAAGTATATACCATTTTGACAGTGTCAATATTCAGTAAGTAATAACTGATGTCACAAATAAAATCTTGGAAGTAGTTTGAATTAATAAATTAAACCATCCCAGCAAATTACACTGATATTAAAAATTATTAGTAATATAAATCAGTCTGGATGTTAAATATTAGAGAAGATCCCATTCCATAAACATCCTTAAAAAATCAAATCAAAATGGATCAAATACCTAGATTTCAAAACTGAATCATAAAAATGTTCATGACAAATATGTAGAACACTCTAGAAGTTAGAGATATCATCAATAATTCAAATATACTGGCCAAAATAATGGATGCAAAGATAAACATATGTGACTACATTAAACTAAGACTTCTGCACTGTAAAAGAACTTAAGGTCTTAGTAAAAAATATACCCATATTCTAGAAGACAATATTTGACCAACATTCATTAGATAATAGTAAATATCTAAAATATAGAGAGCACTAGTAGAACTTTACAAAAATTATACCACCAGTTCTACAAAAATGGAGGAAAATTAGGGTGGAAGAAAATAAACCTCCTCAAAGATATGCAGATCACCAAAATATAACAATAATTAATGTGTTATCACTAGAGAAATGCAAATCAAAACAATAATAATATATAATCTTATACCAATATGATTGTTATCACAAAGAACAAAAACAACCAGTGTTGGAAAGAATGTGGGACCCTGCAATCAATTCTGGTGGGAATGTCAACATGTTCAGCCATTTTTTGAAACCAACTTGGACATTCCTCAAAATTCTGGATTAGCTTTCATTTGACCCAGTGACTTGAGTCATATAATTAAGGGCCTAATATGATTTCAAAAATAGTTTTGCATGTCTATGTTAATTGCAGCATTATTCTCCTTTGCCAAAATCTGGGAATTACCCAAGTTCAAGAACAGATGGCTAGAAATAAATTGCTACATACCCACAAGGGAAGGCTGTTTGACTATATGATAAAATCAAGTTGTTTCCTCTACTTGAGATAACCTGAAGAATCAGATGGAGTAAAGTTCGAAGATCAGACATGAATGTGTTTTTTTAATATAAGAAAAAAGAAACAATGTGGAAGATCAATAAATGTTCAAAAGCAAAAGGAACTGAGAACAGAACTTCAGTAGGAATTCTTTTATAGAAAAGAGGTTAAAGGGGATTATTAACAATGATGGAGGGATGTGGACACCCTGAGGAAGGGAGTGATGTTGGATTGTGTTATCCATGAAAATACTATTTCTAGAAGAATTTTAAAGCACAGCATATTTAAAACAAACAAAAAGGTAATGTGGCCATCAAGAAGGCAGGCTCGAGATGGGGATCAGTGGAGGACACTAGTAGTGACATTGGTGTTGGGATCTTCTATTATTGAAATTCAGATTAGATTTTTAAATCACAATACCTCAGTTAAAATTTTGAAAAGTATGTCTTATTACTTCCATAAATTTAATCTTAACGTAGAGTGATCATAGCTATAAAAATTAGAATTATTTTAATGTATCATATAATTGATTTTAACATTAAATTACAGTTTAATATTTTCTATTATAATAGAGCTGACAAATTGGCAGAGATTTGAGAGGATAACAAATAATGAAATAGGGCAACTGTAAATTTCTGGAGGTATTAGTGTTACTCACTGAAGTAAGCCAGGAGAACTGGTAAAACATTTCAAGAAACTTTTTATTATTTTTTGGCAGCTGATGACAGTATATTCAGGTTAAACTAAAGTGCAAATTATAATTTCATTTACTGTTTTTAAGTACTAGATATTATTTATAAATTATACTGCAATTTCTAGAAAAAATTTTTGAAATTATCTTTTAAAGTTATTCTACCCATGAGTGCCTAAACATTAGTTATTATACAGCTTAAGTAAAACAGACATAATACATACAATTTCTTGCTCTGCTATTCATTTTAGACTAAGTTCTCCAAATTCATTTTACTGAAGAAGTACAATATTTTTGTTTTCTTTTCCGGGGGCCACACCCGGTGACGCTCAGGGGTTACTTCTGGCTTTGCTCTCAGAAACAGCTTCTGGCTGTGGGACCATATGAGATGCTGGGAGATCTGACCATGGTCCCTCCTAGGCGAACGCTTTACCACTCTGCTCTACCACTCCACCCCCACAAATACATCATCTTTTTTTCCTCTTAAATATTTAACTTTTGGGGCCGGTGAGGTGGCACTAGAGGTAAGGTGTCTGCCTTGCAAGCGCTAGCCAAGAAAAGACCAAGGTTGGATCCCCTGTCGTCCCATATGGGCCCCCCAAGCCAGGGACAATTTCTGAGCGCTTAGCCAGGAGTAACCACTGAGCATAAATGGGTGTGGCCCGAAAAACCAAAAAAAATTTTACTTTCAAATCATTATATATATAATTTTTTGTTTTAGAATATAAGAAAAAGCAGTGATTGCGCTGCATATATAAATGTTAATAAAATATGAAAACATGGGTGACAGAAGTTCATTTTTGCAGAACTGTACTAAGGTGTTCAAATACACCTGTAGCACAAGTAGATTCTTTTCCACTTAGCCTTTTTCTCCAAGGACCCCTCCAGGTATGTCTGCTATGATAGCACTTTAGGATTTTAACAACACAGTGGCTTTATTTCATTTCAGTCTCTGTGATTAAGCAGATATACATCACCTGCTGTGTCACAAAGTACGAAGCTTGTGGCTCACCTTCACTGAATTAGTACCCACTGAGCACTGCAAATATTTAAAATGTCAATCGATTTGATAATGTCAGAGAGGCCTGCAAATATCACAAAGTGGCACCAAGTAAATATAGAACACAGACCAAAGGACATTTTAATATATTTCTTTTCCAAGGCAAAACTAGACTGAACTTGGGATAAAGTAACTAAGATCAACAAATTTCATAGCCCTAAGTGATAAACACTTTTATAATTTACTATTTTAGTATGTTTTCTCTTACATAAAGTATTCTGTCTGAGTTTAACCCTAGTACTATTGCAGGAAAACTAATTTACACTGTCACAGGATTAAAGAGCTTTAACCACAAAATCCATTCAATGTCATTCTTAAGATATCTGTAAATTCTTGTTCCCTAAGTCCTGCTAAATGATAAAACTTCACATTTCGAGTGACTTTATTTAATTTTCAAATATTTAATCACAATAGCAGCAAAGGAAGACATGATGTGAAGTACATAGATGTCAGCAAAGTCACACAGTGCCCAGGAATCTCATATTTACAAAACTACTGTGTCACAACTCAAGCCTAAAACATACTTTTTATCTACTTTTGCTTTGCTTAAATTATAATTATTGATCATGAATAAGTTTTTAAACATTTTTGGATGGCATCTGTTTTTACAGTTAAGTAACTCTACCAAATATTAACCCAATTATTCCATAAAATACGTAGTTCATTTACTTCTTGGCTGACAATCAGAGATGAATGCTAAATGTCAGTGGCCAAGTCAAAGCCTGAAAGGATTATTTAGGAACCAGGAAAGCAGTTCTGCCATATTTACAGAGGATTTTGAAGGCAATTTACATTTCTATCTTTCTTAAAAGTAGAAAATTGATTTGAGATATGATTTGAAAGTTGCACACATTTTTTGTTAATTTTTCTGCTTGTGTGAGCTTAGTTGTTGGGTCATATACCGCTATGAGTCTAAAATTATTAGTAGATGGAAATTAATTTTCTACATAGAATATTGTAAAAGTAATTGGATTATTTAATTAGGTTTGGATATAGAGTAAAATACTCATGTAAGTAGTTGGAATCTACTCTGTTGTTCATGCTAGAAGAATTAAAGACAATGTAAAACATTTTAAGTCTTCTTCAAAAAGGTGAACATTTAAGCTATAGGGAAAAATTCAATTGGCAAGTTTTAATATATAAAGTAAAAAGTAAAGTGATGCAAAAAACTTGTGAATATTATCTGGAAAAGAAGAATGAGATTGTAAAAGCGAGAAGGAACACATAAAGAAATGTCATAATATGTCATATAATGTCATATAATATATATGACATATATAATGTCATATAGAATTTATGAATGCTATAAAATAATTTTCTCAAGTAAAATAATTGTTTTGACTGAAAAACCATGGCCAGTGATGTCAGTGCATTTGAAACACTATAAAATAATTAACAAAAATGTTCATTAGATTAAATATCATAATCAAAACCTTTATTTAAATTGAATGAGATATGAAGAAAACTAAAATTCATTAGGATTGAATGAAGACACAAAATTGAGATAAGAAATATAGATATGTTATGGAAATTGACAAATTGTAATAAGATTAAGCAACAGATGAAAGGGCTATTGCTTTCTGTGTTTACACTAATACTTTTGCCAATAACTTTAAAATGTGTGAATGAAGAATGCTTGATTTAACATCTATTGGAAGAAATAAATAAACTGGATAAAATGTGTGATAAGAGGGAATATAAGTATTGGATAGAAAAAGTGTGAAGAGCTTCAACTGCAAAACATAAAAACAGATGCAAAAGAGAAAAATAACATTAGATATAACAACATATTGAATATATAAAATATTAGACATTGACTTGATTTCTTCTCTTTTGCCTTTAAAACACACAATATTTTGTCAAAACAGGGAAAAGATTGAAAGAATTAAAAAATTCTGCAAAGGAACTGTGCAATAGAAGAGGGTAACTGTTTGATTTATAAGCCGCCAACCTGAGTTTGATCCTTTACATCCCACATGGTTCCTAGAGACTGCCAGGAGTAATATCTGAATGCAGAGTCAGAAGTAGCCCCTGAGCACCACAAGGTTGGCCAAAAAAAAAAAAAAATCAAAGAAAAACAACAAAATCCTGCCCCCACCAAAAAAAAAAAAAAAAAATCAGGACTGAAATTGAAGGCATCTCTTTTTTTTTTTTTTCCTTTCTAGAAAGGGTCACAAATACTAGATAATATTTAGTGCCTACTAGACTTACTCATAGTTCTGTGCTAAGGAATCACTTTCTAGCAAGGCTTACAAAACCATTTCAGGTGATAGGGTATTGGACCATTGTCCACGGTATGCATTATAAAAGCCCTATTCTTTATGCTGTTACTTTAATTTCTAGGAACATCATTATGCTACAACTATCATTAAGAGTAATTTCTTTCTGTAAATTATAATTTTATTGTTTTTATTGTATTAATAAAAATAACTTTTTCTCAGGATAGAATCCCATAAGTATGATATTCAGGTTTAGAGAAAAAAATACTGCTAAGTCAAAGACAAGTTTATTATAAAGTTAGAGAAGAGAAACATCTTGCTTTTTAAAATGAGAGACTGTTTATCAATTGTGTTCCTTTCCATTTGACTATCATACTATTGCAACTGGTTTAAATGTGTGCAGTGCCATAAATACCTTTTAAAGAGCTTTTTAACTAAATTTCTAAATGTATGGCTTTTAGAAAGATAAAGATACTTCAGTTTATAAATGAAAGAATATGTATTCTGCATTAAAATTTTCTAGATTATTTACTTAGACACACAGCTTTAAAATATTCTGAAGGAATATTAACATTCAAAGGACAAAGTAAAAAATACTTTGACATCGCATTTTAATATAAAAGTATACTTTATTATTGCAATTGTTTCAAATCTTTTAAATTTAAAGATAAAAATTGTAAATCAAAATTCTATTGCCGTTTGCTCATCAAAATATTTTTGACACAACTTCTAAGTCAATCAGGTTTTATAAACAAATTAACTAAATATCTTCTACAATTTCTCATCAGAAATATTAAAACTTCTCTTTTCTAAAAGATAAGAATTAGTATGTCTTCAGTGTTTCTCTTTATTTGGCTGCCATGAAACACCCAATAAACAGGCAAATATCAAACTGTGTAAGCAGTGGTCTTATATCTAACAGCAATCTAACAGCAATCCATTGAAAGCCAATCTCAATCCAACTTAAATTATATTTAAAACTTTATTAAATTTAATAGAGAGGTGATTTAATACATCTACAACAGTAAAATATTCCAACATTTGTAGAAATATATTTGAAATTATAAGTTTCTAATACAGGAAACAATTGAAGACCAAGTATTGATCAATAATTGTTACTTTCTAAGTATCTATGCAAAAGAAGAGATGAAATAGTGAAAGTCTCAGTGACATATAAATTGAAATGTGCTATATGGTACAAGGAGACAATATACATATATTTTTGTGAAATGTCTTTCAACTATCAGAAAAAATTTCTAAGGGGTTATAATCTTAATTCCTTTATCGAAAATAATTTTTATTATATTTGATTCTGGACCAGAAATCTAGTTTATTTAGGACACATGTTTTCATAACTGGATAAAGGAGAGAAAGAGACAAAATAAAGAACCAGATATTATTTTCTCCAATGATACCTTCACTGTGATACTCAAATATTAATCTTCCATTTTGAGGGGAGCAGGGTCAAAAGGGCTCCCCAGTGGTGTTCATGAGACCCATGACCATGCTGTTTATTGTTGAACAACAGGGATAGAAGGAATAGATAGAATAGTATGATGTGAGACCTATGTTTTGCAGTACTACCTTAGTCACCTACTTGGTGTTTAGGAGGTTTTCAGATATGCATCTGATGATGTTAAGTATACCATATGTATCTAGGGTAGAATCATTATAGACCAGGAGCAAGACATATACGGTAACTCTTATAATATCTTTTTGTCTCCTAGTCTTTAAATTTCACAAAATTTGCATGAGGTTTAATAAATGAATGATAAAAAGCTGACACATTTATACTTAATAATTATTATTCTACAATAGAATAAATAATAAAGAAAATATTCATAGGACAGTATAGTCAACTTTGATAAAGGAAGAAGCTAAGAGGCTATATAATCTATAATTACATTTGTAAAATGAATGAAAAATAAGTGAAAATAGACAAATCAAAAGAATTCTTTGGATTGAGATTATTGATTTGGGGGGTGGGTCATACCCAGTAGTGGTCAGGGTTTACTCCTGACTTTATGCTCAGAAATCGCTCTTGGCAGGCTCATAGAATGCCAGAATTCGAACCACTGTCCTGCATGCAAGGCAAATGCCCTTGATTATTGATTTAAAAATTATGTGGGGTGAATAGAGCTATCTAGCAATGTGAATACAGTAAAATGTCTAGTATATGTGAACTGAACATTGAATTTTACAGAAAATTTGCCAGTTCCTTGATATTGAATATCTTAACCTACAAAACTGTATGCTATAGATTTCTGTTTATTATCTAATCTATCACCACAGTTTAAATAAAATAGTGAATTCTGTTTCACTGTGTTAAAAATATCATTGTATGTCATGTAATAAGTGGTACTTATTTGCTATAATACTTTAATCTCTGTTGAACAGTCTATCTTTAATTTTTATAAATTCTATTAACTTAAAATATAAATTCCACATTTATTGCATATCAATACTAAATTCCATTCACAGAGAAGCTGTTTTAGCTAACAATAAGGAAACAATCACAAGTAGTGAGTTATCTCCCCAAATTATTCAGCAAATTATGTCAGCAGTAAGCTTCAATTTTCTAAATTCATCTTCACTGTTCCTTGACAAAAAGTACACATTATTAATGATGAAGTTTCAATTGGTATCTATATTAATGATCTAAAAGGACTATTTCATAATATAAAAATGTTGTAAATGGGAAAGTATATTTGAAAGGCATAAGTGGGCCAAAAAGGAATAAAAATATGTTGAACTATATCTGAATTGACCAAAGAGATGACACAGGGGTTAAGACACTTGCCTTGAATGCTGTCAAACCCATTTTGATCCACGACACCTCACTGTTTCCTTGAGCACCTCCAGGAATAAGCCCCTGAGCACTGCCAAATGGGATCTTTCAAATGCATATATAATATAGCCATAGTAACAAATCAATTATAATTTTATTTTTTCTTAAATATGTACAAGTATAGCATATGCATACATTGTTATAAAAAGTGAGTATGGGGCGAAAGAGATAGCATGGAGTTAAAGCGTTTGCCTTTCATGCAGTAGGCCGGTGGTTCGAATCCCGGCATCCATATGGTCCCCTGAGTCTGCAAGGAGTGATTTCTGAGCATAGAGCCAGGAGCGCTGCCGGGTGTGACCCCACCCCGCCCCAAAAAAGTGAGTATGTCGTTCACAATTATTTAGGAATATAATTATAAAAGTTGAGCTATATCTGAATATTTATATTATATATTTTTGTAATAACTAAATAAAGACCACTAATGCAGGTAGAAATATTTGCTCAATCTTTAAAACAAGTATACCTAGCATCTTGTACAAATTGGGTTTATTCCAGTCATATAAATCTATTCACTTGGATAGATGTAAGTTAACAAATCAATCCACTACATAAAAGTTTAAACCATCCCACAAAATTAATAGAATCATAATGTAATATCTAATAAAAAATCTTAATGCATATCAATAAAGAAGAAATCAGTAAAATTATTTTATTTGTTGATGAAATGATTATGTGTTTTGTAAAAAAGAAATTTTTACACACAAAATATTTTAAAGCCTATATTCCTAGTGCTTGAAAACAAGGTTTACATATTATACAGTCAAGCTATATAATGTCACAAACTAAGTTGCTTTCCTACAGAAAGCAACAATCAATTAAATTCATAAATTTAAATAAAATGTAAAACAAAACAACATATCAAGATAGAAAAAGATAATGTAGGCTAAGACACTTTCCCAGTATGAACTTATTTCACTTTAATCTCTGGCACATATATGGTTTCCTGTATATTCTAAGGATGTTTCTAGAGCCTAGAGAAGTGAGTGACCAAGCACAGTTGAGAGTTGAGAGTGCAACCTTAAAAAAAATTTATAAACTGTCACTGTTTATTTGTATTTGGGAAACAACAGGATAACAATAAAAGTAATCTGATTTGAACTAAATAAGTAAGAAATAATTTATCTTTACATATTAGAAGACAACACAGCTTAAATTGAAATTTTCCCAGATTATCTATAGAAACAAATATTAATTAAAATCTATTATTTTTTATTCACCATTTAATTATTGTAAAGTGAAAGGTATATGCTCCCATAATCAATAAAATAATAAAGAAAATTGGAAAAATAAAATTATAAAATATTCTGAAATATTAAAATTCAGAAATCAAGATGGCCTGATATTAGCAATATGTATGTATATATATATATATATATATATATATATATATATATAAACACAAAGCCTCTTGTATATATATAAATATATTACATAGTAGCCAGCTCTGTAATGGCTAAAATCCATAGACTATACCTGACACTGGCAAATGATGGAAATGATTTAGAAGAATAGGAATATTCATTTTTTTTTATTTTGGGGCCACACCTGGGGACGCTCAGGGGTTATTCCTGGCTATGCTCTCAGAAGCATATCACTCCTTTAGGGGACCATATGGGACCTTGGGGGATCAAACTGCGGTCTGTCCTGGGTAAGCTGTGTACAAGGCAAACCTCCTACCTACAACACTGCCATCACTCTGGCCCAGGAATATTAATTTTTTGCTGATAGAAATTTAAAGTTTTATGGTCATTTTATTTTTTGCTGATAGAATTTTAAAATGTTATAGTCATTAATAATACTAATACACATGTATACTACAATTAAATTATAGTGAAACTTACTCATACCCCACAATAATTTATTTTCAGTCATCCATTCACACTCTAATGTGGAGCTCAGAACACTTGGTTGTGCCTTGAAATGAATGCACTCAACCACTTGAACTCTCTTTCCAGTACAAATATCTCACCATTCAAACTGAATATACTATAAAACTGGTAAATAAGATAATGATAAAAATAATATAAGCTGAGTATATCCATAAGAAATTATATTTAATTTAATTGTATATATATTATCCATATTAAAATTATGATGAATATAAGATGAGGTCATAGAGTTAAAACCACAAGGATTATAATAATATTAAGCAAAGGTAAGGTGTAAATATTTGTAATCAATCATAAAACTCTAGAAATATTAAATTGTTGGCAATATAAGTTTATACACTAAATGCAAAGAATAGTTTTATGGGGAGGGTAGAAAGTTTATTGAAAATTACTAGAAATAAAAAGTAACTCCTCATGTAAGGAGAAATTAGTATAGGACTAATTTAGGAATATATAATTTAAAAATTGATTAGTGAAAAAACTCACAGAATCACTGTTGGAAAGCAACTTCTTTTTTTCTTGGGGCAGGGTGCTTGCACACCTGGTGATGCTCAGGGGTTACTCCTGGCTGTGTGCTCAGAAATCATTCCTGGCTTGGGGACCATATGAAGCTTTATATTCTATAATAAAATTTAATGAAAAACATTTAATTTAGGACAGGTCAAGATTTTATTGAGTAAATTTTACAATACTAATTAACAATGTAAGAAATTGTATTTCATCATATAGTTAATATTTTGTCATCAAATCCAGTGGTATTCCAGGATATCCCCAGTTCTGTACTTAAATATATTTTTTGCCAGTACTAGAGACTATATGAAGTTCCAGATGTTAAAATAGTGATGAATTCATGCAAGGAAAGCATTTTTTATCCCTTAAAGTCTCTCAATTTATTTCAAATCTTTTGAATTTTAAGTCACAAAAAATGGCAAGATACATAGCCTGATAATATATTCATAATATGTATGTTATAATAAAACATTATCAAGCATATATATAAAAAATTTTCATATTTCTTAAAAGAAAGTTAAAAACCTAAAGTAGCCAAATGTCTTGAGTAGTTATTTGGTGAAATGCCAAAATACATATGAAAAGATGTCATTCATATTTATCATAGAAATATTAACTATAAAGATTCAAGTTTTGTACACACTAAAATTTCAAATATGTAAACTACTGACAAGACTTGAATGAAAATATGAGGTCACTGAAATTATCGTACTTCGTTGATTTGTGTGTAAATTAATATAATTAATTAACTTTGAAAGAATTTAACTACTTAATATTTTCCAGATTATATCATAAATCTTTAATATAAAATTGTGTTATTTTACTATAAATGTAACATTATTAACTGTGTCATTATATAAAAGTATTCAATATTTGAAAAATACTTGAAATTGTATTAATTATAAATAAATTTGCATTGAAAAGTAAAGCCCAGGAAAGGCAGAATTCAGAAGTATTTGGAAATAAATTGTAGCTTAAATAGTCAGATCAAAATAAAATAAAATTAGGCAATATACTCAGGAAATTATTATAAACCTAGTGCCTAACAAAAACATAGTGCCTATCTGATTGGTTCAACCAGTTGTTAAAAAGAAACATATATTTTCTATATGCATATTTAGACGTCAAATTATAACCTAATATTCCACCTAAGTAAACTTGTAAAGAACTGAAACTTAAACAAGAACATGAAGATAAAGATAACTGTTAAACAAAAGCATGTAGACTATAACAAATTAATACAATTACTAGAAAATATATTGAGATATAATTGTTTCTTTTTAAAAACTAAACAAATTGATAATCTCTTAACTACACTTAATAGGATTGGGGACATAAGATTCAAATAATTAAAATCTTAAATGAAAGAAATTAACTTTTATAAGCTTCATAGAAATAAGAAAATACTGGGGCCGAGAGATGGAGTAAGTGATAGGGTGTTTGCTTTGCACGTGCTAACCTAGGACAGGCTGTGGTTTGATCCCCTGGGATCCCATATGGTCCATCAAGCCAGGAACAATTTCTGAGCGCATAGCCAGGAGTAGCCCCTGAGCATCACCGGGTGTGGCCCAAAAAGGAAAAAAAGAAGAAAGAAGAAGAAGAAAATTCTCGACCAAGAGTTATAACACAGAGATAGGGCGTTTGCCTTGCATGCTGCTGACACATGACGTACCTGAGTTCAATCCCCTGCATCTCTTATGGTCCCCAAAGCGAGGAGCATTTCTGAACGCATACCCAGGAGTAACCTTTGAGCGTCACCGAATATACCCCTCCCCGAACAAAACAGCACCAAAAAAAAAAGATGAAATAAATATATTTGTATAGAAAAGTACTGATATTGATTCTAGAAGCAAAACAAATTGAACATATTTATGTCAAACAAAAACAAAAATTAAAAATAAGAATTAGGAATAAGAGAGTTTTATCACTGAATTCTGTCAAGCACAATTTTTTTCATAAAATATTATCCTATTCAAGTCTTCTACCTCAAAAAATTCTTCAATAGCAAGGGCTATTGTATCAGATCTGAATAAATAGGACAACATCAAACTCAAAAGTTTCTGCATTGCAAAAGAATTATGGGCTAAAATTAGAAGACAGCTAACTGAATGGGAGAACATTTTTGCACTCAACATATCAGATAAAGGTGTGGTATCTAAGATATACAAAGTATTCACAAAGGTTAACTCCACAAAACCTAAAAATACCATCAAAAATGGGGAGAAAAATGAACACTCCTCTGAGGAAGTCCAACAGATGGTCAACAGGCACATAAAAAATGCTCATCATCGCTTATCATTAGAGAAAACCAAAACAAGATAACAATGAGCTATATTCTTACACCAGTGAATCATGCAATTCAAAACTACTGGGAAAATCTTTGTTGGGGATGTGATAAAAAATAAAAGGAATTCTCATTCTCTGCTTGTGGGCACACTGCCTGGTTCAACTCCTATGGAAACAGGAGTTTCCTGTTTAGATGACATACAACCCAATAATCACTCTTTTAGGTATAATCCTGAGGACAGAAAAACATTCATCCAAAAGGATGTATGCACACCACTATTCATTGCAACACGCACTCAAATAGCTAAGACTTGGATTCAAACTGGATGTCCAACAAAAGATGAGTGGGTCATGATTATGTGGCACAGGTTTACAATGGAATATGACATAGCTGTAAGGAATTATGCAATCATGCAAATTTCGACAACATGAATGGAATTGGAAGTTATCATGTTAAATGAATTAAGCCAAAATAAGAAGGATAAATACAGTATATCGCTTATATGTGGTATTTAGAATAACTGCTTGAAGAAATGCAATGACCACGAGTCTGGGGTCCTCAAACTTTTTAAACAGGGGGCCAGTTCACTGTCCCTCAGACCATTGGAGGGTCTGACTATAGTAAAAACAAAACTTATGAACTAATTCTTATGCACACTGCATATATCTTATTTTACAATGAAGAAACAAAACAGATACAAATACAATATGTGGCCCGTGAGCCATAGTTTGAGGACCAAATGGTTTTGTCTTGAAAACCCTTGTCCCAGAGTAAAGCTAAGCTAATGATAGAAACTTTTTGGAATAGGAGAAACAAAGATGAAAAGACGGAGGCAAAGCAGTCTCGGCTCCATTGGTGGAGATTGAGAAAAAGGACAAAACTAAATATCCAAACCAAAGGCAACAACAATGAAATTAAGAGACCCAAACTCTCACAATCTAAATGTAAATGGTCCTTTATATTGGCAGGCATGGGAGCAAAGGGTGGTGGTATGGTATACACTCTGGGAACACGGTGAAGGGACACTGGTGCTAAGACTGGCCTTGATTCAATGTATGTCGTACCCCAACTATGAAGGATTTCTTAGGTCACAAAGGTTTTAATTAAAAATATTATTCTGTCATCTCATTATATAAAAATATACCCAATATAAATGTTTTTGCCAGAAAGATATGGAAAGAAATGCTTACTATAAATATGAATATAAATTTTAATTAAACCACCTTTAAATATCCAGTAACAATATTGCTCAAGATTATTATTTATATAATGTTCCAACAACCATAATTTCACCAGTAAACATTTACCACCAACGTTTCCATTTTTCCTCCAGCTCCCTCTCATAGCCTTCCTTTTTGGCAGATATTTTTCTTCTCTCTGTTTTCGTCACTGTCTGTATGTATCTTTCTTTTTTCCTTGTGTGCACTATGGTTTGCATACTATTACTGCTTAAGTGCCATGCATGTCATCAGTTCACCTCCATTCAAAGTCCTGTTCTTCTTGGAGTGATTATTTTAACTATCACTTTCATAGTGGCATCTTTTCTGTACTAACTCCAATTTGAAGCAAGCTTCCTACCATGAACCAGTTCTCTTTTTTGTGTCTGTTGTCTTTGGGTCTTAATGACAAACTGCCTTTTTTTATTTCCAAAAAAAATGGAGTGCATTATTCTATATTTATCTCACTCCCACTGATTTTTTTATTTAGTATGTATTTTCTATATCCATCAATGTATAAGGAATTTCATTCACTTTTTTTGTTTGTTTGTTTGTTTAAACGCTGTGTTGCGCAGGGGCCATGCTAATTTTCTCTGTATTGTTCCAATTTTAGTATATGTGCTGCCTTGCAAGCAGCCGATCCAGGACCAAAGGTGGTTGGTTCGAATCCCGGTGTCCCATATGGTCCCCCGCCCCCCGTGCCTGCCAGGAGCTATTTCTCAGCAGACAGCCAGGAGTAACCCCTGAGCACCGCCGGGTTTGGCCCAAAAACAAACAAACAAAAAAAAACAAAAACAAAACAAAACAAAACAAAACAAAAAAAAAGCTGTGTTGCAGCTTTTGTGTAGAATTATCAGGGTTTCTTTATCCACTCATCTGTTCTTGTACATGTAGAGGTTTCCAGATTCTGGCTATTGCTTCAATGAAAAAAATGTTTTTTATGCATTGCATTTTTGAAGTCCTAGAGTATATTTCCAGGAATGGTATTTCTGGGTTATATTGAAGCACAATTTCTACTTTGTTTTTGAGAAATGTCCATGTTTTATTCCAAAAATACTGAACCAGTTAACATCCACACTACTAGTGTTTGAGAATTCCTATTCCATTCATGTGTGCCAGAACTAGTTGTCCTTGTTCTTTGTTATGTGTGCCAGACTCTTTGGCTATAAATGATATCTCATTGTCCTTTATATTTGCATCTCCCTGATTAGTGTAGAGAATTAACGTAGAGCATTTTCTTGATTACTGTAGAGAATTTTCTTTTCATGTGTCTTTGGGTTATTTTTATTTCTTTTTTGAGGGATTTTCTGTTCATCTCATTTCTTATAGATTTTTAACAAGTAAAATTCTAACAGAGCCTAATACATCTTGAATATTTAATCCCTTAACAGATCCCTTTGGGTGAATAATTTTTCCCAATACATGGGCTGTCTTTGTTCCTAGTTATCATTTCCTCTGAGGTGCAAAAGCTTCATATTTTAATGTATTCTGGATTCCACTTGCTAGGTCAATGGCATTTCAACCTTGAAGATACCTTTAATTTCAATGTTATGGAGAGTTCTGTCTACATTTTCCTCTATGTACTTTGTGGATTCGGGATTGATATCAACGTCTTTAATCAATTTTGATTTTATGTTTGTACATGTCATTAATAAGAAGTCTGAGTCTATTTTTTGCTGACAATATTGCTCAGCTCCACTTTCTGAGAAGGCTTTTCTTGCTTCACTTTATATTTCTCACACCATTATCAAAGATTAATGATCATTTGTCTCAGTATATCCAAATTTGTTCTATGGATCTGAGAGTTGTCTTTATACTGATATCATGCTGTCTTAATTACTACAACTGCTTTGTAGTACAGTCTGAGGTTGAGAAAATTGATGTCTTTCATCTTTTTTTAACCTAAGGATTTCTTTAGATATTTATGGGGGAGGGGCTTATTCTTCGATATTAATTTCAGAAGTGTTTGATGTACATGAGTGTTGTTAGAGGGTCTACTTTGAATCTTAGAATGCTTTGAAAAGCATTTCCATTTTAATGATGTTAATGCTCTCAATTCTTGAGCAAGAGATATGATGTCCTCTTTTATTTTTTGAAGCAGTATTTTCTAATATTCTTTGTATGAGCCTTTTACATCTTTAGTTAAGTTGATCTGAGGTACTTGATTTTCTGGGCACAATTATAAGTGATATTTTAATAATTTTTCTTTTCTTTCATTATTTGTAGATAGTAAAGCCATGAAACACTGAGTATTATTTTTGAGTTCCCCACTTTAGAAGTCTATTTTTCTAGAAATTTTGTAGAGTCATGAAGGTTTTCTATGTTCAATATCATATCATCTGTAATCAGAGCTTGAGATCTTCCTTTTCTATGCCTCCCCAAAGCTACTAATTTTTATAATTTATTGTATATAACAAATATTTATAATATCATACATTTAAATACTATTTTAGAAGGGCCCCTGAGTTCAGTGTTGTAAATCTTATTATTTGTGCTCTCAGTGTACAAGTGATTAGGCTCGGCAGTTCTAGAGTATATCAGAAATGCGCAGTTATTACTGGGATTGGATATGCAATGCTAGTTGTTAACATCAGTGCCTCAACATGATAGGCATTTCTCTGTAAGCTAAGATAGCTCTTGAACCAATTTTAATAAGGTTTATAAAAATTATCCTTAATTCTCAAGTAACAAAATCTTCATATTTTAAGATATTACCATAAATTTTTAGTAACATAATATCATCTGCAAATAAATAAAAGATTTCTATAGATGTAGACTTTTAGGTTGATATTGTTCTATTTTTTCTGTACTACTTGAGTCTTTAAATAAAGGCCATATAGTTTTTGACCTTTATTTTCTAAATGTCAACCTTTGAATGCTATTTGCTATTAGAACTTGTAGTATGTATGTTTTATGCTATATGTAGTTTTCTTTTGCTTTGCTTAATACATTTTGAGTAATAAACCCTGGTTTGCCAAGGTAATTTAGTATTTATTTTGATATTTTCTCTATTACTTAAGATTCGTAACTAAATTAAGCAGTATGTATATTTCCTATCCTTGTGCAAACATTTTCTGGACTCTGTAGACATAAAATAGACTCAAACTAGGTCAAAATGGAAAAACATAAAAAAAAGAGAGAAGTCAAAGCAACAACACAGTAGGTAAGACTTTTGTTGTCTTGCATGCCATCATGTTTGATTCTGTAAATGGCTCTATATATGATGCTCTTAGCCTGCTAGGAATAATACCCAAATACTGAGCCTGTAGTAACCCCTGACAAAAGAGGAAACAAGAAAAAATAAAAAGAGAAAGAAAGAAAATGAAGAAAGAGAAAGTGAGAAGAAAGAGAAAGAATAAAAAGAGGCATAGAGAACATCAGACAATGAGGAGGCATAGAGAAGGCCTTGTGGTAAGGCATTGGTTTTGCATGCAAGAAGTCATAAATTTGGGCCTCAATATCATTCCACATGTAAAGTGTAATAGCAGCAATACAGACTTATAATTCAAAAGAAAATCACCCATGTCAGTTAAATATGAACATACATATGAGCACATGCTTAGACAATATCATTAACACATGCATATGTAAATTTTAAAATGTAAATTATAAAAAGGCTTGTGTGCATATTATATATTTTCTACTGTGTTGGTAAAATAGCCATAGTTTTTATAAAACAGCTAATTAATATTCTAGTAGATAAATTTACTAATACAAGAGATGTAAAGGCAAGAGGTGTTTTGCTTATGTATTTAGTGAACAGATAATTGTTCAGTGTTATTAGATTTTAGTTTTAAGGAAAAAAGAGTTAGCTTAAGAGATGGGTAGGTGATATTGAGCAAATAACACCATGATATCTATTTAGAGTATTTATATTTTCATTTATATGAAGAGATTGATTACTGGTGAATATACTGATATATGTGGCTTAGCCTTTGTAAATACTAATGTATTTAACTTACAAAACAGTGTAATTTCAATACTGTCAAGGCTTTATAGGTAAAATGTTATTATACTGTATATTTGTTTTTTATTACTACTACTATATATTACTATATATATACAATATATCTGTTTTTTATTACTATTATTACTGGCAGGCTCAGGAGTAATACCGAATGCCAGGAATCAAAGCCTGTAAGCTACATACAAGTCAAATACCCTTCCTGCTTTGCAGTTACTCCAGCCCAAATTCCTATAACTTCTGTATAGATTTGATTATTCAATTATTATTTCAATGAATGACTAGTGCTTATATAGGAAATTATTTAGTCTTCATACTATTATATTTAAAATATTGCATTGATAAACTTTTACATAAAGTTAATCTCTTCTATTAGTTTAAGGAATACTAATGTTCTTGTATCATTGTCTCTATAACATTTTATTTTCATTTTTTAAATGAAAATAAATTTTCTGAAGTTATTTTCTTATTGATATTAGATCTTTTGGATTATTTCTTATGTTATGTAGAAACATGTGGTCTTGAAAATTTCCTTTTACTTCAGCGCATTGAAATCACTTCTGGATGTACTCAAGGAATCATATGTGGTGCCAGGGATTAAGTTAGAGTTAGCTATATGCAAGACAAGTGCTTTGACTCTTGTACTATCTCTGTAACCCCGATATATCTGTCATTTGTAAATACCTTCATTCCTTTCTGAAATCTGTTTTGTGTTTTAATTCATTTTTACTTGAAATTCCCTTTTATTTTATTTTGACATACATTTTATAATATATTAAAATGTACTTTTTATATAATTGATCAAAAGTTAGAGATCTAATTTTAGAGTTTCTTTAATTTCAGAACATATGATTTTTGACTAATTTCTATTTATTTCACTAAATCCATAATTATTTCTCAATTTATTTGTAAATATTTTATTTATATTGTTACAACATACATATTATTTATCATTTATATACTTAAATAAGAAAGAGGAAGATTTTCTCATTGTCATTTAATACTTTTAAATCACACAATATCCCTTTAGAAAATATTATGGATCTCTTGACTGCACCAATTTTTATGATAAGTGTTTTTATTAAATTTGTCTTAATTTTGGGTATATATAAGGTGTGAATCTTTTTATTAATATGTAATAATGTTTTAATATATTCCCAGTATAAAGATGGTTTAGGATCTATTAACACCACTAAAATGTAAATATGAAACTACAAGTTTACCATTGACTTAATGAAAAATATATAATGAAAACAGAATCTGTGTGTAGAAAAATGATTATTTTAAAATGTCCATTTGAACAATATATCTTAGCATAGGTTGTTTCTTTAATAATTTTCTTACTTAAACACCATGGTTGCAAGGTTGTTTATAATACTATTTTTCATAGATAAATTTGTTCATGATTGAGTTACAGTTATACAATGTAAAAAAAACTTTCACCAGTATGCTTTTCCCGCCACCAGTGTCAACAGTTCCTCTCACCCTTCTTGGTGACCTATTTCTACCCACCTACCCTCTCCCCCTTGCCTCTGTTGCAGGCATTTTACTTCACTTTCAGTTTTTCTCTCTCTTTCTCCCTCTCTTTTCTTTGTTTGACATTGTGGTATGTATTACCCAAATGAAGGGGTGCCATAAATGTTCCTTTCATATTAGATCCTTCTCTGGTTTAACTGCATTCTCCATTCTTTGTGGCAAGCTTCCTACCATAGATTGGCCTACTAATCCTCATCTCCATTATCTCTGGATATCCCTACACTGTCTTTTCCTTACCTTAGATCCCATAGAAAAGTTATATTATACTGTATGCTTATTCATCCCCCTTTGAATAATTTCATTCAACATAACACTTTCTTTGTCTAACCATGTATAAGCAAATTTTATGACTTTTTTATCCTAATGGTTGCATAGTATTCCATTGTGTAGATATACCACAATTTCTATATCCACTCATCTGTTGTCAGGCACTGGGGAAGCTTCCACATTATAGCTATTGTATCTAGTGTTGTGATAAACAGTAGTGCTGAGAAATAATTTTGGTATTGTGTTTTTGTTTTCCTTGAGTATATTCCTAGGAATGATATTGCTGAATAATAAGAAAGCTCAATTACCAGTTTTTATTAAAGAATATCCATATTGTTTACAAGAATAGCTTAATTAGATTGCATTCCTACCAGCTGTGAATGAGTATTTTTTCCCCACATCCAAGCCAGCAATGACTGTTCTTGTTCTTTGTTATGTGTGCCAAGTCTCTGTGGTGTGAGATTATATTACTGTTGTTTTGTTGTTTTATTTTTGTTATTGTTGTTTTGAATTGCATCTCCCTGATGATTAGTGATGTGGAGTATTTTTCCATGTGTATTTAGTTCTTTGTATTTTTTTCTGTGAGAAAATATTTGTTCATTTCTTCTCCCCATTTTTGATGGGTTTTGATTTTTTCTCGTTTAGTCTGCCATTACCATATAGATATAGATATAAATATAATAGATATTAGCCCTGTATCCGATGGTAATGAGTGATAAATATCTCCCATTTCCAACTAGCTTTTATATTCTAGTTACAATTTGCTTTAAGTGCAGAAGCTTCTTAGTTTAAGGTAGTCCCATTTGTTTATCTCTCCCATAATTTTTTTTACCTCTCATTTGGGCTGAGATTTTCTGCCTTAAAGATGCCTAAGTCTCAACATTATGGGGTGTTTGCCTATGTTTTCCTCTATGTACCTTGTGGTTTAGAACTGATATTAATCCATTTTTATTTGACTTTTGTCCATGATGTTAAAGAGATTTCTGCTTTCACTTTTCTGCATGTAATTTGACTCAGGCCAGCTGAGTCAGGCAGCACTGAGAGGGGCTTCAGGGTTATTCTATAGAAAAATGGGAAGGAACAGAACTTCTAGAGCCACAAAGAAAGACATCATCATAAGTTCCACTTCCTGACCTGTGCAGATACTGAAATCTCTAGATAAAGAGGTCTGATTTTATCACCCAGGACTGAGCAGATGTCTTCCATACACCACAAAAGCACCAAGGGGAGAGTAAATGAACATGAAAGGAGTCCATAGTTAATCCCATGACAATATACTTCAAGGGTGGAGAAACCCTGTTTCTCTTAGGCCAAGGGAATTCCTTTTCGAATGACCCAATATTTACTGTGCTTGTGCAAGAGGGAAGAAAAAAAGGCAAAAAGCACAATTTTTTAAATTTATTTATCTAATTTTTGCCGATTTATTTGTTTTGTTGTGGTTATTGAAGTTGTTGTCTTCGTTCATACTTATTTTTTTCTTCTTTTCTTTTCTTCCTTTATGTGCTCTGCCATTTTTTTTTTTTATCTCAAGACCATGGCCTTTAAGTGGTGCTTATCTTTATTGTTGGAGTGTTCACTGGATGTTTTATTTGACACTTCTTTTTGTACTGTTGTGGTGTTCCACTTCCTTTCCCCCCTTCGTCTCTCAAAGCTAGGATGAGAACTTCTAGACTCCGCCCATTTTGGCGTATTTGATTTTTTCCCCCACTTTATTACTTTTCTCTTCTTCAAACAAAAAATCACATAACTTGAACTATCTAGTCCCACCTACCAACTAGAGTGGGAAATAGGGGAGGTACCAAGACCAAACAGGTTTAGGACCACTAAGTAGTTATCTAGGCACAGAGGGGACCACTTATTCTGGCAGCCCCGCGGGTGAGGGAGGAGGTAAGGGAGGTAGGAAGGGAATGGAGGTGGAGAGAGGACAATTCGGTGATGGGAATTCCCCTGATTTTATGTTAATATGTACCTAAAATATTATTGTCAATGATATGCAGGCTACTATGATTAAAATAAAATTATATAAAAAGAAAAAAGAAAAATAGGAGCCAAGAGACTGTGAAGAATGGGAACTCAGATATCAGACACTCTCAAGAATATTCAGAACTGAAAGGCCAGTGAGATAACACAATGGTAGGGTGTCTACCTTGCATGCAAAAGACCCAGGACAGACCTGTGTTCTATTCCCTGGATCCCATATGGTCCCCCAAGTGTGCCAGGCGCGATTTCTGAGAGCAGAACCAGAAATAACCCTTGAGCACCACTGGATGTGGCCTTCCAAAAACCGAAGCAAACAAACAAAAAAAATAAGTATTTATACCCGAGCCTGATTTATTGGGAGTTCTGCTTTATATTTAAGAAAAAATATACATAAAGTATAGTAAGTTGAGGAGATCAAGCGTAATATGTTTTATAGTCATCAGATTAAACATTAAGTGTCGGCACAATATTAGACAGTCATCTAAACATTGTATATATTTTATAAATTTTCAGCGGTTTAACTTACCATAAATATGTATCAGAAAAATACTTATTCTTTCCTCTTAGATATGATTCTTGCTAGTCAAGTATTAATCAACAAAATTAAAGCCCATTGTCTATTAATGCTCTACCATGTAATTATTGTAGAAGGAGAGCAGATATAATTAAAAGTCCAAATATTTTCGTAGACTACACAATACTAAATAGCCAAATAAAATATTATTCTTGATTCTGTCAGCTTGGATAAAATATTATTGTATATTCTAGCCACTTGAGAAAAATATTATTGTAGATCTTACCATCTATTTAAGGTAAGTAGAGTGTGTTCAAGAAATTCTTGTTTCAATGCAAGGGGAAAGGAACACATATTTTTCATGTACTTTGGACATTGTTAGTTCTCTTTATACATTAATGTTTAATAAGCTCATTGTTGCTATCCTGCCAAATGATAACTTAGGGCACAACTAGCCTTTTCTCAGCAGTGTCTGCCAGGACTGCACATCCTTTTTCAGGGGGATACTAGGCAATACCACAACAGTCCTGCTGGTATTCAGCCATCATGCCTGTAGGCCAGGGGCTCTGGAATAATTGACCAGTTTTCCCAACACCAATTATTGAAGAGGCTTTCATTGCTCCATCATTTATTTCTGTATCAAAATGTATTGGCTATATACCTGTGTATATCTGTATATATACATATATATGTATATGTACATACATAAACATATATACATGTATCTATACACCTATATGTATATATGAATATACATACATATATGTATATACACATATACATGTATATATGTATCCAAATGTATTGGTTATATACATGTGAGTCACTCTTAGAATAGTCAACTATATTGCATTGATCTGAGAGTCTATTTTTTTTCTAACACCATGCTGTTTTAATTACTATTGTTTTATGGTATAATTTAAAGTTATGAAAGTGACATTATATATTTTTTTTATTTCCAGGATTACTTTAGCTATTTGTAGGCATTTATTGTTTCAAATGAATTTCAAGAGTGTTAGATCCACTTCTTTGAAAAATGAGAGATTTCATTAAATCTGTACAATGCCTTGTAAAGCATTGCCATTTTAGTTATGTTAATTCTCCCAATCCATGAGCAGGGTAGATGATTCCATTTCCCTGTAACCTCTTTTATTTTTTTTTGATGTAGTGTTTTATGGTTTTCTTTCTATAGATATTTTACCTCTTGAGTTGATTCCAAGATACTTGATTTTCTGATAAATAATTGAGAATGGAATTGTTTTTGTGTGATGAGTTATGCTTAGTTTTCCCATTGTGAAATTTGATTATGGTACCATTATTAAGAGTTATGGTACATCTTCTTGACTGGAAGAAATATGAAATCATGGAGAGAAGTGAAGTGACTGCTCTCTTGCTGGTCTCAGACTCAGCTGAGCTCTAACAGGATTTTTTCCTCCAAGCTCTGCCACTTCTCACAGCTGCTCTCGCTGGTCTTACACTCAACTGAACTCTAACTCAATACTAGATGTTTGATGTTCTAAATTTTTAAACAGTTTTTAGAAAAAAGTTTTAGTAGACAATAATATATTTAATTTGCATGCATAAATAATAAGGAATAAAATTATCAAATGGTCATCAGCATAAATTCCTACTGCACTGTCATTAGAATAATTGGAAAAACTCAAATGTTAATTGCAGAAAAGCAGACATTATGTGCTAAAACTGGGAATGTTAAATTGGTGAAAGAGGGTGTTCTTTTTATGACTAAAACCTAACTACAATTATGTTTGTGATCATGGTGCTTAAATAAAGATATTATTAAAAAATAAAACACTTAAGTTTTTATTTCAATACTTAGTTAAAGTATCTCAAAATGCAAAGCCTCTTTATTTTTTAAGTCCAATAACTCAATATTTAGGCAAACCAATCAACAGTAAAATGGTTTAAACAACCAATAAAAATAGAACAAGGAGAGAAAAATCTTGAGAAACAGCATGTAGCACTCTGTAAATCACAGAATATAAAACAGTATGTTCTCAGTAACTATTAAAGCCTACATTAAACAAAGGAAATATTAAAGTTCATTGCCTTGTCAAGGTCATTTATTTTCAGTCTCCTTGGTGGCTACTAAAGCAAAAACATAAGTATTCGGATAAAATTTTATAGAGAGATCAAGTTTTAGAACTGCTGAAATAGAAAATAATTCAATATTTTAAATAAGGTATTTTATTTTAATCAGTGGACTGTAGCTCATACAATTCATTGTCAGTGAAATAATTGTTAGCTTCATTTGTTACATTATCAATTTTTGCAAAAATAGAATAGATTTGTTGATGCATTTAATTTTTGCAATAAACTTTTTACTTTTTAATATTATTACTGGGACAAAATAGTGAATATCTTCTTTTTGTACTGGTAGAGTGTTTCACCTTTTTTCTCTCCTTCGTCTCTCAAACCGATGATGAGAGCCTCTAGAAGAATTCCACTTATTTTCGGCGTATTAGACTTTTACCCCAGTTTATTACTTTTCTCTCCTTCAAACAAAACCACGTAACTTGAACTAGCTAGTCCTGCCTCCCAGTTAGAGGGGGAAATAAGGGAGGCGCCAGGACCAAACAGGTGCAAGACTACTAAGTAGTAGGCTAGATATAGAGGGGACCACATATTCTAGTAACCCTGGGGGTGAGGGAAGAGGATATGGGAGGTAGGACAAAAACGGAAGTGTAGGGAGGACAATTTGGCGATGGGAATCCCCCCCTGATTTTATGTAAACATGTACCTAAAATATTATTGTCAACAATATGTAAGCCACTATGATCAAAATAAAAATTATATTAAAAATAGTGAATATAATAGTAACATATAGTGTTTTTGGGAAATAATAAATAATTTACTATTATTAAATGAGACACTGTTAAGAAAGGTGTTTTATAGAATCACAAATATGACTGAAAGGCCTTAGCACAGGCTTTGTATGTGGGAAGTCAGGAGATGGTCTCCTGAGCACTGTGAGAGTAGCCTTTATATTGCTGAATATGTCTCCCCCTCACACACACACACACAAAACGTCCCTTTTGCATAGCTACAAGGTTGGCAAAAGACTGGAAAGATCAATAATATAATTCTAGAGACTATTGCTAGTGGAATAATAACAGTGAATTTAAGTCCATCAAAAACTTTTCTCTAAATTCTCAGCTCATGTTTATTATTCTAGTCTCTATTTGAGTTTAGCTGTAAGACAAAAAAAATTAAGAACAGCTGAGTTTACATGACACATCCATTCATGAGCAGAACTCATTAGCCTTTTGGAATATTGATGCTCTAATGATTTTCTAAAGAGTTAGTTATATTTGATCTAAATCCACTTGACTATATGTAATACTTCGCTCTATATACTTTGAGCATAAATTTCACATGTTATGATGATTTTAACAGTGGTCCTTTTATTGTAGATAACAGAAAGAGAAAAATTTTCCAAAAGATTGTGTCATTATGAATAAGAAAAGAAAAACTACCTCTAAGGCCCCCAAAAAAAGAAGAATCAAGATAATCTTGGGATGGATGATTAGCTATAATAGAGTATGAGCTAGTAATTGTTTTTATGCTAGTTTCTCTTTTGAGATAGCAAGTCATAAACTCTGTCTTATTCAATTTATTTTCACATTTGTGGGCAGAATCTAGTACCAAAATTTTCTAAAATTTGCTAAAATTACTTGAATAATATACAAATGTTATTTTACTCATGATATGCATTTATATGTTAAATACATTTTCATAGATAAAAATTTAGAGAATATGACTCAGGCTTCTAAATTCTTTATTTTTATTTCTATAAGGAAATTAGCTAAGTAAGTTCCTAATTACATATATTGGGAGTGGTAAAAATAATAAATAATAGGAAATCATGCATTCGTAACAGTATGGATGTCTAATAATATATAACTAAATTTGCAATGTATACCTCAGATTATGATAAAAGAATTCAATACTACAGTACTACAGTACTACAATGATCTAATATAAATTAGACATGTGTCAAAACATGAGACAAGACAAAATATATTGAATCCATTATTTTTAAAAGATGGAGAAAATGGTAGCACAAAAGTAAGGCGTTTGCCTTGCACTCGGTTGACCCAGGGCAGACCTGGGTTCAATCCCTGGTGTCCTATGTAGTCCCCCAAGCAAGGAGTAATTTCTGAGCTCAGAGCAAGAAGTAACCCCTGAATGCTGCCAGGTGTGGCACAAAAATAAATAAATAAATAAATAAATAAATAAATAAAATAAAAATAAAAACTAAAAGATGAAGAAAGTGAAATTTTATAGCTTAATTTAGATAAATACTTGAAGTTCACCAAAAAATTTTATTCTATTATTATATTTCTTTTAAATAAACACAGAAATATTATTTATAAAAGATAAAGTGAGTATCATCTAGGAGAAAACAAAGAACTTCAATGAAATTCATATATAACAAGTTGTTTCTCAGTTATCTCATACATACAAATATACTCTTTTTTACTAAAATATTTCCTTATCTTATTTTGGATCATAATAATTTTATTTAACTTAATAAAAAGTAACATAAAATGTTGACATCCCTCAAATAGTATTGATTAATTTTGATCCTCAAGGATAACTCTTAAAAGTCAAATGTAAGAAAGGAAAAAGTAAGACTTCGATAATTACACATTATTTCAATTTTCACAACTCTTTTCTATTAAAGGATAGTTAATACATATATGTAAATACAGTACCTGGCACATTACCTAAATTAATCACTGATTATAAAATCAGGAGTAATTTCTGGGCACTTCTGGGGTTGCTTGAACAGCCCCATCTCCGAAACATATAAACTTGATTAGAAAAAGTCAAATTGAATCTTAGTAAAATATCAGAAAGAGAAACACCTTAAATATCAGCAAAGGCAGATTCTTATTTTTATAGGCAAATTTACCAATTCAGTTAATTCACATCATCTGAGTATAATATCATTTTAAGTGGATGATATTAATAAATTTATAGCAATCATACTGAGTTATTTTAAAAATAATGATAAAAGACTCAGCTGTTGATCATATTGAACATGTATATTGGTGTCATATATGTAAGTAACTGAGATATAATACTCAGAGAACTAAAAATACAAATTTAGAGTCACGATTATAAATGAACTAAATAATTACAAGATTAATATAATATATACTATTTCTAGTAGAACATAATTTAATGATTACGTAAACTTTAAAGGGTATGTTGGAAGGCATATTGATGATAGTATGACACAGAAACTTTGGTGCACAAAGTGACTGCAATAACAATTAGAAAGATCTACAAAATAAATTAAAAATTAAAATATATTATTTAAAAACTGTGATCTTGAATTTAAATGTATCTACATATTGTGGTAATAAAGGTTGTATTTTCAGTTTTTCACATATATTATTAGAAAATAGAATAATTAGGATCCAGAGAGGTAGCATGGAGATAAGTTGCATGCCTTGCATGCAGGTCAGTGGTTCGAGTCCCAGTGTCCCATATGGTCCCCTGAGCCTGTCAGGAGCGATTTCTGAGCATAGATCCAGGAGTAACCTCTGAGTGCTGCCGGGTGTGACACCCACCCAAAATAAAATAGAATAATTAATAGACTCAAATAATTCAACAAATATATATTTAAGACTAAACTTATGTATTTTATATTTAACATAAATATTTACTATGTTTCAGCACATTTGAATAAACCCCCACATTATCTTTTATACTATCAAGTAGTCTTCTGGGCTTTTTGCTTAAATTGCTACTGAAATGTAATTAGCTAGGGGTTAATGTTTTCTATTTAGAATTAAAAATAATTTTAAGTTAGAAATTTGTTGACAATGCAGCAATAAAGAACCCTTTAAATAATATGATATATGCATCAATTACATTAGATTTTGTATTTCTTTCATCTAATTATCAGTTAAGAATATTTTAAGAATATTTTAAACATATTCAAGCATCACTAAAATTTAGAAAAATAGTTATAATTAAATGAATTATACTTATCTTAGACTAATGTTGCTATCTGAGATTTTTATGCAAATAAGTATTAATAATATGAAATATTTCAGGAATGACTGTATTTTCTATTATTTTATATAAATTTGTATATTTTATATAAACAATATATTTTATGTATTATATATAATTTAAATCACTACTTTCTATTCATTTAATAATAATTCCCTCTTTGCTATTGCATCAAATTTATGTAGTTTCGATTGCTTTCATAATTCTTCACATCTGGTCTTGCTTATTCTATACAATATCTTTTCTTGGGGTGGGCCACACCAGTGACACTCAGGGGTTACTCCTGGTTATGTGCTCAGAAATTGCTCCCTGCTTGGGGGACCACATGGGATGCCAGGGAATCAAACTGCGGTCCCTCCTAGGGTAGTGCGTGCAAGGCAGACATCTTACTCCTTGCACCACCACTCCAGCCCCTGTACAATATGTCTTAACCATTCCAAATAATTACCTCTACTCAAAGTTTAAGCTAAATATATTATTCATTCAGCTACATATAAAAGCAAATTATTCAATAATTCACTGTACACAGAGTATTTTCTTTAATAATATTTATTCAATGTGTACATATTGTGCAAGGTACCAAAAAGAAAAAATATTATTTATTATTTCTTGAATAATTTAAATTTCAAAAATAAATAAACATTATTAAAAATTTACATTACTGCAAGTAAAATTCTTATCAT
Organism: Suncus etruscus; assembly: GCF_024139225.1. Lineage (NCBI taxonomy): Eukaryota > Metazoa > Chordata > Mammalia > Eulipotyphla > Soricidae > Suncus > Suncus etruscus. Next base: position 85,171,667 of record NC_064851.1, on the reverse strand, counting down.
TCAATAATATAATTTGTTGAGCACACGTCATGTGGGCAGCATTGTCTTGAATATATCTATACAACATATTATCTAATTTTCAGCAATAATTTAAGGTAGAATTTATCGTGATCCACATTTTATAGAGGAAACAGGTGATGCTAATAAAAATTTCTTGTTTCCTCTGACAGACCATGGAAGTTATAGATTTTAACTGGAACTCAGAATTCTGGATTATATCACAAGAAAAAATTAATGCAATCTCACGATTGTTTTATGGCATAAAAGAAAACATTATGTATTCATTTTATGGATTCAGAAGAAATTATAAGAAATTAAATTCTTATTATTGGTAGAAAAAATCAGATTAAAATGTAATGCATATTATTCTATTGCTTATCTATTTACTAATGTTGGTCATTTTATGGATTCAGAAGAAATTATAAGAAATTAAATTCTTATTATTGGTAGAAAAAATCAGATTAAAATGTAATGCATATTATTCTATTGCTTATCTATTTACTAATGTTGGTCAGATGGGTAAGAGATCAGAGAATACTTTGACAATCTTTACTAAAACTATACACCCCTCCAAAAAAAAGAGTTGTAATATGGGGTTTGGGGTAGATATCAAAAGTAGAGTTAGTAGGATAAGTTCTTAAATTCTTAATCAACACTAAGAAAAGGTGGTTAACCTGACCTATGTTCAAAGGGATAGAATAAATCTAGATCCTACTGATGAATGTCTTTTACTGTAGCGGTTCAGCTTTTCATTAGCTAATCTCCACAGGGACTCTATTCCGTTTAAAACTTGGCTGTGAAAGGATAAGGTTCATATTTGGTGGTTCCTTTCCTAAAGGGAGAGAATAAACATCTTTTCTCATTTGTTCCTTCCAAAGAAATACCTAGTGCTTTCACAAAGGTAAAAGAGAAATACGCGTTATTCTGTCCTAGATTTGAGGCAATAATTTCACCCATGTTTCACAAGAGATGTAATACCAAGATTTTCTAAAACTCTGACATTTTCCAGTCATTATAAATACAAATTATATTTTTTCTAATATATAGATAACCACATTTAGAGAAAAATTCCTCAATTACTTAAAAGAATAAGAGAATACCGTACCATACATTTTACATTCACATTTTTATTTAACAAGTAAAGCAGCTGTGTAGTTTTGTTTTTAGTTTCCAATTCTCCCTAAATCTTTGCATTCATTTTGTGACTGTCATAAAGCACTCTAAATGTAATAGAAGAAATGATGTAAACTATGTTTTTTGCCTTGGGTTATTTATTTGTAATAATTTTTAGCAATTTGAAAACTAATTAAGTAGGCAGAAATTAGAAAGAAATTTAATTCACTGGAAACACACTAATGAAATGGTATTATTCATTAGAAAAACGTCACTGTACTTAAAGAAATTACATCATAACGAGTATATTGAATATATGTGCACATAACATAATTAATTTGAGAAACAACTTTGAGGAGCTAAAGATATACGGAGTACAGAAGATAAAGCACTTACGTTGGTAAGTGACTTTAACTTGACACCAGGCACCACATATAGTTCCTTGAGTAAAATCTTTTTTTTTTTTTATTCTGAAAAACTCATTTACTTTGAGAAATCTAAAATCTGGACAAAGAATATTGAACGTTTTATTAAGAGAACAAGTTATTTTTTTTCTTCCTAAAAGATTATGTACCTTAAAAAAACTTTAAAGTCATTATTGTTCCAAGTTTTCCTGTCTTTTTCTGTTAAAATGTAAGTTGTAAGTTATGGTAAAATAAAAAAATAAACAAATTTATACCCCAAGTACAAATCACAATAACTAAAAGCAAACAAAAACCTCTAAATTAAAGCTTTATCAAAGGCATATATGATAACTACAAAATTATTTAAAGAAAATAAATAGAAAAAGAAAACAATATTTAAGATGGGCTTTTTATTAGTGTGATTATATACTCACTAATTTTATCTTAAACATTCAGTTGGAACAAACAGCACTCACTGTAATTTCTTTCTTTGAAGAGCAAATTGTGTCTTAACTTTATTAAATTTTGTGATCTATAGACAACATAAAGTATCCAGATGCACTAATTTAACTCTGTTGAGAACTATTGTGATTTTTCACTGAATTAAGATAGGACCATTGGAAGTAGATGAGATGGACAAAATCTGAGAAACAAGGGGTACAGAAATGTACAGAACAGAATGCAGAGATGTTTTCTAGTTGTGCTACCATGGTCAAAACACATTCATCTTTCCCACAAAAAAGATCTAGTTTATCTTATGATTAAGCAAAAATTGTCTCAATTTTTAGTGCCATGCTTACTATTTAATGAGTATTCAGTAAGTATAAACTATTACAATCGCTGTTTTAATCAGTGGAAGTATTTAGTTAATTTCGTATGTTTTCATTTATGGTTTAAAGACATCTGATCCTTAGTCTGAGCTTTAAATCCTCTAATAGTCTCAACAACAACTTCAGAGAGCCTAACGCCGAAGACTTTCTTTTTTATTTACTTCAGAGAAGGCAGGAATAGCTTTCGTAGAGTCCCAAATGAGCAAGAATACTTCCTCTGCTCTGTGTAGTCCTCAATTTCTTTAAATTCAGGACACAAGATTTTCTTTTTCCTATTTTTCTCCTCCTGATTTCCCTCTTCCTTCTTCCATTAACTAAAACATTTTTTAATCTCTGCCATGCTGTATTTTTATTAGCACAATAAGATAATTGAAAAATAATAAATTGCTCTAAGTAGCTTATTTAGTCCAGGAGATATTGGGGCAAGAAATCTTTAATTTAATATTAGATAATTCTCACCACACAGCCTGACTTACAAAACAGTTTACATGTCATGCATTCTATTTTGAATGTAAGAGCCAAAAGTATCTTATTCTTTCCATTTAAATTCATCCTACAACTTTCTAAATCAATACTACAAGGGGACTTAGTCTTAGATCAACTAAATTGGAAGTCTCTTATTCAGACAAGTAAATGAAAAAGAGAATTACTTATTTTTAAACTTTGATTGCAGTATTTCTCAAATGAAACTATAAAATTTTAGAAAAGCAACATTTTTGATAATGCACATATATCTTTTTAATATATATTTAATCTAGAAGTTTCAGTGGTATTCATTGATTGAGCATACATTTTTTAATACTGCTAGGAAATTCTGTCATAATCTCACATAAAATTATGACTATAACTTATATTTAATGACTAACAACAAAGTAAATTTTAATAACTTTAAAAAGTTGATGCTAGGGGCCAGGCAGTGGAGCTAGAGGTAATGTGACTGCCTTGCCTGCGCTAGCCTAGGACGGACCATGGTTCGATCCCCCGGTGTCCCATATGGTCCCCCAAGCCAGGAGCGACATCTGAGCGCATAGCCAGGAGTAACCCCTGAGCGTGACCAGGTGTGGCCCAAAAACCAAAAACCAAAAAAAAAAAAAAAGTTGATGCTATAAAAATTATTATATGGATGTACATTTACTGAAATTTAAATCATACTTCAAAAGTATTTAAAATGTAAATTTCAGTTTTCAAGTGATGTATGTGGGTGTAATCAGTTTTAAATTTCATTTTAGTCATTATGATTTTTAATTGCATAATACAATCAATAATAGTATTTTATGCATAAACCATTCAAAGTCCAGATTCTAGTGTCTATTTCCCACCACTATTGTCTCAGATTTTCCATTTTAGTATCCTAAATATATCCCACCCCCAAGTCTCATTAACATAGTAAGTTCTATTAGGTACATACTCTTTTCTTATATTAGTATTACATTGGGTATTCATATCATATTTTCTTAATCCAGTGTCTTTAGACACTTCATTGTTTCTCGATTTGGGCAATTGTAGATAATGTTGCAATGAATTTAGGAGTGCAAATTTGTTTTCTAAATAAAGTTATTTGGCCCAGGAGTGGGAATGCTGGTCAGATAAAAGGTCATTTCTTAGGTTTTTGAGATGTGTTCATATACATTTCCAAAAAGTTTGAACCAATTAGCTTTTCTACTAACAGTAAATGTTTATTTTTTTTAGCATATTCACACAAATAGCAGATGCTTTATTCTTTTTAATATATGCTTGTCTCAAAGATGTGAGATATTTTACTTAAGTTTTGATTTTCATCTATTTATTGATTAGTGATATATACAAAATGCAGAACAATTTGTATATATAATATATTTTATTATACATATTATATATCACATATAATTTTGTATATTATATATATCTATTTCATATGTCATCAATATGTCCTCTGTGAGGAAATTTTCATTAATTTCTTTTCCCATTTTTTATGAGGTTGACTTTTTTGGTTCAGTTTACCACTGCTTTATATATCTGGGACAATAACCCTTTGTCAGATGCTTGATGGGCAAGCATTTTCTTCTATTTGTGGTGTGTCCTATTATTCTGTTTAGCTTTTTGTTTGTTTGTTTTGTTTTTGGCCTAGATTCAATATCATAAAAGGGTTCTGCCAGTTTTCCTCATAAAATTTATGGATTCAGATTAAAATATTTTATTAATTTAAATTAACTTTTGTGCATTGTATGTAATAAGGGTTCTGAGTTTATTTTTCACATGTGATAAACCTGTCTTCTAACTCCAGTTGTTTAAGAAACTTTCCTTTTACCACTTCATGTTAACTACTCTGTCAAAGTTAGTTTACTGTAAACATAAGGATACGCCTCTAAACTTTTTATTTCGTTATAATGACCAGGTCCTATAAGAACTTTTAGTACAAAGTTGAAACATTAGCAATAGTTTTGTGATAAATTCCTGACCTCAGAATCAAATAACCAGATTTTAAATGCAATAAAGGTAAGAAATGATACTTAATTAGTGCTTTTTAAAGTCTAAAGCTAAACAAAGATTCAAATAATGGTTATTGATGCAATAACAAAGTGGTGTTTAATTCTGGCTAAAAATTAAATAATTGTATTCATAGACTATAATTAACGCATTGAGTTAAATTTTCATACGGAAAAATGGGAGACTTTGGATAAGCCTTTCTCTCTACATAAGAAGATACACAAGGCTCAGTTGCTGTCACCAGTGACATTCAATCAACCAGAAGGTGCAGTTCAAAACTTGCACTTGAATTTTGAGGCTACCCAGTGACTATAAGGCCTATGTTGGCACTGTTATATAGCAACCAAAACAATAGCATGTTTTACTTAAGGACCAAGATGAAAATCAAGCACTAATTTAAATAATTAGTAGCTTCCTTTTAATAAAATTATAAATAGAAAATAAAAATCTAACACTTTAATTTGAGGTAGTCTGCAGTTATGATCAAATAGTTAAAATTAAATATATCAGCTTTTTAATTTAACATATTTAAGGGATATTTTACACATACAAGTGAAATACTTATTCTTGTTTGGTGCAGGGAGACTGTGAAATTGAGTGGGATTTCTGACTGGCTCTGAAACAATGGTACAGTGCTCTTAATAAATTAAAACTTTAGAAATGGTAGGAAATCAAGGTTTCCAAATGGAATTTAAAATTTATATGCATAAAGATAGTTCTATGTTTTCTGTAAATTTGAGAAACATTTGCCTTTGCTCTTTTCTTGGTAACTTCAGTAATTTTTTGTTTCATAACACTATATTGTTTTGTATAAATACAAGCAGAAAGTTTTTCTCCCTATATAGGGGGTTATTCTTCATGCAAAGAGGAAATCTTAAAATTCATCTAGGGGATCTAAGAGCCTCCTTCCAGGGAAGCAGAGTTAAAAGGAATTGAGTTTAAATGACAGGAGCAGTTCCAGTAATAATTGGACTGTTACAAGTTCTCTTTTAACCTCTTCAAGACCATAGAAGCAGATTGGCCTATAGAAATTAGAAATCTTCTATGAATATTTAAATCTGCACTGACTGGCCACAGCCTGCTCTCAGCATCAAGAAAAGTTCCCAAGATTAGAATCTCTCCCAACAATGAAGAACTATAGTACTAACTCCCTCCACAAGAACACTCCTATAGAAAATGAGAGACCCAGGGCAAACTTCTATTCATTTTGCTGACTGGATCATATTTTTACCTCTTCCAAGCCTGGGTAACTGACATGAAAGATAAAGTATTAATACTTTTATTAATAAACCACCTGCTCTTACTTGAGCAATCCACAAAAATTATATGTAAATAATGGGGTACTCCAAGTGGAAATTTCTCCAGTCTTGTTGGGTTTATGCAAAGGAAAAAGCCAAGTTTATTCAGTTGTTTGTCAATGTTCAAGGTGAAGGTAGTTAGAAAAATTGTTTTTCTATAGTTGACTGAATTAAATGCACTCTGGCTGCTTACCTCAAAGCCCACTCTTCTTGGATAACTCATAAAAAAAGTGTAATCAATAGGTCATGAAGGAATATAATTCATGTATGACCAGGATAGTGGGGTCAGAACTTTACCAGGGAGAACTTAAGCTGAACAAGACAGTAGAAGTAACTAAGAGCCCTGCTTTTTGAGTTGTTTCTAAATTTAATTGAATTATTGGACTTCCTCTCCCTAGAACACCTGTCTAGCAACATTAGAAAGCTTTCCAGAGAAAAACTGGCAGCAAATTCTCAGGGATTAGGTATAGTGCTATGATGCTTTAGTTTCTGTTTATTTTCTTTGTCATAATCCGAGAAAACAGTCCTTACTGCTCTGTCCTCCAAAGTATACAGAGTACCATTTAGTGCTCCATGACCTGATTCCTCTAATAATCTGATCTTTTTTCGGATGTTGATAACTGCAAACCCAAATCAGTCAATTTCCTGGACTTTATTAAAAGCTAAGGTACTGTGGCCAGAGAGACAGCACAGCTGTAGGGTGTTTGCCTTGCATGCAGCTAACCCACGAGGGATGGTTTGAATCCTGGCATCCCATATGTTCACCAGACCCTGCCAGGAGCGATTTCTGAGGGCAGAGCTGGGAGTGACCTCTGAGTACTGCCAGGTGTTACCCAAAAACAAAACAAACTAACTAAACAGTTAAGATAGCATGGGATTTTTATTGGTATATTCTACAGTCCTTTGTCAGCTTGAAAAAGTTACAGAAGATGTACCTTCACCTACACGCTGCTTCTCAGGTGATGAAATCTTTTGGAAAAATGTGAAGGTAAGCAGGAAAGTTGCCAGGGGAATAGAAACAAGAGGGTCCACAGGAACTAACAAAAAATTATAGCAATTACAGCCTAATCCGAAATAGGCTGCACCAGGTATGGGAGGCATTACTGTTGGACCCAGTGCAGGGATGGAAACAATACTCACAGCCTCTCCAGGCAACTGGAGTCTAGGACTCTATGTTGTCCTCTTCATTCCAATAACTGTTGGGGAGTTACCTGTCCAGACAAGAACTCCTGCATATTCAACTGACTCCCAGAACCAGGACAGCATGCAGATCATCCTGATACTCTTGCTGATGGTGGCGACCACAAGACGACTGGCTGGAATGAATGTTTCACTTACCTGTTTTCTATATTTGGATTAATATCTAAAAAGTGGAAGAAGTTTTGTAAGTCAAACTGTCACTTATGGGATCCCTTTCCTAAACTTTGATTTATGCAATTTGTTTGGAGGTTCTAATTATGCTTCACAAGATCTCCTCACTAGTTTTATTCAGGCATATCGTGCAGTTAAGGTGCTTGTGCTAAAAAACAAGTATGTGTTAATAGGTAGTGATAAAGACAAGGGACCTCAAGGAAAGTCAAGCATTTAACTCGGGTTAAAGAGCAGAGGAGAAAATGTAAGGCCTAGAGCAGAAGAGACTCCATTTTGTCAACTCAATGTTAGGCTTTTATTTAAGAGCTAAGTTTTTATGATGCAAACCCAAAGATCCTATAAATATACCACAATATACAGCCCTAAACATCTAGTCATAAAAGAAAATAATTAAAAAACCCAGAAACACACTAGACAAGTCAGTCAACATAAAAAAATCAAGATTTCCTGCTTCTACCCTATATAACCTGCTTTGTGACCCCTGAGCGGATCACCTCCTGTGGGAGGTGACCTGATCATTCAATTTGCAGCTTGCTGGTATATGGAATAAAGCTTTGCTTGATTTATTTTAATTGTTTAGTCTCGTCCTTTGACTATGGACTCTAAGATAAGCTCCTACACTTGGCAACCACTAAAGCCTGGGGAAGTGGTAGGCAAATAGGGGCTGATTCTGGATGATTTAATAGGTTAGGGGAATTTCTTAGAGAATTATTATGGTTTGCAGTCCATGTTTATAATGTGTAATTCACTTTCTTCTATCCTGAGAAGATTGTGTTCTCTCAAACACATATGTGAATCTACCTATTTACCACCCTAAATTTATTTCCCCACTAAACTTGTTTTGCTTCACTATTTCTCTCCTCCTGATATTCTTTTCTGTGAAGAAAACAATGAATACACACACACACACACACACACACAAACACGTTGGCTAGATCATGTTAACTTTTCTTTTCTATAAATACCAATTTCTTGCTCAAATCTGAGTCCACCCTATCCAAGAAGATGTGACAGGAATAAATTTCCATGCAGTGCAGGAAAAAAGTAAACTTTTTACACATATTGAAGGTTGCCTCATATTGAGCCCTTCATGGGGTGGTTGGAATATTAGCAATTATGCAATAAAGAATTTCATTAATCCTAAATTTCTCAGGCACTTATCCTGGTGACAAAAGGTAAAAAGAAATGTGGTAGATTTCTGTCTCAAGACTATTGCCTCTCTCTTCTCTGCCTCACTGAAACCATCTGAGGAACCCTAATACTCATTCACTTTTAGTAGTTTCTGATGTTTGTTTTCTTGTCTGTAGTCAAAAATCAGGGAACAGAAGGGCAAATAGTTATATTAAAAAAGGCTGTAATTTAAAGTAAGTAAATAAAGGGGTGTGCAGAGAAACTCCAAGAATATGAGAAGGATTTCCTAAAGAAGAATTTTTAAAAAGTTTATCCTTTTCCCATTTTAACAAAGATGGGTGAATATACAATATTTATGTTCCAAGAATGCTGGACATTAAAACAAGTTGCTGAGATGATTAGCTTTTGGCATCCCATGAGGCAGGCATAGGCCAACTAGGTCAGCCAACACATAAGCTTCTCTTGTGAAGTTATTTAGCAGGTGATCAAGTTTCTAAGTGTCATTTATCTAATCTTGCCTTGCCTGTTTCTCTTGCCACTCTTATTACCATCTTTAATAAACTATTATGACTAGCCTTTATGATTCTTTTATTTATTAATCAACAGCAACAAACATAACTACCATACTCAAAGTTTTATGTGTCAGAATTTTATTTGTAAAAATACACATTTACAAAAATTTTGTTAACTCACTTATTTAAAAATTAATTAAGTTAATTTTGTCTGATAAATACATACATGGGCAATATTAAATCAGACAATTTTATGCTACTCAAAAACTCGGGTGGGAAATGTGAGAGATGAGTACTCTATGAGTTAATTAGATAAAGTGAAGGATCAGTTAATGTTGCATAACTAATTTTATCGTTAGTCTGAATATTATAGAAAAATAAAGCATTTGATTTAATTTTCCAGGTAAGTATAGCATTTTAAACTCAAATACAACTATTCAATTAATAAATTATAGAAAGACAATTATAATAATGACTGTTTTAGCATATCTAAATAAATGTTTTTAATGGTTATTTACTTCATTTTCAAAATTAGATTTGTAAATGAGTAGGCTTATTGTTCTAATCTGCAGAAAGATTTTTAATAGGAAAAGAAGAATTTGCAAGAAAGCAGAGCTTATCCTCTCAAACAATTCTTGCTGGGAATGTAGGCTAAGTTCTGACTGTGAAAGCAATTAACTGGAAAGATACAAACCAAGAATTAACAAGGTATTGATTTACTTTCCTTAAATCAGCACTCAAAGTATTGTGGACAGTACTAATATTGAGGACAGATTACAATACAGTGCTAAAAATTAAGAAGACAGAGAAGAAATAATAATATCTATAGACATTAAGAGATATTGAAATAAAGATCAGCCAACTTTTCTGAGCCAAATGAAGCAGCACATTAGATGGATCAAATGCTAATGAGTAGAGGAGATATTTATTTTAAATATACTATAGAATAAAACTACAAAATTTAAAATAGTTTATAAAACATTACAGGACAACTCTATATAGCTAACATATAAATTTTATAATTATAATACAAAATTCATCATATTAAATTATAATTTCATATATGGTAATAATTCTCAAAAATACAGTATGTAATAGTATGAAAATCTTTAAATATTCTTTATATACCCCATACTATAAATCTTCATAGTTTGCATTATGTTCAGTGGAAATCTTAATTAGAAAAAATATACCAGCATACATATAATTGTGTATATAAATTAAAGCATTTTTCATATTATTAAAAATAGCATTGTTAAGAATTTGTAGCAAAAATAGCATTTATAAAAATCTATAGCATTATTGGAAATATGTTCTCTGTCTAAATGGCTTTACAATAACTTTATATGTAGGAAATACTACACTAAGATACCAAAACACTGGTTTTGTTTTTTACAAATAATTTATGTCATGGTAGCTTATCATACAGTTATTGATAGGCTTTCATGCACATAAAGATTTGTTCCAATATAAAATCCTCCAGCAGTATTTCTTTTTTTCCACCATTATCTCAGGTTCTCCCAGTCCCTAAAAACTTTGCACCCACCGATTCTGGCTGGTCATCAATGTATGTTCAGTTCTGTAAACAAAATCATAGGTTCAGTTGCTTTAACTATTTGTTCCCCCTTTATTATGCTTCTTCATGCCCATATATGAGTGTGATCACCTGTTCTTTCTTTACCAATTCTCAGTTTTTGAAAGTGTTTTTTATTTTTTTAAAGAATGATTCAAATAACATTCCTCAAAACAATGTTTTCTCATAATCATGCCAACAGTTGTTTTTGCTATCTGAAGTATCACCTCATTTTAGTTTCTTAGGTGTTAAATATTTCACTATTTGTTTTTATTTTAATTTTTCCTCTTGTTCAATGATTTATAACATTTGCTCAAATGCCTATTGACCATCTTATGTATACTTGAAAAAATTCCTGTATATCTGCTCTCAAATTTGCATGCAGTTTATTCTTCTTTTTATGTTACTTTAAATGAGTTATATATAACTATTATGTTTCTTGTATATTAACCTATTTCCAGGTAATTCATGGAAAATATGTTCTCCCATTCTGCGGTTTGTATTCTTATACTGCTCATTATTTATTTTGTTGTGCAGAAATTTCTTAATTTATATTAATACCATTTGTGGTTTGTTAGTTTTTCTTTGCTTTACCAATGAAATGAATCATTGAAGATGCCTCTAGATTCAGTATCAGAGAAAGTTTTGCCTATGTATTACTGAATATAATTTGTGAATTTAGTTCTAGCATCAAGATCTTTATTCCATTTTATATTGACTTTTTTGCAGGGTGTAAAATAGGAGTCTGAGCTCACTTTTTGTTTTGTTTTGTTTTTGTTTTTGTTTTTGGGCCACACCCGGCTGTATTCAGGGGTTACTCCTGGCTCTATGTTCAGAAATTGCTTCTGCCAGGCTCAGGGGACCATATGGGATGCCATGATTTGAACCTCCATTCTTCTGCATGCAAGACAAATGCTTAACTGCATACTATCTCTCTGGCCCCTTAGCTCACATTTTTTTACATGTAACTAACTGGTTTTACCATCACCATTTGATGACAGGACTTTCATTGTTCTAATTCACGCTTTTAGTCTCTTTGTTTAAATTCAATGTCCTTATATCAGTGAATCTGTCTAAAAATCATGAATTTATAAAACATAAACTTGATGGAAATCTAGTAAACTATCAATAATTAGTTATATATGCCCAAATATTGCCTCTCTTTGTTTAAATTCAATGTCCTTATATCAGTGAATCTGTCTAAAAAAATCATGAATTTATAAAACATAAACTTGATGGAAATCTAGTAAACTATCAATAATTAGTTATATATGCCCAAATATCGCCTCTTGAGAGCCTATAATATACCTATATATATGAGACAGATATCACCGTGATTGAATTTAGAAAGCCATAATAACTTAATTTCAGTGTAGCAGTTGGTAACCCTAGGTTAGTGCTATAGTCTGCTTCTGTCCTACAGCCATCAATGAGATTTTGATGAATCCACTTTAGGGAGAGTGGGTTGCATGGATGGCGAAATATGAAATAATGAAACCACACACAGAGTATGTGGGGTCAACACATCTTCTTGCAGGAGTGCGACAAGTTTAATCTTTAGGTAAGGGGATTTATAGAGGTAAAATCAGCCATAGGTATAGAGAAGAATAATTACAATCACAAAGCAAAGTTTAACAGTAAACATACTTAAGGGGACGGGTGTGAGCTATAAGGATTCTGAGTTACAAAGGAGAAGATTATAACAAGGCAACTCTTTGCAAGCTTACTTCAAATACAAAATCAGGGATTATTAGCAAGTAGAAAATGTTTAGGAACATAGTCTATGCTAAACTGGGCTCTATAGTTTTAGAGGTCAAGTAAAGGAAGGAGCCAAATCCCCCTACGTGTGGTTCCCATTTTATAAGGAGAGTCAATAGCCCAGGGTCTGCTTTCTGGCTTCGCCCTTGATTACCAGAAACTGCAGATGCAAGGACATATTTGAAAAAGAGAAAAAATATTGTCCTTGCTTATAGGTTCTAAATATTATCCAGAAAAAAAGGGTTCTCTAAGTAATTTTTGGTGCTGGTATTTCTGAGCCAAATTGTTTGATAGAGGCCGCAATTTTGCCTGAGATTTTACAAAGGAGAGAAAGCCAAATAATGACCGAAAATGTAATGCCAAGCATTTCTTTGGAAATTCCTCAACCATCCACGCTGGGGAAAAAGGCGTCCACAGCAGGCCTTTTGAGGAACCCCTTGGGCGTTATTTCAGTTCTTCCCACCAGGAAAATCTGAGGATACATCTGGTGGGCTGAGCTTCCCTAAAAGTTTATTTATGCCATGACAGGTTAAAGCAAGTAACAAAGTTTCATGAATTAAAAAAAAAAAATCCTGCCTTATACTGGAGAGTTAGCATAGGAAGTAGTGTACTTATCTCATATGTATCCAAACTAGTTTTAGAACCAGAACAACACATACTGCCAAACAAATGCCAGATTGACCCTTGAATACAGAGCAGGAATAAGAACTGAGCACTGCCAAGTGAGGCCCCAAAATAGCAAAATACAAAAATATTCCACCTTTATGAAATATGTAATTTAGAAATTTAATTTTATAAAGTAAATTTTATTCTAACAATACATAATTAGAAATTACAATAAGTGATTAAGATGGTATTTATAAGTAAATAGATAATGGTATCTTATATATTGTAAAATATTATTTATTTATAAAAATAAAATATTTATCATATTTATGACATGAATAAAATTTCAGAGCATTATGTTAAGAGAGGAATCTTGTTGAATAATACAAATACTATATTCCTCATATGTAGAATCTTAATTAAGACAAAGGTAACAGAAAACAATCTAATAACCATCGGAAGCCATGTTACTGGATTCCAGAGAATTGGCTAAGAGAATAGTAGAAATAAGAAAACAAAACAAAAAAGTATAAAAGAAAATTAAAAACAAATAACTGGTTTATAGTAGTTTTTTATTTGAAGCTTTATAATGAGAATGTCTCTCTATATTAGAAAAATCATCAAAAAATTGAATGTCATAATAACATTAAAGGATAAATTGAATTTGAGCTAACTCATAATAGGAACTAAGGAAGTAGCATAGCTAGAGAAACAAAAATAAAATGAATTAATGAGATATTTGTCTCAGACACCTTTATCACACATATTAAGCAATAACCTGTGGCTTGGAAATGGTTTTCCCTGAGTTTATTCATTTTTAGTCATATCAGAGTTCTTCAAAATAATGTTAATAGATTTTGAAATTATGGTTGAAGTTGTTACAAGAAAAATTGCACTATAATTTCAAGTATCTTTCATGAATTCTTTCCAAAAATTATCATGAAGGTTATATTTATCTCAGTTATTTTATCAACTAGAGAAAAATTTCATAAACACACAATAAGCTATTTGAATGTACATGGATAATGTACAAAATAAAACAAGACAATTGAATAATAGGCACATTTTCAGAGCAATTCATTGATTGGCTTAATATCATATCCTCTAGAATAGCAGAAAGCAAACATAGAGCCGTATAGCACTCAGCTAAAAGCCTTATCAAACAAGTAAATTTTAAACAAACTTTTTAAATACTCAAGACTTATCTCTGAGTTTTTACACTGAGCGATGGCTTTTTTAAACCACAAACAATAAACTTATGGGGGCCGGAGTGGTAGCACAGAGGTAGGGCATTTGCCTTGCATGCAGCTGACCCAGGACAAACACAGGTTCGATTCCCAGCATCTCATATGGTCCTCTGACCCAGGAACGATTTTTGAGCACAGAGCCAGAAGAGACCCCTGAGAACTGCCGGGTATAGCCCCCCAAAAAAAACAAAATAAAATGTTTATGAAAACAAATTTCAAAAGCAAAAGCACCTTTAGTATTTTCTTTCTTTTTTTTTTGTTGTTTTTTGTTTGTTTGTTTGTTTTTGGGCCACACCCAGCGATGCTCAGGGGTTCCTCCTGGCTGTCTGCTCAGAAATAGCTACTGGCAGGCACGGCCGGGATTCGAACCAACCACCTTTGGTCCTGGATCAGCAGCTTGCAAGGCAAACGCCGCTGTGCTATCTCTTCGGGCCCACCTTTAGTATTTTCAATATAAAATCAAAGAAAGAATGATGCGTAATCCAAGTGTGCAATTTATTTTTATATTAATATCTTATTTAAACACCTTGCTTACAAATATGATTGTACTTGGGTTTAGTCATGTAAAGAACAACCCCTTCACCAGTGCAACATTTTCACCACCAATGTCCCAAATTTCTCTCCTCCCCACACTACCCTTGCCTGTACTATAGACAGGCTTTCTACTTCCCTCATTCATTCACTTTGTTATAATAGTTCTTACTGTAGTTATTTCTCTGCACTCATCACTTTGTGGTGAGCGTCATGTTGTGAGCTGAACCTTCCAGCCCTCCTCTCTTTTGTTTCTGAGAATTATTGCAAAAATGTCCTTTATTTTTCTTAAAACCCATAGATCAGTGAAACTATTCTGAGTCTATTTAAAAGTTGCTCCTCTGGCATAGAGGTCAAATGGCTTATAACCATGAAATATGTAATTCAAATGCTGTCCTGAGCTACAACTTTAGTACTAAGTTCCCTGAGAAATATATAATTAAAGAATATTTTTCTGTTACTCTCTTTTTTGCTCTAAGAAACAAGCTGTAATATCAATGATTAGATTTGGGGCATTTCCAATGTTTACTTTGAGTACAAAAATACACAGTTCTAAGTTAGTATTATTTTCTTATTGCACCACAAACACTCAAAGACAGTTTTTACATTAATACATTGGTAATTCTAAGAGAAATAATTGGAAGTAGTTCAGTACATTTCTTTTAACAGGTAAATTTTTATGGTGATCAGACCATAATTTTTATGGTGATCAGAATAGAGTGACAGGATAACACATCTCCAAAAACTCTATAATAGATTTATCAAAGAAAATATTAATAAATGTTTTGATAGCAGCCTTGTTTAACTATTAGTAAGTTACAATACTAGTTTATGCTTTATTCACAAGAACTAAAGATTTAAAGTCAAATGCCTATTGTTTCACACAAACTCGCTTCAAAAAATAATTTTACCTTTTATAGAATAAGAATCATTGCCTTGTAAAAGTTATACTGACAGTTCAAAACTCTAAATTGCTTTGCACCAAATATGATGTTTTCATATTGTTAACAATAAGGCTTATTGTACTATCAGTTTATTTGTATACATTCTAGCTAACTTTACAAAGCAATTTGATTATTGTTGATGGAGTCATTTTCATATTAAAATAAACTTTTTAGTTATAGTATTATAAGAGTCATTTGCAAACTAATTGTGATAAATGTATAAGAATGTTTGGGGAGATTTATTGGACAGTTTTAAAGTACCCACTTGATTTTTCTTAATTTTGAAGAATGTATAATAAGCATATTTTCTTTCTTTATTTTTTTGGAGGGGTCTTTAGGTTACACCCTGTGGCACTCAGGGTGGCTGTGTGCAAGGCAAACGCATTACCGCTGTGCTATCTCTCTGGCCCAAGCATATTTTCTTGATATTAATAGCAGATGCATACTGTTTACAAGTGTGATTATTTTGTTTCTTTTATTGAAGCCATTATGACTATGCTAAATGATGTATACTGACTATGAACTCAAGAAACATGACTAGTGGTATTTATAGCACCATATGGGGTGCCATGTTTGAAACATCCTTGTGCAATTCAAAAGTCCTATATGCAGTGCTATCTCTGCAGAACAAGAGGAACTATTCTAAACCAGGAAATGTTAAGATTATATACCAGCTGAATTTCCAGATGGCTTATAAAACATCAGATCAATACAGTCTGGCTCCAGATTATTTCCTAAAGTAGCTGTATAGGAGAAGAATTGCTAGAAGAGTAGTGTCATCACTGATGATAAACAAAATATGTCTACACTAATAAGTACATATACATATATATGAGCTAAATATAATACAGATATTTTCAAAACTCTTTACTCAGTAAATTTCAATATAGAATTTTTTTCATATTCAAAATTCTAAATCCAAATAAGTGAAAATAATCAAAGCCACTTCCTGTTACATTTACATATAGTAGCTTTTATATTTAAAGCTCCACAGATAAATGAAACTGAAGAACTTGGACTTCGTATCTTATTCATTAGGTAATATTATTTAACATATCTAATTATTTTAATTTTCAGAGAGTTACTTTATGATGTTATATTAAAAAACTTCTGCCTTCAACAGTAAGGGTGGCACATATCAAAATTACTGGGAATTATCTGTGTTGGCAAATATGTAGTGAAAAATTAATTTTCTTCTACTGATAGTGAGAATTTTCTTCAAACCCTATGGAAAACTGTATTCACTATTAAATGTAGAAATGAGTTTCCATACACTTCAACAATTCTGCTTTTGGTTATGTACCCCCAAGATTAAAAAAAAATCATTGAAATGGTATGATCAATGCGTTAATTGCAGCACTCAACATAATACCTAAAATATGGAATGAACATAGATTTCCAAAAATAAATGAATCATAAGCATGTGGTAAATAATCACAATAAAATGTACTTGGCTGATAATAACAATTAAAGCATGCAATCCACTACAACATGATAAAATGTAAAGATAAATAGAGTAAATGAGAGGCATTATGAACACATAATCAGATATATTTATGGTATTTTGAATATATGAACAAGAAAATTCAATGTTTTGTGTTTTGTGCTTTTTAATTTTTACTGAAAGCCAATTGACTTTCAAGGTTGTTTATAATTAAGTTTTACACATGACTTCTCAGAGGCAATCACACCACCAGTGTTTTTAATTTCCTGCCACCAATGTTTCCAAAGTTCATTCCATCCCACCAGCCTCCACACCAGCTTACCTTCAAAACATACCCTTTTTAACTTTGGTTGGTTCTCATGATTTAATTGTTGTTGATTCAGTAGATGGAAATTTATTTCTGTCCTTCCTTAAAGCCACCCGTTTGCTTGAGTACCCTGGAATCATCTACTACATTATTTCATATAAATATATTTTAAATATATATTTTTTTCCTACACTCAAATTTTTGCCTTCTTTTTACTTTACTTTGGGTTAAAGACTGTTCTAGAGAATGCACATTTAAACCACTGTTTTCCTTTATGCAGTTATTCTAAATACCACATATAATATCCTGTATTTATCTTTCTTCTTTCTGGTTCTCTCCATTTAACATAATATAAAGGGGGTACATTAAACGCCTTTGCTTGACCCCTAAGTACAAGAGGATAAGGATCAGGAAGAGAATAAATTGAGTAAAATTGGAAAACATAGACAGGAAGCAATGCCAAGCAGGGTCTAAGGAGATTTAGGTGGCTCTGTGGTGTAAAAGAATAGTAGAGATAAATATACAAACCAGAGGCAATAATACTGAAATCAGGAAATAAAAAATTCCACAACCTGAATTTACAAAGGTGCTTGTTAATGTGAAACTGAGGAAATGGGATGGAGACCTTGACAAAGATGGTAGAACAAAGTTGATATTGGTAGAAAGTTCATGCTGAAACACTTTATTTTTAAATTTAAATATAAAAAATACTGTAAATTATGGATCATTAATAATTTTTTAAAAAAACATATTCATCCATTTATGGTCATCTAATTACTTTGTAGATAATGGTTCTTGAATAATTCATTTCAAAAAATATTCAACTATTTATGGTTGTAGTTTTTGTGATGTGTAGAAGTCTGCAGGGCAACTCTCAATCCCTTAGGTTCACTAGAAGGATCTCAGAGATTATACATCATATTGTCTCTTGGTTATAATTTGTTTCTGAATGACTACAGAGTAACAAGATCACAAGAGTAAAGGTAACACAAAATGGGAAAAACTATTCACCCAACATCCATCAGATAAGAGACTAATATAGAAAATATACAAGGTACTGACAGAATTTAACAAGAAAAAAAAAACAAAAAAAAAAAACATCTACTCCCATCAAAAATGGGAAGAAGAAATGAACAGACACTTCCTCAAAGAAGTAAACAAATGGCCAAAAGGCACATGAAAAAATGTTCCACATCACTAATCATTAAAGGGTGCAAATCAAAACAACAATGAGATAATATCTCACACCACAGAGACTGGCACATATTACAAAGAGCAAGAACAATCAGTTCAGAAGGGGATGTGGGGAGAAAAGAATTCTCATTCAATAATGATGGGAATGCTGTTTAGTCCGGCCTTTATGGAAAACCATAGGGAGATTTCTCAGAAAAACTAGAAATTGAGCTTCCATATGATCCAGCTAACCATTCCTAGAGATATACCCTAGGAACACAAAAACACAATTAGAAAAATGCCTTCTGCATACCTATAATCATTGCAGCACTATTCACAATAGTCAGAATCTGGAAAAAACTCAGATGTCACAAACAACAACAAACAACAGATGAGTGACTAAAAAAAACTGTGGTACATATACACAATGGACTACTATGTATCTGTCAGAAAAAAATAAGTCATGGAATTTTTTTATACATGGATGGCCGTGGAATTATTATGCTGAGTGAAATAAGTCAGAAGGAGAGAAATAGACACAGAGTAGTCTCACTGAACAAAGACTGGTGAGTTCAGTTAGAGAAATAACTACACTGACAGATATCATAACAATGGTAGTGAGTGAGAGAAATAGAATGCCTGTCTCAAATACAGACAGGGGGTTGGGGAAGAGAGAGGTGGAGCATTGGAGGTGGGAATGTTTCATTGGTGAAGGTTGGTCTTTTTCTATAACTGAAATCAACTACAAACATGTTTGTAATCATGATGCTAAATAAAGATGTTTTAAAAAAATAAATAAAAATGAACAACAACAAAAAGATTCTTATTTTATTCTTTAAAAAAATAAAATAAATAAAAGTATTTTAAGTTCAATTTTCAGGTTTAAGGTAAAGTATACTATATTGTTTCTATAAGTTATAATACTTTTATTTGATTTCTTGACTATAAACACATGAATGGTTATGAATACATAAATATTTACTTTTCTTTCCTTCGCTCTACCATAACATCCCTTTTTATTTATGTAAACATGAAATAATAAAAATAAGATAGTTGTGTTAAAAATTGAAGATCTTTTATCAATGTATTTCTGGATATTTACAGAGTGAAGACAAAAAGACCATATGGAGAAGTTCAGAAGTCAGCTATAAACTTCAAACTGCCCTTTCGCTAAGGAATCGTCTAACACACACTTCCTTTACTTAAGCAATAATGTAAATATTAATGTACAACATCTACAGAGAAAATAACATCTACAAAGTAAAGCATCTACAGACATATACATCGATAAAAATCTTACAACATCTACAAAAAGAATACCACCAAGAAAACACAGTCAAATTTAGGATCACAGAATTTGGGGGTCCCATAGAAATACAACAGTTCTTTGACAGTCAATATTGTCTCAAGATGCAGAAGACAAGAGCAAAATGAAGTGTTCATAAGTCACATTGTTAATATAATCTCTGAAAAATATAAGTGTGCCTTAAATTACTAGATGTAAAATTATTATTTCATAAAAATATCATAAGAATTAATTCTCAGGAGTTAATCAAAAGCCAGTTATTAAATTTTATTTTTCTGTGTTATTCTCATGATTTAAAAACACAGGCCTGCTGAGTTAACACTTTCTCATATACAGGATATAAATTATTCTAACATTTTTAATTTAACTGATATGGAATCTGATATTTATAAAATATTTTTTATTTTTATTAATTTTATTTTTTGGTTTTTGGGTCACACCTGGCAGCACTCTATGCTCAGAAATCACTTCTGGCAGGCTCAGGGGACCTTATGAGATGCTGGGATTCCTTCTGCTGCAGCTATCTCCAGCCCTATAAGGTATTTTTTAAAGTTAGCATGCAATTGGATCTTAAATTTTTATCTAACATGAACATTTTATTTTAGTGTTTTAAGATGGTTTATAATTTTTTTGGTTTGTAAACCTAATGGTATTTAATCCCCAAGTTCAGCCCAGATTGATATATAAATGCAGAGTCAGGAGGAAGTTCTGAGCACTGATGGGTGTGGTTCCAAAGCAAAAATGTAGAAAGAAATTAAAAATGATTATATTTTGATCTATTATTACAATATTTATGTTCAAACTTAGACATTTTAGCAATAATATCACCTAAAATAAAAGGATATTTGGAGATCTCAGAGTGAACTCCAGTTTAATTCAGCAAACCAATAGTAAAATTTTCTGTGTGTTTAAGTGAACTTATTTATATATTTATATTTATTATAACAAATCCACCTTTATTATACGATATTATTGGAGAGAAAAAGGTGTCTTGGACATGTCCTACACTGCTCAGGGAACATTCTTTTTCTATTACAGGATTGACAAGAGTGATTTTTGGTGGTGCTTTGGAGACCTTATGTGGTAAAAGAGATGAAAGATGCTTGGTGACATTCAATATTAGAGCCCAATCTAGCTTGAAATTGGGTGAGTGATTAATTTAGAATAGCACTCAAGTTCTAAAATAATTCTGTAGATACTTGTAAGGGCTTCAGACGTTTCTATCAAAGAAGTGCAATTATTCTCAAAGGTGAATATTGAAATTGTCCTGGAAGTAGAATACAGCATAGAAATCAGATTTAGGGGTGATATTTTGTAATAATTCACACACAATCTTAATTAACAATATAATAGCAGCACTGGTAATGGAGAGTTTAAGATATAGGTAGAGCTAAAGCAATTGACTTTGAGAAGAATATTTAATGCAATAGAAGAACAAAATTAAATATGATAATGTTTAATATTTATTTAATTGTATTTAATATTTATTTACTATGATAATTGATCAAGCGAGAATAGTAGATAAACTTTAACTCAAATTTGTAATGTTAGTAGAGTAAATTTCACCAGAATTTATTTTAAGGCAAATTGAGTCTGAGATGTAAGAAAAGGAAAATACTGAGTGAATGAATGTATGTTTTTTTTTTGAATGTATGTTTTTAAGATGAGACAAAGTATCAAATTCTTATGAATAATGGGTTGCTTTTATTAGTTTAGTAGAGCCAATTTTTAACTAATACCCCTACTAAGTACTAGGTTCCTTGTATGTCTAAGGATAAATTACTTGATAAAAATAATCATTTTCATACAAATTATATTTCAATAGAGATACAAAAAATAAAATAAAAGCAAAATTGTGCTATGTTAGAATATAGTTCATGTATTTAGGAAAAATTGAACATTAAATCTAATAACCTAGATTCAAATTAAATTTGTTTATATTCATTAAAATCAATCATTCTTACTTAAATAGTTCAGCTCCAACTTGTGGCCTGGTCAAGGAGGGAAATTAGGCCCTTACATACTCCATTTTGTGTGATATAAAAAAAAGGGAAAATGGGGATGAGGGTAAAATTAGACCTTTGAAGATAAAGAGTCAGAATGATAGGGAAGAGAGGGAAAGAGTCATATTCTGAAGCATCATTAATAGGTATTAAATATTTACTGTTTAAAGGTATTTCTCTAAGTTTTGCTAGTTTAAATATTCACAGTTGCTTTAATATATTGATACCATTTTTATCTGTATTCTAAAGATTCAGAGCCTAAATGCAAAATGCCTAGATAACTTGTCAAATTCACACAGCTACGAGCAAATGGATGCCATACCATATGTGCTTACCTGCTAAGCAGTGCAGTCTGTCTAATTGTTAGTTGAGAATAGCATGCCATACTTTGAAAAGACTTGTCACAAATAACTTTTATAAGGGCCAGAGTGATAGCATAGAGGTAGGACGTTTGCCTTGCACACATCTGATCCAGGATGGACTTCGGTTCAATCCCCAGCATCCCATATGGTCCCCCAAGCAAAGAGCGATTTCTGAGATCAGAATCACAAGTAACCCTGAAAGAAAGAAAGAAAGAAAGAAAGAAAGAAAGAAAGAAAGAAAGAAAGAAAGAAAGAAAGAAAGAAAGAAAGAAAGAAAGAAAGAAAGAAAGAAAGAAAGAAAGAAAGAAAGAAAGAAAGAAAGAAAGAAAGAAAGAAAGAAAGAAAGAAAGAAAGAAAGAAAGAAAGAAAGAAAGAAAGAAAGAAAGAAAGAAAGAAAGAAAGAAAGAAAGAAAGAAAGAAAGAAGGAAGGAAGGAAAGAAGGAAGGAAGAAAGAAAGAAAGAAAGAAAGAAAGAAAGAAAGAAAGAAAGAAAGAAAGAAAGAAAGAAAGAAAGAAAGAAAGAAAGAAAGAAAGAAAGAAAGAAAGAAAGAAAGAAAGAAGAAAGAAAGAAGAAAGAAAGAAATATATATATAAAAATAAATAAATAAATAAAGAAAGAAATAAATAAAGAAAGAAAGAAAGAAATAAAGAAATAAATAAAGAAAGAGAATGAAAGAAAGAAAGAAAGATAGAAGGAAAGAAAGAAAGAAAGAAAAAGAAAGAAAGAAAGAAAAAGAAAAAGAAAAAGAAAAGGAAAGAAAGAGAAAGAAAAAGAAAAAAATCTAATAATGCTTATGTATTACCGAAGTAGATTAGGAAAAACAAAGTTCAGGGCATAATGCCACATTACAAAACTTGGGCTTTAAATGACTCGTTTCCAATCAGAAATCCTTAATAATATAATACAAACTGTCAATTTTTATTTTTATGTAATTTGTATATATATAATATATGACAATTTTATAAAATTTTTTTTTAAGTTTTGGAACTAAATCCAGAATTGCTCAGGGTTAATTTCTGGCTTTGTACTCAGGAATTACTGTTGACAAAGGTTGGAGAATCATGTGTGTAGTTAAGGATCAAACCTAGGTTAGCTGCATGTAAGGCAAATTGTTTGCACTATATTCTTCCTGCAACTTTGTAAAGTTTTCTATAATTATTTGAATGTTGATAAGTAAATTCAGCTAACATTTAACCTGTTCATTTCTACTCTTTTACATAATAATATTATTTATGTACAATTTTAAGAGACAATAAAACTATTTTTAGTTATGTACAGTCCCTTTGGTGCTTACAAAAAAAACTAGTGATCCCTGTTTTAGAAGTAGGAAAAGAGTATCATAAATGATATATACTTACTCAATTATATATTTTTGTAACTGAAAATATATTGTTATAGCCTAGTTAAGTCAATTCACTCAGTCTTGCATTCCTATACATATTGTTTTACTGTAATGCACAGTCAAATGACAACAAAAACAAAGAAAAATGGACTATTATGCCTGATATTTTTTCTTTTCCTCATAATCCGTATTATAACTTAGACGTACTTTTGATAAACATTGTATTTCATGTAACTAGAGTGGAAAAAGTAGCAAAAATAAAATTGTAAAATAAAGAAGCAAAAAATGCAAATAGAAAAGTAACTAAAAACCTTTAAATTATTATAAAATATTTTTGTACAGACTTATAAAAAGCAGAAAAATAGTGATAAACAGTCACAACAGATTTTAAATTTAGCAGTTAACCTTGGAGTTGTTCTTACTGTTGCATAAATTAAGCCAAGCTTTCTCCTTGTTCTATATGACCTTATCTAAAATTTGTTCTAGACTTTTATGTATTAGACAAATTCATTTTTCAAGGAGAGAAAGTTAAATATCTTCTTTTAAATGTTAAATGAATTCATCCTTTAACAGCAGAGAACAATAAGTCTCCTGATTGATTACCAATATAATCATTGTCATTTTAAGATCTATTTATAAGAGATACCCCCAAAGAATACAACTTAGACTACCCATCATGATTCTATAACCTTCAGTTCAAACAGTATATAAGATATGTAATGTACAGCCTACAAAAAAGGTCACTAAGAATAAAACTATTTGGTCAAGTCCATGTCCTGAGAAAACTAACTAGCTGCACCCATCACCCACAATCACCACTTTTTCAACGGCCCTGATTTACAGTGGTCTATGCAGATACATCAATCTGACCAAAATCCCAGTATGCTGATATCAACAGAATATTTTTAAAGTAAGTGCAGGCACCCTTTTTTTCCTCTTTGTCATACTTCAGCCTGACAGCTGAAACCATGCCCCACAAAAAGCCTCTATCAGCCATAGTGCTTGGAATTTCTGGACCACATAGCCATGGATGTATGGTCATTTTTTTAATATTGTCATCCCTGAAAGGGATAATACCAATATAAATGCCAATGTCTATTTAAAGTCACCTAATGTTCATAGAAAAAAGATAAATAAAAAGATAAACGCTAGCAACAAGAATTAATAAACATTCTGCCAATGACTTAATAACCTCATTGTGAAATAGAATAAATTTAACAGGTTTTTGTTGCTGTTTTCTTTCTTCCTTTTTTCTTTTTTTCTCTCATAATAATTTCATTTACTTGGAAACAAATATATAATGATCAATTATGTTAACTATGTAATTCATGGTCTTTACATAAAGTAACACATATACATATAAAGGAATATAACTATTTGCCTTTTTAAATATTAAATTAGCTCCTCAATTGTATTTTATAATTATTACAATAAAATTTACTTATAAAACTTGACTTTAGGGGCCAGAGAGATAGCATGGGGGTAAGGCGTTTGCCTTGCATGAAGGACAGTGGTTCGAATCCTGGCATCCCATATGGTCCCCTGTGCCTGCCAGGGGCGATTTCTGAGCATAGAGATAGGAGTAACCCTGAGTGCTGCCGGGTGTGACCCAAAAACAAAACAAAACAAAACAAAAAGAAAACAACTTAAATTTATTATGGATTATACCTAGATTTTGTTTAACCATTATTTCAAATTAAATTATGAGCTCTGACTAAACTGCATATTAATGTCTATTTAAAATGCTAATAAATATGCAAACATGAAACACTATTAATATTCAAATAAACTAAATAAATTGAAAAATTCAAAGAGATGGGAGATAAGTTTGAGAAGTCATGACTTTATATTTTTATTAAAAATATTTGCAAATCAGGATAGTTTTTAAGACAGTTTTAGGAATATGTGAGGAGAGAAATAAATATGTGTTTATGAGAAAATCCAGATTTCTTTAGTGAAATTGGCAACTAGGGAAATATAGAAATAAGCAAGTGTCCAAGAAAGAATACAGGATTAAAGAATACCCTGATTTAAAAATCTTATTGCAGTTTTATTAATTTTAAAATGTCCCATTGCTCTAGTTAAAAATAACTGTTTGTTATTTCAGTTTGTTATTTCAAAATAATCAGTTTGAAGTAACTGTTTATTGCAAATAGAAGAACATTTATTTTCCCTTGAGTATTAGATAGGATTTATTTCATTCAAATGGCATAAATTGTGAATTTTTCTGGAAGTCTTACAGGCACCTGCATGACTACGCAAACAATTAAATTATAGATATAATGTTTTGACAAGTTCTCTTTCACAGACTCTATCATCTTTTGGTCCCATGGCACACAGTCTCAGTTTAAGAGAATAGAAGTTAACATAGTGAAAAAATAGTGGAATTCTTATAATGTAGCAATTGAATATAGTAATTGTGTGTAAAGATGGGGGAAGAGTTTACCTTCTATAGGGAAGCATAATCCTCCACTTCTCTGAATGACAAAGAGATGTGCCAGACTCCAATACTTAAGTTGATTATGGTGAAAGAGGATACAAGTTGTGGAGGAAGGGAAGACTCTCAGAAATTGTAGCAGAAGCTATTTTAATGTGTTTCAGGACTGTCAGGGTAAAGGGCTCATCTGTGGCTTCTGAAAATAACAGCAAGTTTTTAAATCAACAACTGATGTGCTTCTAGAATTTAATCAGCAATCAAATGAAAAAAAGGCTATAAGTCATGTTACTGCAAAGAGGTCCTAAAATTTTTAAAAATAATTTTTTTATTTAAGCACCATGGTTCAAACATATTCATAATTGGGTTGTGACCATAAATTGTCTTCAAGACAGGCATTGTATTTCTCTCTATCATTGTCATTATAGTTGTTAGTGTAGTTATTTCTCTAACTGCACTCACCACTCTCTGTGATAGATTTATTTGTAGCCAGTCCTTCAAGCCCTCATCTCCATTGTCTCTGGGTATTATTACTCTACTGTCTTATTTTTCTTAACAACCTGAGATGTGTAAGATTATTCTGAATTTATTTCTCTTCCTCTGACTTAATTTACTCAACATAATAATCTCATGTCCATCCGTGAAGTGGTAAATTTTACCGCGTCATTTTGTCTATTATATTATTATTATTATTATTATTCCATATTATTCCATAGTGTAGATGTACCACTGTTTCTTAAATTTTTGTTGGGCATCTGGATTGTTTCCAGATTTTAGCTATTGTAAATAGTACTGCAATGAACATACATCAGTGCAGAGTACATTATTGTATAATGTTTTGTAGTCCTAGGATATATGTTTAATAGTGGATTATTGAATCATATGAGAGATTAATTTCCAGTATTTTTAGGAATATCCATATTGTTTTTACAAAAAGGCTATATTAGACAGCATTTCTATCAGGAGTAAATGAGAGTTCCTTTCTCCTTGCATCCGCGCTATCAGTGATTGTTCTTGGTGAGATGTACCAATATCCATAGCTTGAAATGATATCTCTTTATTGTTTTTATTTATATCTCCCTGGTTATTGCTAATGTGGAGAATTTTTTTCATGTGCCTTTTGGCCATCAGTATGTCTTCTTTGAGAAACTGTTTATTTCTTCTCCCCAAAATGTAATGAGATTTGATATTTTTTCTTGTTAATTTTAGTCAGTACCTAGTATATCTTAGCTATTAGTCCAGTATCTGATGGGCAATGAGAGAATAGATTCTCCCATTCAGTGGGTTATCTTGTACCCTAGTTTCCTTTGAAGTTTCCTTTGAAGTGCAGAAGCTTCTCAGTATAATGTAGTCCCATTTGTTTTTTTCTGCTTGCACTTATTTGAACAGTGGTGCTACCTCCTTGAAAATGACATTGGTCTAAACACCATGGAGTGTTTGGCCTACATTTTTTCTATATACCTTATAGTTTTAGATATGATATCTAGTCATTTTGTTTTGACATTTGTGAGTGGTGTTAGATATATGAGTTTTCCTTTTCGCATATGGCAAATCAGTTGTCCCATCATCACTTATTGAAGAGGCTATTCTTGCTCCATTTTTTTTGACCCTTCTCAAAGATTAACTGTTTGTATATCTAGAAATCCTTCTCTAAATATTCAAATGCATTCCATTGAGTTGAGGGTTAATCTTTATTCCAGTATTATGATGTTTCAATTATTATTGCTTTGTATAACAATTTAAAGTTGCTGAAAATGATTCCTCCAATCCAAATGTTTTGCCCCAAAATGTCTATTTTACACAAAAAAAATAATGTAGCTCAATCAGCTGGGTCAGAGGGCATATCTCTAGATATATCACCCACAGTCTCTTCACCACAAACTTCTAGGGAATGTGGTACAAATTCTATGCCTTCTCCACAGACTTCCAGGGGGAGTGAGGCAAATCCATTATTTTTCCCAAGACAACTTGTTTTAAAAGAGATTGACATTAATACAGATTTGCAAGTAAGTTTTCTTCACCGAGAATACAATTCACCTAAGCAACCTTTTCTTAAAGAGCTCGGAATTAATACTGATTCAGAAACACACCATGGGAAAAATATCCGACCATGGGATCCAGCTCATCAAGGAATTGGTAATAAGATAGTCTCAGGAATAAATTTTCCCAGCCAATTTTTCGGCCAGATAAATGACTTTAACCTGTGAAGTTTAAGTATACACAATCTCAGTCAGGTTAAAAACATGCACTCAATATGGTCTTCTTGCTCCTTATTGTATTAAACACTGTTATCTGAAGTATTGATGCAAATTGGACCCACAGAGATTATAAATGTGTGGCAAAGATCTCTCTTGACCCATAACAATATTTACAAAGGAAAATGTATTTACATAAGATGGCTCAGGACATACTTAAAAAACTAGATGACTCAGGAAATATGGTTGCAGGAATTCAATTGAATTATGATGTAATTGGCAATAAGGGGAATTTAAAGATGTGGATAAGCAGACTATATTACCAAGTGCTGTTTAAGAATGATTAGGGATCTTGCTTTCGTGGCTTGGAAAAAAGTTGACTGTGAAGACGAGTAAATCAGTAGTTATGCCAAGATTGTTCAGAAGGCTACAAAGTCATATGCAAACTTTACAGGTAGGTTACAAAATGTGGTTGACAGACAGATGGAATATATAGGTGCCCCATAATGCCTGATAAAATCTTTAACAATTGATAATGCTAATGGACAGTGTGAGGTAATTTTACACACTATAAGAGAAAAGGAAGATGTAATTAGTTACCTACATGTTTGTAGAAATGTCAGTTATTATAATATATAACAACCCCTCACATTATCCCTTACTTCCCCTCAATGGTTATAATAATTATCCTTCTGGACACTCTGTCACCATAATTGGCTTCTGCCTACCTTCCCTCACCCCCTGCAGATACACTTTTAACACCATGTGCTATATAGGTGCAGACCCTAGGAAATCAGGTCAATGGCTTGACTACATCTCATGCCATCGTACCCTTAACAACATATGTTATTCAAATACAGACTCCTTGGAATAAGACTACTGGTCTCAAATACTCAGAATACTGAACTTCTTCCAAAGTGTGGTAAGGGAGCTCACAGAATGAGAAAGTGCTGATTATTTCTCCAATGACTAGATGGCAAATGATGAAAGTGTTATAAACCTAACTCACATGGGCAGGCAAAATGTTTTAACTGTGGCAAAATGGAAAATTTAAAAAACCAATGCAGAGCACAACCTCTTTTTGTGCTAGCTCAGGTGTCTGCCCATTGTCCATTTGAGACCAGAACTAATTCAACCTGTCTTGAGAAACTGGTAAAGGGGCAGCATCTGACCCCTCAAACTCAGGGGGACTTTATCGTCAATAAATCAGCTTCAAGGTCCAGACAAAGGCAACTCTGCACCTTAAACACATTAAAGCCTGCCACCCCTTGAACCTGCAGTTTAGACATTCCATATCTGGAAAAATCGCCCATAAGTCAAGCTCTATGCCCTTATAAGATTAGGTCTGTCCTAACAGGACCTCTTTCTCAAGGAATTGTGGGTATTATTGTAGGAAGAAGCAGTTTAACACTTAAAAGAATAATGATAATAATAATACAGATACTCCTCGCTTAATGACCTACCTGTTTAGCGACCACTCACACTTACGACCATATCTTCACTGTTTTATTTTGTTTTAAATATCCTTTTTCCATCTTGTGCACACTACAGTACTGTGATTTTTCGTGCTTTAATGTACCTACTTTACTAACTTCATATTCTGTAATACATTGCAGTACTGTGTGTAAATTACATAACCTGTGCAAATTAAAACAAGTGGAAGTTTTCATTTTGATCTTTCTCGTTATTTTTCTTATTCAGAATACTTCAAGTACTATGCATATATTGTACTACTGTATACAGTACATTAAGTTCCGTACTTAATGACCATTTTACTTAACTACCTAATGGAACTTGGTTGTTATGCGAGGAGTATCTGTAATCCACATGGGGATTATATATTCTGACCATGTAGGGGAAATAATAGTGATTGTCTCAGTATCCATAATTTGGACATTTAAGAAATGTGAAAGCATAGCTCAGATATGATTTATTCTTTATGCCTGAGAAATTAGAACACATCAGAGAAGAAGGCTTTGGATGTACTAACCCAGAGGTTTTATTAATGCATTTATAGCCTTTACAGCAAAATTAAAAGAGAAGAATCCAATGTTAACTCTCAAAATTCAGGGCAAAAAATTCTCCGGTATGTTTGATTTGGGGCAGAAGTATCAGTAATTTCTTTGAGAGATTGGCCTCAAAATTGGGACCTACACGAAATATAACACAGTTTAGAAGGGACAGAAGGCATCTATCTTACCTAAATATTTTATTCACCGGAGCACTAGATATCTGAAGTGTATATGACTGAAAACTCAACAAACTAATTTTGCAATTTGTAGCTCCAGTTTCCTAGACCCTATAGGGACGTGATTTACATATGTAATGGGTAGCAAAACATCCCTCAAAAAAACTCCCAGCATGTTAATTCAGAGATTTCGCCTTTTTAATTGGGGCCACTGGGGTAAAGCACCCAGAACTCATTCCTATTGAATGAAAATCTAATTATTCAATCTGGATTTCCCAGTGGCTCATTCTTATCACAAAATTAGAGATGCATAAAAACTTAGTCGATGAACAGATTAGATTGGAACATATTGAAACCTTATTTTCTAGCTGTAATAATATTGGAATTCTCCAATATTTATTATCAAAAAGACATCAGGTAGTTGGATACTTTTAACTAATTTAAGGTCTGTTAATTCTCAAATGGTTTTAATGGTCAAAATGCAAAACGGCTTACCCTCCCCAGCAGCCATTCCAAGAGATTGGCCTCTGATAGTAATTTATTTAAAATTTGTTTTTATAATACTTCTATGCACCCTAAAGACAGAAAAATATTTGTCTTTTCAGTTTTTCTATAATAACAAGGCCCCTTCATTTTTGAATTTCAGTTGAGTCAGCTACTTAAGTGGCAGCCTGAGGATTGGAGTGATGGTAAAGTAGAGAATTTTCAAAAGTCTTTTTTTTTTGTTTAAGTTAGTGTGTTAGATTATTTTTCAGACTCCCTTCTGATTTAAGACTGCATCCTGATTTTAGATCCATCTTGCCAGTGTTCAGGGTTGGAACTGGAGGGCTTAGATACAATAAGCTACCATCTTTTTTCTCTGAATATGGTGGAGGCTTGCATTGTTTGCCCATTGTTGAGGTTGTAAAATGGTATTTTCTATGCCCCACATATTCTTTGAGTAAGAGAGGACCTCACTACCATAAAGTAGAGCAGAGCACCAGGGGTCTACTGGGTCTTTGTCTTGGATTAAGTGCCTCCAACATGGCTCAAGGTCCGAAAACCATGGCCTCTGCTATCTCTAGAAAACCAGCTTTGCTTTGGATTTTGTTTCTCAAGTTCTGACATTTTTATTTCTACTTAGTTCTGGACTTAGCTACTGAACAAAGAATAAATGCTGATTATTCCTCATTTGATTTTTATACTATAGAATGGACTATCAGGGCCCAGAGTGATAGCACAGCGTCGTTTGCCTTGCAAGCAGCCGATCCAGGACCAAAGGTGATTGGTTCAAATCCCGGTGTCCCATATGGTCCTCCGTGCCTGCCAGGAGCTATGTCTGAGCAGACAGCCAAGAGTAACCCCTGAGCACCGCCTGGTGTGGCCCAAAAACCAAAAAAAAAAAAAAAAAAAAAAAAAAAAGAATGCACTATCAACAGTAATAATGAAATGAGAACATTTTAAGTTTTAGTCATATTTTCTCCCTCTTCTTATGTATTGATAATTTCTCTTTTGAATATATTATCAAAGTAGCTTTACTTAAAAATAGTGCACTTTATTTTCTCTAATTCTAAAATATATTAGCTTTATCAATACTATAAAGTTTTACATTAAATTCCTAGAAAAGTTATTTTAGGTTATAAAAAATATCATCTAAGTAAAACATTAATAGTTAAATCACATGATGTAATTATTTCACTTCCATTTATAGATCAAAAATCAAAATCAAAATTAAAATGATATACATATATATATGATATATATCATATATATCAGATATATGATATATATAAAATGATATACATATATATTATATACACAACTTTGTCATTATAAAACTAAGATATATTGAAATAACTTGAGTCTTTATTAATCACAGATAAAAATAAGGATAGAGGGGCTGGAGTGATATAGCACAGAGGTAAGGCATTTGCCTGGCATGCAGCCCACCTGGACCAAACTTGGTTTGATCTCATCATGGTGTATGATTCCCCAAACCAGGAGCAATTTCTGTGTGCATAACTAGGAGTAACCCCTGAGCATCACAGTGTGTTGCCTGATAGTATAGCTAGTAGGGTAATTACCTTGCATGCAACCACAAAAGTTAAATCCCTGACATCTCATATAGTCCTATGAGCACTGATAGGAGAAATTTTGAGTGAAGAAACAAAAGTAGCTCTTGAGAATCTTATGAAACCCTACAAGAATAAAAAGTACTTATTTTATCAAGAAATAATTTATATTGGGCCCGGAGAGATAGCACAGCGGTGTTTGCCTTGCAAGCAGCCAATCCAGGACCAAAGGCAGTTGGTTCGAATCCTGGTGTCCCATATGGTCCCCCGTGCCTGCCAGCAGCTATTTCTGAGCAGACAGCCAGGAATAACCCCTGAGCACCACCGGGTGTGGCCCAAAAACCAAAATAATAATAATAATAATAATAATAATAATAATAATAATAATAATAATAATAATAATAATAATAATTTATTCAATTTGGATAAATAATATTTCACTCAATATGATGCATAACCAAATCAAGAGACCAAATAATGCCTAGTGGAAACAAACCCTTATACTGTCTGATGATAAAATAGACTAATAAAGAGTATGAGAAGAAATGGAAGAGAAGGCTTCTCTAGGTTTTAGCAGAATGCACTTTTATGGTAGTTGCAGAATGAAAACTTATACCTTTTAAATAAAAACTGTTATGTTATTGTAAAGCAAAGGGTTTTTATAAATTATGAACATATAGAGATTATAATTGAGAAGAAATAATTTTACACTATTTAAAATGTATAAAAAGAAAGGAAAAATCAATAGGTTCACATGAGAAGGGACTTTCTGTTAATGTATACATTATTATCATTTAGCTTTTCTCTATCTCCCTTTTCTTCTTTTGACACTATGATTTTCACTATTGCTAATGAATGGGTATATATTATGCAAATCAATTTATCTTCATTTTAGCACCCATTTTTGTATCTGATTGATACTTTCCAATTATCATTGTCATAGCTCTTAATTTTTTGCCCTAATTTTACTTCTCCACCTTTTGTGGCAAGATTCTTAGCATGGATGTTCTTCCTTGACTTCATCTATATTGTCTCGATATATTATTATCAAACTATCTTTATTTCTCTTATCTCACAAATTAATGATAATATTCTCTCTTAATTTATTTCATTCAGCATAATAATCTCCATATATATGCATTTATAAGCAAATTTCATAATTTCATTTTTCCTAGTAGTTGCATAATATTTCATTGTGTAGATGTATCAGTTTCTTTATTTACTTATCTGTTATAGGAAAATTGGATTGTTCCCATATTCTGGCTATTGTAAATAGTGCTGTGACAAGCATAGGAATGTTTCCTAAATCATTTCTTGGGTACTAAGTTATATTCCTAGGCACAGTATTGCTGGATACTAGGAGAAATTTTTAAATATAGGCCAAATGGGAATATTATGCCTAGACTTGTGTACAGTTTATAGGTTTAAGATTAAGTTTTATGATGGGATTAGGTATTAGTTTTTCTATATGAACTTATAAATCAATATTAGATTTAGGAGGATTGTTAAATTTAAGTTAATTGATAAGTTTGGGACTAGATTAGGATCAGGTTAATACTGGAATATGGTTAGGATTACCATTGTGATTTGATTTATGGCTATGGTTTTTGATAGATTGAGATTTTGTTTTAGGTATGTTTAAAATTAAAAGCAATGGTAAACATTGGGACTGGAGCGATGGTTCGAGGCAGTAAGGTGTCTGTCTGCCTTGCCAGTGTTAGCCTAGGATAGACAGCAGTTCAATTCCCCCAGCGTCCCATATGGTCCCCCAAGCCAGGAGCTAATTCTGAGAAAATAGCCAGGAGTACCCCTAAGTGTCACCTGGTGAGGCCCCCCCCAAAATAAAACAAACAACAACAAAAGTAATGGTTGATATAGAGCAATTGTTGACTTTGTGCTAATTTTCCCAGGTTCATTTGGGGTTATTGTTAGTGTTACAATTAGGCTTAAGGTTTGTAGTATACATAGGACTTAAGTTTGTGCTAAACCTTTTAAAAACTTAGGTTTTAACTGGTATGTGTTCACTAAGAGAGTAAGGTTAGTAAAGAATTGTTGTTGGATGAGCATTAGGTGCAAGTTTATAGTGAGGAGTTTTAGAAACCAAACTTTTAGTTCAGTTTTTTTAGAATTAAACATCAATGTTATATTTATGGCAATGTTAAATTTTTGTTAATTTGTAGTGTAGTTTAGGTCTGGTCTAGTGTACAATTAATACAGGAGTTATATTAAGATTGTGTCTAGGGCTCTGACTATAGTTATATTTTTTTATAGGATTAGTATGTCAGTTTGAATACTTCTAAAGTAAAAAATTCGATATTATGTAAATGTCATGATTTTTAATAATACAGCAGAAACATAACACAAAGTATAAAGTTCATGCTTTATAGATATCTTGTGAAGATCCACTCAGCTATTTTTCTCCAAGTATACTACAGTTTGTTTATTAATTGTTTAAGCACTATAATTCCCTTACACACATTTATTTTTTATCATTTTATTAAACTTTGTGGGGTTTATATTTACCCATTTTTCCAATTTTGGGGGTTTTTTTGTTTTTTTTTTGGGGGGGGGGCCACACCAGGTGGTGCTCAGGGGTTACTCCTTGCTATCTGCTCTGAAATAGCTCCTGGCAGGCACAGGGGACCATATGGGACACCGGGATTCGAACCAACCACCTTAGGTCCAAGACAAACACCGCTATGCTATCTCTCCTGCCCAACCATGTTTACATTTTTAATAGAAATCATTAGGTTTTAATTGGTATTAAAATAATTATATGGGACCCAGAGATATATAGTATAACTGATTAGGCCCTTGTCATAAACGCTGCTGAATAAGGTTTAGTTTATGGAACTGCATATGATTCTTTAAGCACCATCAGGAATGAGCACAGAACCAGAAGTGAGTGCTCAGCACCATCAGTTATTGTCCAAATTCCTGCTCACCCAAATTAAAGTTTTAAAATTCATTTTTAATTTTTAGAGAAAATAATTCATAATGATTTCTTAGTCTTTGTGAAGATCTATTCTTACTATTTTTCTACTACATTGTTTTATATTCACATTTGTTGGTTTGGCACTACTAGAATAATGGGAACAATATCCAGATCCTATTTGCCAACAGTTGACATACCTTAATATTCTTATCTCGTATTTATTTTTTATTATATTAATGTAGTCCTCTGTTATTGCTAATTTCAATAAATAAATAATTAGCTTTACTTCACTAAAATTAAATTTGTTTATTAGTTATTTTATGAAGACTTTATAGTATTCTCCATCCCTTAACTTCATATTTCATAAAATTTCATAAAATTTCATAAAATTAGGAGCTTCTCTTTATCCGAAACATTATGTGTATTTTTGGAAAATGTAAAATTGACTTCCTTTAAAAATTAGCATGGTCTAATGAAAAATTAAAAGCAACTAATTTTGAATTCTACTTGATAAAGTTTTCACTTTATGTATTTTAGAAAGTTTCATAATACTTGTTCAAACCTTATTATTACAATTGTATTATCACTTACTGCTCATGTTGATAGTTTGATTCCTGTGTCATGACACAGAAAAATTCATA
Organism: Suncus etruscus; assembly: GCF_024139225.1. Lineage (NCBI taxonomy): Eukaryota > Metazoa > Chordata > Mammalia > Eulipotyphla > Soricidae > Suncus > Suncus etruscus. The sequence continues at coordinate 85,135,502 of NC_064851.1, read as the reverse complement.
GTTAATGGTATGTATATACTACCAGGGTATAGTCACCATCAATTACTTTTTTCTCCTGTTAATTCCCTCAGTGATGTAGATTTAGTTTAATTATTCAAAAAAATTATAGCAGATGCTGAACTAGTACAGGTAAGATCAGCCCTTTGCATCAGCGAGAGGCAACCACTAGGAGCATTGACTGCTTTTGATGTTGGTATAAATCTTATTTTTAAGATCTGAAAACCAGAGTGTCTCCTCTATTGCAGGCAGAGGTCATTCAAACAACAAATTTTATTTCTTATTCTAGTCCTTCAGGCTCTTTATATAAACCCTCCATAATTTATTACAGTTATGTTCACAGCAATTGACAGCAATAATTTATACTCATGAGATTTTCTCTGTAGAAACTTGATTTGCTATTTTAATAGATAGCTGGTCTATTTCAAAGGCTACTAGAGAGCAACAATTGGAAAAAATTGGTCCAATTGAAGATAATCTTGGTCATAAAATAAAAGTTCTAGAATATCTATTAGTAAATTTTTCAATATTTTTCCTATTAGATGTTAAATATTTAGTCAAATAGATATAAGGACTATTGATTGAAAGGGATAAAGCCACTGTTACTGAGTGTTGCTTCAGCCAAAATATTATGTATTACCAATCAAAGGAGAAATACAGCTTATAAGATTTTTCAACTTTTCAGATCACAATAAATATTTGGGAAGGAAACAGTAGAAAATAGACACCTTTGAATTTCTCCTGGGAAAAAATTTCTTGATCTTTTTCTAGAATTATTTCCTGAATAAAGATCTTATTTCAATTTTGTGGCTCTGATATTCTTTCTACTGGACAAGCTTAAACTTGTTGAATATTTTGGGTTTGATAAAGAGCTGGAAAATTTTATATTATTTATTCTAATATCTGGATAAGTACTTTACAATATTATTTAAAAATAAATTCAGATATAATGATGCAATATGATGTTTAAGGATAAATTTATAGAAAGTATATCTAAGTGGATGTTAAATATGTCCTGATAAAGAAAGTCTTCCATTCTTATTTCCTCATTCCAGTTTCTGTCATTACATTTTTAGGCAAATTTCTGTGCTTTCTCTTAAAGATTTAAATGCCTAACCTTCACACTTATTTTAAGCAAAAATCTCAGGAGCTTTACCATCAAGAATAAACTTATATTAATTTATTTGAATTTTAAATAATAGTCTCTTTAGAGCTGAGAATTTAAAAATTATCTATTTTAAATCTGTCAATTCAAAGATGAGGAAACTTAAATTTAAAGAATAAAAATTATGTTCCAGGCTTATAAAAATTATGCCAAGTTCGATTCTTAGTCAGACTTTTAATATTTATAATCCTTCTAAAATATTCATTTTAGCTCTAATTTACATGAAAAAATAGTTCTGATTTGTTATTCTAAACTCCACAAATTGGAAACTGATTATTTTATGTATAATAGTGAGGAAGTAAAAATTATTTTTCCTTTTTTTTCTTTATTTAAACATCTTGATTACAAATATGATTGTGATTAGGATTCAGTCATGTAAAGAACACCCCCTACACCAGTGCAACATTCCCACCAACCAATGTCCCAGATCTACCTCCATCCCACCACACCCCCACCTGTAGTCTAGACAGGCTTTCCAGTTCCCTCATTCATTCACATGATTGCGGTAGTTCTCAGTGTAGTTATTTCTTTTTTTAAATATATTTTATTTTATTTAAACACCTTGATTACATACATGATTGTGTTTGAGTTTCAGTCATATAAAGAACACCACCCATCACCAGTCCAACATTCCCATCACCAATGTTCCAAATCTCCCTCCTCCCCAACCCCCCTGCCTGTACTCTAGACAGACTTTCCATTTCCCTCATACATTTTCATTATTAGAACAGTTCAGAATGTAGTTATTTCTCTAACTAAACTCATCACTCTTTGTGGAAAGCTTCATGAGGTGAGCTGGAACTTCCAGCTCTTTTCTCTTTTGTGTCTGAAAATTATTATTGCAAGAATGTCTTTCATTTTTCTTAAAACCCATAGATGAGTGAGACCATTTTGAGTTTTTCTCTCTCTCACTGACTTATTTCACTCAGCATAATAAATTCCATGTACATCCATGTATAGCAAAATTTCACTCCTGACAGCTGCATAATATTCCATTGTGTATATGTACCACTGTTACTTTAGTCATTCGTCTGTTGAAGGGCATCTTGGTTGTTTCCAGAGTCTTGCTATGGTAAATAGTGCTGCGATGAATATAGTGTAAGGAAGGGTTTTTTGTATTGTATTTTTGTGTTCCTATGGTATATTCCTAGGAGTGGTATAGCTGGATCGTATGGGAGCTCGATTTCCAGTTTTTGGAGGAATCTCCGTATCGCTTTCCATAAAGGTTGAACTAGGCGGCATTGACACCAGCAGGGGATAAGAGTTCCTTTCTCTCCATATCCCCACCAACACTGTTTGTTCTCATTCTTTGTGATGTGTGCCAATCTCTGGGCTGTGAGGTGGTACCTCATAGTTGTTTTGATTTGCATCTCCCTGATGATTAGTGATGTGGAGCACTTTTTCATGAGCCTTTTGGCCATGTGTATTTCTTCTTTCTCAAAGTGTCTGTCCATTTCTTCTCCCCATTTTTTCAAGAGATTAGATATTTTTTCTTGTAAAGTTATGTCAGTGCCTTGTATATTTAGCTCCTTATATGATGGGTATTGGGTGAATAGTTTCTCCCACTCTATGGGTAGCTCATGTGTCCTGGGTGCTATTTCCTTTGAGGTGCAGAAGCTTCTCAGCTTAATATATTCCCACCTGTTAATCTCTGCTTTCACTTGCTTGGAGAGTGCGATTTCCTCCTGAAAAATGCCTGTAGTCTCAATATCCTGGAGTGTTTTGCCTATGTGTTGTTCTATATATCTTATGGTTTCTGCCTGATATCGAGGTCTTTAATCCATTTGGATTTTACCTTCGTACATGATGTTAGCTAGGGGGTCTAAGTTCAATTTTTTGCAAGTGGCTATCCAGTTGTGCCAACACCACTTGTTGAAGAGGCTTTCTTTGCTCCATTTAGGATTTATTGCTCCTTTATAAAAATTAGGTGATTGTATGATATTTCTATAACTGCACTCACCAATCTTTGTGGTGAGCTTCATGAAGTGAGCTGGAAGATCCAGCCCTCTTCTCATTGTCTCTAAGGATTGTTGCAAAAATGTCTTTTATTTTTCTTAAAACCCATACATGAGTGAGACTACTCTGTGTCACTCTCTCTCCCTCTGACTTATTTCACTCAGCATGATAGACTGCATATACATCCATGTATAGGAAACATTCATGACTTCATCTCTCCTGACGGCTGCATAATATTCCATTGTGTATATGTACCACAGTTTCTTTAGCCACTCATCTGTTGAAGGGCTTCTTGGTTGTTTTCAGAGTCTGGCTATTGTGAATAGTGCTGCAATAAATATAGGTGTGATGAAGGGGTTTTTGTATTGTATTCTTGTGTTCCTAGGGTATATCCCTAAGAGTGGAATAGCTGGGTCAAACGGTAGCTCAATTTCCAGTTTTTGGAGGAATCTCCATATCGCTTTCCATAGAGGTTGGATTAGACAACATTCCTACCAGCACTGGATAAGAATTCCTTTCTCTCCACATCCCTGCCAGCACTGATTCTTCTCATTCTTTGTGATGTGTGCCAATCTCTGTGGTGTGAGATGGTATCTCATTGTTGTTTTGATTTGCATCTCCCTGATTATTAGTAATGAGGAGCATTTTTTCATGAGCCTATTGGCAATTTGTATTTCTTTTTTTATCAAAGTGTCTGTTCATTTCTTCTCCCCATGTTTTGATGGGACTAGATGTTATTTTTCTTGTAAAGTTCTGTAAATGCCCTGTATATTTTGGATATTAGCCCCTTATCTGATGGGTATTGGGTGAATAGTCTCTCCCACACGGTGGGTGGCTCTTGTATCCTGGGCACTATTTTTTTGAGGTACAGAAGCTTCTCAGCTTAATGTATTCCCATTTGTTTATCTCTGATTCCACTTGTTTGGAGAGTGCAGTTTCCTCCTTGAATATGCCTTTAGTTTCAATGTCATGGAGTGATTTACCTACATGTTGTTCTATATACCTTATGGTATAAGATCTGATATCTAGGTCTTTAATCCATTTGGATTTTGCCTTCATACATGATGTTAACTTGGGGTCTATGTTCACTTTTTTGCAAGTGGCTGATCAGTTTTGCCAGCACCACTTATTGTAGAGGTTTTTCCCTGCTCCACTTAGGATTTCTTGCTTCTTTGTCAAAGATTAGGTGATTGTGTGTCTGGGAAACATTGTCTGAGAATTCATGCCTATTCCACTGATCTGAGGTTCTGTATTTTTTTCCAATACCATGCTGTTTTGATAACTATTGCTTTTTAGTACATTTTAAAGTTGGGGAAAGTAAGGTATCCCATTTTCTTTTTCCTAGGAGTGCTTTAGTTATTCGAGGTTGTTTATTGTTCCAGATGAACTTCATAAGTGTTCGATCCAATTCTTTGAAGAATGTCATGGGCAGCTTTAGAGGGATTATATTAAATCTGTACAATGCTTTGGGGAGTATTGTATTTTAATGATGTTAATCCTGCCAATCCATAAGCACAGTATGTGTTTCCATTTCCATGTGTCCTCTCTTATTTCTTGGTGTAGTGCTGTATACTTTTCTTTGTATAGGTCCTTTATGTCTTTGGTCAAGTTTACTCCAAGATATTTGAGTTTCTGTGGCTCTATTGTGAATGGGATAGCCTTCTTGACATCTATCTCTTCCCTATAATTATTGGTGTATAAAAAGGCCATTAATTTATGTGTGTTAATTTTGTACCCTGCCACCTTGCTATGTGAATCTATTGTTTTTAGAAGCTTTTTCATAGAGTCTTTAGGGTTTTCTAAGTAGAGTATCATGTCATCTGCAAACAGTGAGAGCTTGACTTCTTCCTTTCCTATCTGGATTCCCTTGATATCTTTTTCTTGCCTTATTGTTAAAGAAAGTAATTCCAGTACTATGTTCAAGAGAAGTGGTGAGAGCAGACAGCCTTGTCTTTTACCAGAATTTAGAGGAAAGGCTTTTAGTTTTTCTGCATTGAGGATAACATTTGACATTGGCTTCTGGTAGATGGCTTCAACTAGATTGTGAAAGGGTCCTTTCATTCCCAACTTGCTGAAAGTTTTTTTTTTTATCAAGAATGGGTGTTGGACTTTATCAAATGCTTTTTCTGTGTCTATTGGTATTATCACGTGATTTTTATTTTTCTTGTTGTTGATGCTGTGTATGATGTTGATAAATTTATGGATGTTAAACCTTGCATTCCTGAGATGAAACTTACTTTGTCATAGTGTATGATATTCTTGATGATGCATTGGAACCTACTTGCCAGGATTTTGTTGAAGATCTTTGCATCTGCATTCATCAGGGATATTGGTCTGTAATTTTCTTTTTTGGCAGCATCTCTATCTGGTTTTGGTATCAAGGCAATGTTGGCTTCATAAAAGCTGTTTGGGAGTGTTCCCGTTTTTTCAATTTCATGGAAGAGACTGGCTAGAATTGGTAGTAGCTCCTCTTGAAAGGTTTGAAAGAATTCATTAGTAAATCCATCTGGGCCTGGGCTTTTTTTTGGCAGATGTTTGATTACAGTTTTAATTTTCTCCATAGTGATGGGGGTGTTTAGATATGCTACATTCCCCTTACTTAACTGTGGAAGGTTATAAGTGTACAAGAATTTATCCATTTCTTCCAGGTTCTCATGTTTAGTAGCATAAAGTTTCACAAAGTAGTCTCTGATTACCATTTGGATCTCTGCAATATCTTTCATGATCTCCCCTTTTCATTATTAGGTTATCAGGTTTCTCTCTCTCTTTCTTTGTGAGTTTTGTCCATGGTCTAGTAATCTTGTTTATTAACCAACTTCTCCTTTTGTTGATCTTTCAGGTTGTTATTTGGGTTTTCACTTCATGGATTTCTGCTGTCAGCTTTGTTATTTCCTTCTGTCTCCCTATCTTTGGTTCCTTTTGTTGGTCATTTTCTAATTTTTTGAACTGCATCATTAAGCTATTCAGGTAGGCCCCTTCTTCCTTCCTGATGTGTTCTTGCAAAGCTATAAATTTTCCTCTCAGGACCACTTTTGCTGTGTCCCATAGATTCTGGCAGTTTGAGTCTTCATTATCATTTGTTTCCAGGAAAGTTTGATTTCCTCTTTGATTTTATCTCAGACCCACTGATTGTTCAGTAGCAGGCTGTTTAATTTCCAATTGTTAAAGTTTTTCTTGTGTGCCTTTGTAGTTCACATCTATTTTCAGAGCATGTGGTCAGCAAATTTACCCTACAAGATTTCTAACCTCTTGATTTTATGAAGGTATGTTTTATGTGTCAGCATGTAATCTATCCTGGAGAATGACCCATGTACATTAGAGAAGAATGTATATCCAGGTTTTTTGGGGGTAGAGTGTCTTATATATATACTAGTCCACTTTTTTCCATTATCCTATCAGGGCTAGTATGTTTTTGTTGGGTTTTAGTCTGGTTGACCTATCAAGGGCCATGTTGAGGTCTCCCACAATTATTGTGTTATTATTGATTTCTTCTTTCAGATTTGTCAGTAATTGTATTAGTTTGCTGGTCTCTCATTGGGTTCATATATGTTTAATAGTCTGATTTCTTCCTGATTCACATACCCCTTGATAAGTGCATAGTGTCCATCTTTGTCCCTTATGACTTTTTTGAGTATAAAGTTGATGTCATCAGATATTAATATGGCCACCCCAGCTTTTTTAAATGTGTTGTTTGATTGGATGAGTTTCCTCCAGCCTTGATCTTCAGTCTATGTTTGTTCTGACTATTCAGGTGTGTTTCTTGTAGGCATCAGAAGGTTGGATTCATCTTTCTGACCCATTTTGCCACTCTATGTCTTATAGCTAGCGAATTTAGTCCATTGACATAGAAGAAGATGATTGTCATAGGATTTAATGTAATTTTTGTAGATAAGTTTGCTGTGTTTGTTGGTCTCTCTTGTCTTAAAGTAGACTTTTCAGTTTCCTTTAAGGCTGGGGTTTTTTTTTTATCTGTGAAGATTCTGAGCTGTTGTTTATTCATGAAACTGTATTTTTTCCTTCAAACCTGAACATGAGTCAGGCTGAGTGCAGTATTCTCGATGAGGCACTCATTTCATTCAGTCTTTTTTTTTTTTTAAACACCTTGATTACATACATGATTGTGTTTGGGTTTCAGTCATGTAAGGAACACCACCCATCACCAGTGCAAACATTACCATCACCAATGTCCAAGTCTCCCTCCTCCCCACCCGACCCGGCCTGTACTCTAAACAGGCTCTCCCATTTTCCTCATACATTATCATTATTAGGACAGTTCAAAATGTAGTTATTTCTCTAACTAAACTCATCACTCTTTGTGGTGAGCTTCCTGAGGTGAGCTGGAACTTCCAGCTCTTTTCTCTTTTGTGTCTGAAAATTATTATTACAAGGGTGTCCTTTCATTTTTCTTAAAACCCATAGATGAGTGAGACCATTCTACGTTTTTCTCCTCTCTCTCTCTGACTTATTTCACTCAGCATAATAGATTCCGGTGTACATCCATGTATAGGAAAATTTCATGACTTCATTTCTCCTGACAGCTGCATAATATTCCATTGTGAATATGTAACCACAGTTTCTTTAGCCATTCGTCTGTTGAAGGGCATCTTGGTTGTTTCCAGAGTCTTGCTATGGTAAATAGTGCTGCAATGAATATAGGTGTAAGGAAGGGGTTTTTGTATTGTATTTTTGTGTTCCGAGGGTATATTCCTAGGAGTGGTATAGCTGGATCGTATGGGAGCTCGATTTCCAGTTTTTGGAGGAATCTCCATATCGCTTCCCATAAAGGTTGAAATAGGTGGCATTCCCACCAGCAGTGGATAAGAGTTCCTTTCTCTCCACATCCCCGCCCAACACTGTTTTATTCTCATTCTTTGTGATGTGTGCCATTCTCTGGGGTGTGAGGTGGTATCTCATTGTTGTTTTGATTTGCATCTCCCCTGATGATTAGTGATGTGGAGCATTTTTTTCATGTGTGTTTTGGTCATTTGTATTTCTTCTTTGTCAAAATGTCTGTTCATTTCTTCTCCTCATTTTTTGATGGGATTAGATGTTTTTTTCTTGTAAAGTTCTGTCAGTGCCTTGTATATTTTGGAGATTAGCCCCTTATCTGATGGGTATTGGGTGAATAGTTTCTCCCACTCAGTGGGTGGCTCTGTATCTTGGGCACTATTTCCTTTGAGGTGCAGAAGCTTCTCAGCTTAATATATTCCCATCTGTTAATTTCTGCCTTTCACCTTGCTTGGAGAGTGCAGTTTCTTCCTTGAAGATGCCTTTAGTCTCCATGTCCTGGAGTGTTTTACCTATGTGTTGTTCTATATATCTTATGGTTTTGGGTCTGATATCGAGGTCTTTAATCCATTTGGATTTTACCTTCTTACATGATGTTAGCTGGGGGTCTAAGTTCAATTTTTTGCAAGTGGCTACCCAGTTGTTCCAACACCACTTGTTGAAGAGGCTTTCTTTGTTCCATTTAGGATTTTTTGCTCCTTTATCAAAATTAGGTGATTGTATGTCTGGGGAACATTCTCTGAGTAGTCAAGCTTATTCCACTGATCTGAGGGCCTGTCCTTATTTCAATACCATGCTGTTTTGATAACTATTGCTTTGTAGTAAAGTTTAAAGTTGGGGAAAGTAATTCCTCCCATAATTTCTTTTTCCCAATGATTGCTTTAGCTATTCGAGGGTGTTTATTTTTCAAATAAATTTCAAAAGTGCCTGATCCACTTCTTTGAAGAATGCCATGGGTATCTTTAGGGGGATCACATTAAATCTATACAGTGCTTTGGGGAGTATTGCCATTTTAATGATGTTAATCCTGTCAATCCATGAGCAGGTATGTGCCTTCCATTTCCCGCGTGTCCTCTCTTATTTCTTGGAGCATTTTTATAGTTTTCTTTGTATAGGTCCTTCACATTTTTAGTCAAGTTGATTCCAAGATATTTGAGTTTGTGTGGCACTATAGTGAAGGTGTTGTTTTTCTTAATGTCCATTTCTTCCTTATTAGTATTGGTGTATAGAAAGGCCATTGATTTTTGTGTGTTAATTTTGTAGCCTGCCATCTTGCTATATTGAGTCTATTGTTTCCAGAAGCCTTTTTGGTAGAGTCTTTGGGGTTTTCTAAGTAGAGTATCATGTCATCTGCAAACAGCGAGAGCTTGACTTCTTCCTTTCCTATCTGGATTCCCTTGATATCTTTTTCTTGCCTAATCGCTACAGCAGGTACTTCCAGTGCTATGTTGAATAGGAGTGGTGAGAAAGGACAGCCTTTTCTTGTGCCCAGAATTTAGAGGAAAGGCTTTCAGTTTTTCTCCATTGAGGACAATATTTTGCCTCTGGCTTGTGGTAGATGGCCTTAACTATATTGAGAAAGGTTCCTTCCATTCCCATCTTGCTGAGAGTTTTGATCAAGAATGGGCTTTGGACCTTGTCAAATGCTTTCTCTCGCATCGATTTAAGACAAGGCTTACAACAGACACACCAAACTTTGATATAAAGATGGCACTAACTCCCCAGGGACAATTCTTTATCTCAATGTCAATGGACTAAATTGCACCAGTTAAGAGACACAGAGTGGCTAAATGGATCAAAAAACTCAATCCCAACCTTCTGCTGCCTATAAGAAACGCACCCTGAATAGTCAGAAACAAACATAGACTCAAAATAAAAGCTGGAGGAAAATCATCCAAGCAAACCAACAATCCATTAAAATGCAGGAAGTGGCCATACTAATATCAGATGATGCAAATTTTATACTTAGGAAAGTTGTAAGGGACCAAAGATGGACATTTTGTATTAATCAAGGGATATGTACCGCAGGAAGAAATCACCCTCCCTAAAACATATATGCACAGAATGAGGGGCCAGCAAAATATTTAATACAACTGTTGACAAATCTGAAAAATAATATCAATAACAACACAATTATTGTGGGAGACCTCACATCCGGCATTGTCAACACTAGATAGGTCAACCAGACTGAAACCCAACAAGAATATACTAGACCCTGAGGAGAGAAATGGAAAGAAAGAAGTCTAGTAGATATATACAGGACACCTCCACCCCCCAGAAGCCTGGATACACATTTTTCTTTAATGTACATGGGACATTTTCCAGAATAGACTACATGTTAGCACCATAAAACATACCTCCATAATATCAAGAGTATAGAAATTTTTGCAGGCTGCCTTTGCTGACACAAAGTCCTGAAATTACCTACACAACGCCCTGAACTGAACTACAAAGGGACACAGAAGTAAAACTTTAACAACTGGAAGTTAAAACAGCCTCACACACTGAATATTCATTGGGTCTGAGATAAAATCAAAGAGGAAATCAAAACCTTCCTGAAAACAAATGACAATGAGATTACAAACTATCAGAACCTATGGGACACAGCAAATGCAGTACTAAGATGGAAAAATTATAGCTTTGCTTAGAACCACATCAGAAAGAAGAAGGGGCATACCTGAATAGCTTCATGACATAGCTCACAGAATTAGAAAGTGCTCAACAAAAGGATCCAAAAATATGGAGGCAGAAGGAAATAACAAAGCTGAGAGCAGAAATCAATGAAGTCGAAACCCGAAAAACCATCCAAAAGATCAACGAAAGCAGAAGTTTGTTCTTTGAAAAAAATAAACAAGATTGATAGACCACTGGCAAAACTAACAAAGAAAGAAAGAGAAACTTGATAACTCGTATTAGGAATGAAAAAGGAGAGATCACTACTGATATGGTAGAGATTCAAAGGGTAATCAGAAACTACTTTGAGAAACTCTATGCCACTAAAAATGAAAACCTGGAAGAAATGGATAAATTCTTGGAATCATAATCTTCCACGATTGAATGAAGAGGATGTAGCATATCTTAACACACCCATTACTATTGAAGAAATTAAGAGAGTAATCAAATGTCTGCCCAAAAACAAAAGCCCAGGCCCAGATGGATTTACTAATGAATTCATTCAAACCTTTCAAGAGGAACTACTACCAATCCTGGCAAGACTCTTTCAGGAAATCGAAAAACCAGGAAAACTTCCAAATAGCTTTTATGAAGCCAACATCACCTTGATACCTAAACCAGACAGAGATGCTATGAAAAAAGAAAATTACAGACCAATATCGCTGATGAATGCAGATGCAAAGATCCTCAACAAAATCCTGGCAAATAGGATTCAATGCCTCATTAAGAAGATCATCCACTATTATCAAGTAGGTTTCATCCCAGGAATGCAAGGCTGGTTTAACATCTGTAAATCTATCAACATAATACACAACATCAACAACAAGAAAAATTTCATTCAGTCTTGTCACAATATCCCACCTCTGTCTTCTGGCCTTGAGAGTTTCTTGTGACATGTCTGCTGTAAGTCTTAGGGATGCTCCTTTGAATGTAATTTCCTTTTTTGATCTTTCTGCTTTCAGTATTCTATCTCTAACTGTTGGATTTGTCATTATAACAAGGATGTGTCTTGGGGTGTTTTTCTTTGGGTCTCTTTTAGCTGGTACTCTTCGGGCATGCAGGATTTGATTGCATGTAGTCTTTAACTCTGGGAGTATCTCTTTAATGATGTGTTTGACAGTTGATTCTTCCTGGAGATCCTCTACCTGGGTCTCTGGGACTCTAATGATTCTTAAGTTGTTTCTGTTGAGTTTATCAAAGACTTCTATTTTCATCTGTTCAGATTCCTTGAGTACTTTTTTATTGCCTATTCGTTTGTCTTAAGGTTCTTTTCCAATTTCTTTTGCTGTGTTGAGTTTTTCTGCATCTCATCTTCCAGCACACAAATTCTGTCCTCAGCTGCTGTTACCCTGCTTGCGAGGCCTTCCACTCAGGTTTTTAGTTGAGCTACCATGTTTTTCAGATCTTTTATTTCAGTTTGGAGTTTTCTGATTTCTTTCTTTGTGTTCTGTTCAGATTGATTTATGCTTTCTTTGAGTTTTACAAACATCTTCCTTATTTCTATTCTAAACTCCTTATCTGAGAGGTTAATCAGATGGTTGGAATTTTTTAGGTCACCTGTGTTATCATCTTCATTCTCTGTGCATCATGTTTGCCTGCGAGGTTTCCCCATTGTCACGCTTGTAGAGTGATTTTTTCTGCGTGTTGTGGTGGGATTCATTGGTTAAAATGAGTGCGCGGCCATGGAGCTGCCATGCTTTTCTGGAGTCTCTGGGAGAGCTATTTTTCGGCCCTTTTTGGCCCACTCCCAAGAGGTTCAGGAGACAGGCAGTGTAAATACAGTTTCTCACAGTAGGAAACCACTGGGCGGGCGTAGATATTCCCAGCCTGACGTCACAAGCAGGGGACTTTCCTTTCTACAAAATACTGTGGATAGCCGGTTTTCATGGTCTGACACATTTCCTTGGCGTTCTGGCCATTGTATGAGCCTCTAGTAGAGCTATTGTTCTGGGCCCTTTTCGGCCCACTCCCAGGAGGTTCAGGAGACTGGACAGTTGAAAAACATGCATAGGCAACACTTACAGTTTCTCACAGTCGGGAAGCAGTGGGGAAGCAAAAATTATTTTTTTTCTTGTTAGTCTTTTTGTTTTGTTTTGTTTTCTTTTCTTTTTTATATATTTTTATTTATTTAAACCTCTTGATTACAATTATGATTGTGATTAGGTTTCAGTCGTATAAATAATACCTCCCAACTTCAGTGCATCATTCCCACCACCAATGTCCCAAATCTCCCTCTATCCCACCCCCCACCTGTACTCTAGACAGGTTTTCCAGTCCCCTCATTCATTCTTTTTTTAATATATTTTTAAGTAACATGATCATATTCGGTTACAGTCATAACCAGAACACCCCCCTTCACCAGTGTAACATTATCCCCTTCCCCCTTCCCATCCCCTGCCTGTATTCGAGACAGGCATTCTACTACCATTGTTTTTAAGTTTAGTAAGTTGTATTTTTTTTCCTTAAAGGAAAAAAGTAAAAAAAAAAAAAGTAAAGGTGTGATAGTAGCAATCACTGTTGTTTGCATAGGTCCAGAAAAATGGGGAAAATGGAAAAAAATCCTTGACCTGATTACTTCAGTTTATTGGCATAAGACAGATTCTGGGTTCCAGGCAAACCAGTCCATCCAACTCCATCCCGGTGAAACTTTTTCACACTTTAGCTGTTGTTGGTATCAGATTCTTATATTTAAAGACTCTGAATTCTGTACATTATTTTCATTGATGTCAGGCTGATGTGGAGCATCCTCTAGTTTCAGCATATTATTAAATGCGGAGCGATCTGCCCTGCATGCAGACTGTTGCTGAGTTGGGTGTTGGGAGCATTCTTTGGAGTAAGTCACTGCCAAAGTGGTGGTAGGTCTTCCCTGGTAGAGGCTTGGATCCTGGTAATGTTAAAGACAATTGTGGTTGTTTCCATAGGTGGTGTCCATTGTTCAGGTGTGTATGGGCGATGCCCATTCTTCTGAGGCCTGAGCCGAATCATTATGCCAATGTTCAGGGTAAAAGGCCTAATTGCATTACCAAATTTGTGTCCCCATCTCTATTAGATAAGAACTTGTTTGCATATGTATTATTTCCCCATTTTAATGTGTCTATGCAAAAGAGAAGCAATGCCACAAGATATTGTTGATGCATCTGGGGGCTGACGAATAAAGTCCAACATTCCCTGTAACTTAGTACAAACATGAAATCTATACAGAGATATTCTTCTACCAGTATTGTTTATAAAACAGATCTCAAAGGGGAAAATCAAACAATCAAATAACAAATCCAGTGGGCAAAATTGTCACTATATGAGGATATTTGAAAAGAGTTATAGACGTTAAGGGAATACATCTGAGATATACAAAGGAGATACATGTGACCCTTTTTTGTTTTGGAGATAGTCAAGAGGGAGACACCACTTTGGTCTGTGATTGGACAAAGGAAGAGTGCATAGAGCTATGTCCTCCACTTGTTGCCTGCTGAAGCTTCCGACTCCCTGAGAGGCTTTTGCTTCCTAATTGCTGGAAGTTGAGAGTTCAGCAGTCCCCTCCCAGCCCCTTGCATGAACAAGGAAACCTGGGTCTCTTTTAAATTGCATCTCACTGAAACCCACTGGCTGGGACCCTGAGCAGGTGTCCAGGAATAACCCTGGGACGGGAGGAAGGAGAGAGAAGGCTGTGGGGGGAAACCGAGGCTGCATCTTCACCTTATCTTGGCCAAAAAGCCTACAGCATGAAACCTTGCCATGACGTATTGCCTGCTGAAGCTTCAGACTCCACCCAAAAATTACTGTGAAAGATATGTAATCCACCTTGGCCAAAACAAAAATCATTAGTACAGAAAACGGTTAAATGTGTGGTAACAAGAGATGGGAGTAAGAGAGCAAAGGAATAAAAGGAGCACCTGGACAATGTTCAGAAAATGACTAGCAGATGAAACACAATGATATCCATATATCCATATATTTCTTATAATGTTTCACAATGGACAGGTTTAATAAAGAAACTTCCCTGATAAGTACTAATGCCAGAACCTATTGTGACCCATGTCCCACACCCCCTTCCTAGGCCTGGTTAAAGCAGCCTTTGGCATGGCAGAGGGCTGCCAAACGCCATGCTGGCAGAACCTCCCAGCTCGGCTCCCAGGAAGGAAAGGGGTCCTTCCCAAGCCTGAAGGCCAGGAAGTTGGAGGCCCCTCCCCCAGACCCTCCCTTTGGAAGTGGGAGGGAAATGGGGCAAGCCTAGGAACACCAATAAACCCCTCCAAGGGACCCACCTCGCTGGTTTGCCCTGCCATGTGGCCAGGCAAAGCCCTGGAGTACCGGAGGAAGGAGGTGGGGGGGGGGGGTGCCGAGGTGACCCATGTCCCGCACCCCCTTCCTAGGCCTGGTTAAAACAGCTTTTGGCATGGCGGAGGGCTGCCAAATGCCATGCTGGCAGAACCTCCCGGCTCGGCTCCCAGGAAGGAAAGGGGAAGCAAATATTCTTAAATAATCATATGTGTAGCAAAACTATAGTAAAAAATTAATAATTTTGAGCACTTCATTTAAAAAATTGACTATGTAATATCTTATTATTTCTAAATGGAAAGCAAGATATTGTATTAGTTGTTACTATTATTCATAGATGTAAACACTATTGAGAAAAAATTTGTATACCTTAATTTATAATAATTAATTTTTCAATGCCAGGACAGCTTTGATAATAAACAACTACTTATGGGTCAATCAACAGCAAAGCGAGTAGGGCATTTGCCTTGCATATGGTCCATATGGGTTTGATCCTAGCATCCCATATGGTGCCTTGAGCTTGTCAGCAGTAATTTCTAGTGGAGAGACAGGAGATTAGGCGTAGTGGCTGCTGGAGCTCTGCTGGGTGGGCCTTGTCAAGTTCACCCTCCTGATCTACCTGTCAGACAGAATTCGCCTGTCCCCACCCCGTAATGATGGAGCCATCTGCCTTTTTATTAAATAGAACCTTAGAACTTGAATCATTTTGCTTGACCTCATATTTTATGTCTTTCTACAAATGGAGAAAAGAAAAAAAAGTGGATGGGACCTTGAGGCCAAGCTGTCTCGGGAGCATAGGAAAAAAAAAAAAAAAGGTCTGTTCTAAATATCCAAGACAAAATGAACAACAATAAAATCAAGAGACCCAAACTATGTCAAGCTATATACCAAATGGACAAATGGACCTTCTAACACTGGTAGTCCTGGGGGATGGAGGTATGGGATGCATGCTGGGAACTATGATAGAGGGAGGTCAACACTAGTAGTGAGAATGGCCCTAATTCACTTTCACTATGTGCCTGAAGTACATTTGTGAAGACTTGTAATTTACAATAGTCTTGATAAAATTAAAAAATAAATCCATCTTTTAGACTTCATAGTGTCTTGAATAGTGCATTTGTGTTACTAGTCCCTGAATATTTAAATTGATTGCTTAAAACTCAACGATATGTAGATTATTAGACTTTACCCTAAAAATAATACCAGTATTATCTAGCAGATCAAACTCAAACTCTTGTTTTCTGTACATTGTTATGTAGCACAGAGATAACTAAGATTCAAAGAAATACAAAGCAATGCTCCTTTTATGCACATATTACATAGTTTTAAGAACATTTATGAAAGAATACATTATAATGATTGGCTTGTTATTTTTATGTTTTATGTATTTATTATATTCATAATCAAGTTATATTTCTTAGTATATAATATTCTATTTAGAACCTCAATAAATATCAGAATCAATGCAAATATGTTGATAAAAAGATTATCAACAATATAAGAAGCAAAGAAGGCTGGAGCAATAATAGAGCAGGTAGGGTACCTGCCTTACAGTAGGCTGACTCAGGTTCCATATCCAGCATCCCACAGTACCGAAAGGCCCCAGGAACCATGGCTGAGAACAGAACCAGGAGTAACTTTAAGTGCCATTGGCTTTGACTCAATACAACAATGACAACAAAAGTAATGCAATTATCCTCTTTGTATGCGTGCAATGTTTTCTATTACCTTACATATACATGTTTTTCTTCTAATAGTGATACAAATGTAAATCATCAATAATAAAATAAACCTACGTACTTACTGACACTAGGTCAGTTAGTGGGATATTACCTCATCCTTTATTCTTTTATGGAGTTTGTGTTTTAGTGGCCACTATTATTTCAGTTATGTGAAGGACAAATTTGTGTTCCACAGATGGGAGAACATATTTATACTAAATAGTAAACATTTGGCCTTAAAAGTACTTAAAAATACTTGAAAAACTTCAAAATATAGAAAAACTGCTAAGCTTTTGTGTAATATTAAATAACTTTATTTGTCCAAAGGAGGATAATTTGATCATCAATAATTTTGCATATATATGTATAATTATTTGTAATAAAAATGGACAACAAGGACATTATTCATTAAATAATTTGGATAATTTCATCGTTGAAATTTTTAATTTATAATTTTATAATCTTTATTTTCAGTTTCTGTGTGAAAACACGTTTAGAGATTGTTCAGATAACACTGGAAGTTGAAGACTATAATTTGGAACAAATGACTAAATGGTGCTGTCAATTCTTTATTTAAAATAGACTTACTATGTCTATTTCTTAGAGATATGAAGGGTAATAAAATATGAATGCCAGAATGATAGTGAGCAGGTTGGACTTACCTTGAAAATGGCTGACTCAAGTTCTATTTTAAGCACACATATTGTCTTCTAAGCACCGAAAGAAGTAATGCCTGAGCATCACTGGGTATGATCTCAAAACAAACAAAATAGACAAAAAAATGCATTGAATTTTATTTCGGGTAAGACTCTATTCAAGTATAAGATATTTTTTATTAGTAAGTGACTAGATTAAATGGTTGCTATAAATTCTCAGCTAAAGAATCTTGCTTTCACAAAGAATTGAATGCAGTGTTTACATACTGCAAATAGTGTTCAGGAATTAGCTTTTATAGTTAAATCTATGATTTCAATCTTTGCCTGCCTAAATTTATGATCATGAAGGTAAAAGAAAATAAAACATGGTGTAAATAAATATAATATAAGTAAGTTATAACTTTAGGCATATATCAACTATGAATATGTAAGACAGGGCTGTAGTGTTGGCACAAGGGGTAAGGTGTCTACCTTCCCCGCACTATCCTAGGATTAATCATGGTTTGATCCCCCAGTATCCCATATGAGTGATTTCTGAGCGATTTCTGAGTTCATAGTCAGGAGTAACCCCTGAGCATCACAGGGTGTGGCCCCCCAAAAAACAAAAATATGTAAGACTATATGGTTGTACTTTAATTATTTTGGGAAAATGGACCACTTTAACTTACACATATTATTTATAAAGGTTGACTTAAAATACCTACTAATGTGGTTATAGAGTACAGAAGATAATGCAATCAATTATCTTACATGCAATTGTTTTGTCTGACTTTAGTTATTTCCTTGAACTTTTTTTTTTTTTTGGTTTTTGGGTCACACCCGGCAGTGCTCAGGGGTTACTCCTGGCTGTCTGCTCAGAAATAGCTCCTGGCAGGCACAGGGGACCATATGGGACACCGGGATTCGAACCAACCACCTTTGGTCCTGGATCGGCTGCTTGCAAGGCAAATGCCGCTGTGCTATCTCTCCGGGCCCCAGCCTTGAACTTCATTTTGTCACTTGAACACTCCAGTATACTCTCATGACTACAGAGCTACTATATAGAATTTAAAATATTATACTTGACACAGCTAGTACAGTTAGATTAGAAAAAATAATTTGCATTTTGTAAAGAAATATATTAGAGGTTTTAGATATAAGATTGCAAATATACTTCATTCCCACGATGATGATTTTAACTATAAGAACAAAATGTATTGGCTAGTATAATGAAATACATTAAATATAGTACATTGGAAAAGTGGCTTACCTTGCAAGCAACCAATCTGAGTTCTATCCCAACACATAGTCCCTAAAGCCCCTTCATGAGGGATCCATGAGTTCAGAGCAAAGAGTAAACTCTGAGCATTGTCAAGTGTGAAGTGACACACCAGCAAAATGAAACATAAATGTAAACACTGGATTCCACCCTGCTTTTCTGAGACAATTGATGTTAAGTGTCACATATTTTATACAATTAGCAATTCTTTTTTATTCTTTGTAATTTTTTATCAATAAGTATTTTTGAGCTATTAGCTACTCTTTATGTACATATGTATATAATTTTATATCTTAACTATAAATTTAACCATACGACCCCAACTACTCTCATAAACTAAAATCTACTTTCATAAAATAGAATTTTTCATTACATTTGTAATAAAACTGTTTTATTGTTGGTTTCCAGTGAATACATATTTTCTTGCATGTGGGTTTAATCCTGAGACTGACTTTTCCCATAGTTTTCTTCTTTGAGATCTTTAAGTCCCAAGATACTTATCTTCATAAATATAGCACCTGGATCTTCTTATATTGTGACTTCAGAAAAGGAAACTTCCAAAGAATAGCAGAGGTTGAAAATAAGAGAGAGGTCAGGTATTGGTTTCACCTACATATCTGAGACTATCCTGTGACATCAGTCTACTGGAATCATGTGAAACTTATGTATCTTCAAAGCAATTCACTTTAGTCTATAGCTCTAGTTCTTTCCCCTTTATATAAATGATATGTTGAGTCAACACTTGATTTAACTAAATCATTTATTTCTCTTGAAATTTGCTTCCTAACATACATGTTTTCACTATTGCCTACCATACTATTACACCAATTCAATTTATATGTAATGTATCATATGTAGTATCAAAAGGTAAAAAAATAAATGAAAGGGCTAAATAAAGTAAACTTTAGCTGCTACTAAAATTTTAGACACATTTATTGGAACAGAGGAGAGGATAAAATAGTAACAGGTACAATTTTATATTGAATAAAATAATTACTTTTATAATTATCTAATTTAGTATATACATGTGATTTATAAATATGTCTAAATTATCTGATTTTAAATTAGTGTTAATTAAATAAAAATAATTTAAAACAGCAGAAATAATATTAGTGAAGACTGCAATAATAATATACCCTTTTCCAATGGTAAATATCTAAATATCTTTAAATAATGAATTGATAGAAATAAAAACTTAATAAGTTAACATTTTTATAATACAATATATACACATAAATGATAAAACTTTATACCATAAATAATTATTTATAATTTAAGTAGTGATGTAAAATTAAATTTACTTGAAATTATTACCTTCCTAAAACCTTGATTAAATTATAATATGTATAGATTTTATAAATTTTATGGTAGGTAAGTATGTTTCTCTACTCTTATATAATATGGCCATATTTGCTTTGATTTTTGAGGATGTATACAGCTAATATTAAAGTCTTCTCTAAAATAAATCTATCATTATTTGTTTTTGCTTAGACTTTTACATACCTTTGGGAATGACTGCTATGAAAAATTTATTATTGCTGTTTTCATTGTAATTGATTATTAATTAAAACTTTATATTTGCCAAGTTCCCATGCTTTTATCATTTATTTTTTAAGATAAAGTATATCTACAAAGCAGAAATCTTAACTGTATAAAATATGTTCTTAAATAATGACATATTGGTTTGCCAAAATTTTTTATTTTATGATTATACTGAAGACAAAATACTATAAATGTGATGTGGTTTTATTATATTTAATTTTCATATTATTTATAAAACAGTTTTAAACTTAAGAATTGGATATAACAGGGACCAGAGTGATAGTGCAATAGTAGGGCCTTTGCCTTGCATGCTGACCCAGGAGGGACCTTGGTTTAATCCCTGGAGTCTCATATATGGGTCCCTCAAGTCAGGAGTGATTTCTGAATGCACACCTGGAATAACCACTGGGCGTCATCAGGTGTGGCCCAAAACCAAAAAAAAAGGGTGGGGGATAATAACAGTATAGACTTAAAATTACTAATTTAGAGTTGGCAATAAAGATCTATTTCATTAACAATATCAGTATACATATTGTAAATTTACTAGCTTCTAAATTTAGACCCAAGATTATGGAAATTATTACTATAATTTAAATGAAGAGAACTCTATCAATTAATTACCATATGTAAAATCCTAAGGATATACAGATGTTTCCTGGGTACATGTTGCCAGAGCCC